>NC_092636.1:39511215-40111215 GCF_039555335.1 Amphiura filiformis | reverse complement strand
TTCTAAATGCTAGGCCTATCTTCAGTAGATATAGCGAAAAAATCCAAAAACGCGCACGGTTACTCTGCGCGAATTAAACAAAAATCGGCATTCGGCCTAGGGCCTATTATATGCCGCGCTATTTAAAAGAAAGGGGGAGAAAAGGTAAACTTATAGAGAAACAGGCAGATGCGGAAAGTGATGAGTCTGTAATATCGCTTTAAACTTTCTGATCGGGACTGATGTATTAGAAAGAAAAAAAATCGCTGCTACATGATGAAGTAAAATTTAGAGAAAATAATGTAAAACATTACTTCTAGAGTAGAAAGATGCAATGAATCGGGATGAGATTCTAAATGCTATCTTCAGTAGATGAAAAAATCCTAAACGCGCACGGTTACTCTGCCCGAATTTAAAAAAATTTTGTGTCTATTAAAAAAGGGAAAGGTAAAAATAGAGAAACAGGCAGATGATAATCTCTGCTTTATAAGTGCCGTTTTAAATTTTGGTCAGCTTCGTCATTTTTACATTTCTTTATAGCTCTGCAGTCATGCCGATTTTTCTCTGCGGCTCGCAACCAATGCAGTTTTACCGTTTCGCGCCGTACTGAATCATCAGTAGGCCATATAGGCCTACAACGCATGCTAGGCAATGTTTTTTTGTTTTTAATATTATTATTTTTTTATTTTTTTTGCTTGCTATCTTCTAAATATAGCAATTTTGGTCAGCTCCGTCATTTTAACATTTCTTTATAGCTTTGCATTCGGTCTAGTGCCGATTTTTATACTAAAAGAAAATATGGCGAGACATGCCGTAATTTGCTCGATTCTGGTGCCGGTGTCTATAGAGCTCCTGCATTGATTTACATGGGTAATTTTAAAATTGAAATATCTCAAGAACCGAATACCGTATGACGCTGAAACAAACTTTGAAATAAAGCTTTTACATTTCTCTATCTGTTTTATGTCATTTTGGTGTTTGTCGGATTCGTGTGATTTTGCTATCAACTGCAGATAGCTCAAATTTAAATGCCCGTTGGTTGTCGTTTTTGTCTGCTGAACGAGATAAAGGGTACATACCACAAAAAAGCTTTCATAGAGGTCGCGTTTTGTCCATAGGCCTAAGTCGAGTTACGTCCAACTTTGAAATATATATTTGATATCATCTTAACTAGAACAAAATTCTGCATAACATTTCTGAAAATGACTACACATTTTAGGTCCGACTAATTTTTGAGAAAATTAGTGCTAGCTAGGCGTATGTAAAAAGGGTCACATTTTCCCGTGTTTACATCCGACTGCTAACCGCGTTCTGACCTCGTTTGTTCATGCGCACATAATCGTAAATATCACTCAAAATTTCGCATTTTCTTTTCAAATTTGTAGAGATCACATTCACAAGTTCTAGTAAAACACGATTTTCAACACTAAAATTGTTAATATTTTACCGATTTTCTAGAATTTTTATGCAAAGTTTGGGACTATAGGCGTGATAAACTTTTACCGAAAACCGCTTCACTACAGGCGGATTTAGTGGTATATGAACCCTAAAGCGATATTTTATAGAATCATGTTACTGTAAATATATGAGATTCTAAATGCTATGCCTATCTTCAGTAGATATAGCGAAAAAATCCTAAAACGCGCACGGTTACTCTGCGCGAATTAAAAAAAATCGGCATTCTGCCTAGGGCCTATATATGCCGCGCTATTTAAAAGAAAGGGGGAGAAAAGGTAAACTTATAGAGAAACAAGCAGATGCGGAAAGTGATGAGTCTGTAATATCGCTTTAAACTTTCTGATCGGGACTGATGTATTAGAAAGAAAAAAATCGCTGCTACATGATGAAGTAAAAATTTAGAGAAAATAATGTAAAACATTACTTCTAGAGTAGAAAGATGCAATGAATCGGGATGAGATTCTAAATGCTATCTTCAGTAGATGAAAAAATCCTAAAGGCGCACGGTTACTCTGCCCGAATTTAAAAAATGTGTGTCTATTAAAAAAAGGGAAAGGTAAAAATAGAGAAACAGGCAGATGATAATCTCTGCTTTATAAGTGCCGTTTTAAATTTTGGTCAGCTTCGTCATTTTTACATTTCTTTATAGCTCTGCAGTCATGCCGATTTTTCTCTGCGGCTCGCAACCAATGCAGTTTTACCGTTTCGCGTCGTACTGAATCATCAGTAAGCCCTATAGGCCTACAACGCATGCTAGGCAATGTTTTTTTTGTTTTTTAATATTATTATTTTTAATTTTTTTTTTTTGCTTGCTATCTTCTAAATATAGCAATTTTGGTCAGCTCCGTCATTTTAACATTTCTTTATAGCTTTGCATTCGGTCTAGTGCCGATTTTTATACTAAAAGAAAATATGGCGAGACATGCCGTAATTTGCTCGATTCTGGTGCCGGTGTCTATAGAGCTCCTGCATTGATTTACATGGGTAATTTTAAAATTGAAATATCTCAAGAACCGAATACCGTATGACGCTGAAACAAACTTTGAAATAAAGCTTTTACATTTCTCTATCTGTTTTATGTCATTTTGGTGTTTGTCGGATTCGTGTGATTTTGCTATCAACTGCAGATAGCTCAAATTTAAATGCCCGTTGGTTGTCGTTTTTGTCTGCTGAACGAGATAAAGGGTACATACCACAAAAAAGCTTTCATAGAGGTCGCGTTTTGTTCATAGGCCTAAGTCGAGTTACGTCCAACTTTGAGATATATATTTGATATCATCTTAACTAGAACAAAATTCTGCATAACATTTCTGAAAATGACTACACATTTTAGGTCCGACTAATTTTGAGAAAATTAGTGCTAGCTAAACCTATATAAAAGGTCACATTTTCCCGTGTTTACATCCGACTGCTAACCGCGTTCTGACCTCGTTTGTTCATGCGCACATAATCGTAAATATCACTCAAAATTTCGCATTTTCTTTTCAAATTTGTAGAGATCACATTCACAAGTTCTAGTAAAACACGATTTTCAACACTAAAATTGTTAATATTTTACCGATTTTCTAGAATTTTTATGCAAAGTTTGGGACTATAGGCGTGATAAACGTTTACCGAAAACCGCTTAACTACAGGCGGATTTAGTGGTATATGAACCCTAAAGCGATATTTTATAGAATCATGTTACTGTAAATATATGAGATTCTAAATGCTAGGCCTATCTTCAGTAGATATAGCGAAAAAATCCTAAAACGCGCACGGTTACTCTGCGCGAATTAAAAAAATCGGCATTCGGCCTAGGGCCTATAGGCCTATGCCGCGCTATTTAAAAGAAAGGGGGAGAAAAGGTAAACTTATAGAGAAACAGGCAGATGCGGAAAGTGATGAGTCTGTAATATCGCTTTAAACTTTCTGATCGGGACTGATGTATTAGAAAGAAAAAAATTCGCTGCTACATGATGAAGTAAAATTTAGAGAAAATAATGTAAAACATTACTTCTAGAGTAGAAAGATGCAATGAATCGGGATGAGATTCTAAATGCTATCTTCAGTAGATGAAACAATACTAAACGCGCACGGTTACTCTGCCCGAATTAAAAAAATTTGTGTCTATTAAAAAAAGGAAAGGTAAAAATAGAGAAACAGGCAGATGATAATCTCTGCTTTATAAGTGCCGTTTTAAATTTTGGTCAGCTTCGTCATTTTTACATTTCTTTATAGCTCTGCAGTCATGCCGATTTTTCTCTGCGGCTCGCAACCAATGCAGTTTTACCGTTTCGTGCCGTACTGAATCATCAGTAGGCCCTATACAACGCATGTTAGGCAATGTTTTTTTGTTTTTTAATATTATTATTTTTTTATTTTTTTGCTTGCTATCTTCTAAATATAGCAATTTTGGTCAGCTCCGTCATTTTAACATTTCTTTATAGCTTTGCATTCGGCCTAGTGCCGATTTTTATACTAAAAGAAAATATGGCGAGACATGCCGTAATTTGCTCGATTCTGGTGCCGGTGTCTATAGAGCTCCTGCATTGATTTACATGGGTAATTTTAAAATTGAAATATCTCAAGAACCGAATACCGTATGACGCTGAAACAAACTTTGAAATAAAGCTTTTACATTTCTCTATCTGTTTTATGTCATTTTGGTGTTTGTCGGATTCGTGTGATTTTGCTATCAACTGCAGATAGCTCAAATTTAAATGCCCGTTGGTTGTCGTTTTGTCTGCTGAACGAGATAAAGGGTACATACCACAAAAAAGCTTTCATAGAGGTCGCGTTTTGTCCATAGGCCTAAGTCGAGTTACGTCCAACTTTGAAATATATATTTGATATCATCTTAACTAGAACAAAATTCTGCATAACATTTCTGAAAATGACTACACATGTTAGGTCCGACTAATTTTTGAGAAAATTAGTGCTAGGGCCTATATAAAAAGGGTCACATTTTCCCGTGTTTACATCCGACTGCTAACCGCGTTCTGACCTCGTTTGTTCATGCGCACATAATCGTAAATATCACTCAAAATTTCGCATTTTGTTTTCAAATTTGTAGAGATCACATTCACAAGTTCTAGTAAAACACGATTTTCAACACTAAAATTGTTAATATTTTGCCGATTTTCTAGAATTTTTATGCAAAGTTTGGGACTATAGGCGTGATAAACTTTTACCGAAAACCGCTTCACTACAGGCGGATTTAGTGGTATATGAACCCTAAAGCGATATTTTATAGAATCATGTTACTGTAAATATATGAGATTCTAAATGCTAGACCTATCTTCAGTAGATATAGCGAAAAAATCCTAAAACGCGCACGGTTACTCTGCGCGAATTTAAAAAAAATCGGCATTCGGCCTAGGGCCTATTATATGCCGCGTTATTTAAAAGAAAGGGGGAGAAAAGGTAAACTTAACAGGCAGATGCGGAAAGTGATGAGTCTGTAATATCGCTTTAAACTTTCTGATCGGGACTGATGTATTAGAAAGAAAACAAAAAAGCTGCTACATGATGAAGTAAAATTTAGAGAAAATAATGTAAAACATTACTTTTAGAGTAGAAAGATGCAATGAATCGGGATGAGATTCTAAATGCTATCTTCAGTAGATGAAAAAATCCTAAACGCGCACGGTTACTCTGCCCGAATTAAAAAAATTTGTGTCTATTAAAAAAAAGGAAAGGTAAAAATAGAGAAACAGGCAGATGATAATCTCTGCTTTATAAGTGCCGTTTTAAATTTTGGTCAGCTTCGTCATTTTTACATTTCTTTATAGCTCTGCAGTCATGCCGATTTTTCTCTGCGGCTCGCAACCAATGCAGTTTTACCATTTCGCGCCGCACTGAATCATCAGTAGGCCCTATACAACGCATGCTAGGCAATGTTTTTTTGTTTTTTAATATTATTATTTTTTATATTTTTTTGCTTGCTATCTTCTAAATATAGCAATTTTGGTCAGCTCCGTCATGTTTTTTTGTTTTTTAATATTATTAATTTTTAATTTTTTTGCTTGCTATCTTCTAAATATACGGTAGCAATTTTGGTCAGCTCCGTCATTTTAACATTTCTTTATAGCTTTGCATTCGGCCTAGTGCCGATTTTTATACTAGAAGAAAATATGGCGAGACATGCCGTAATTTGCTCGATTCTGGTGCCGGTGTCTATAGAGCTCCTGCATTGATTTACATGGGTAATTTTAAAATTGAAATATCTCAAGAACCGAATACCGTATGACGCTGAAACAAACTTTGAAATAAAGCTTTTACATTTCTCTATCTGTTTTATGTCATTTTGGTGTTTGTCGGATTCGTGTGATTTTGCTATCAACTGCAGATAGCTCAAATTTTTGAAATACCCGTTGGTTGTAGTTTTGTCTGCTGAACGAGATAAAGGGTACATACCACAAAAAAGCTTTCAATAGAGGACGCGTTTTGGCCATAGGCCTAAGTCGAGTTACGTCCAACTTTGAAATATATATTTGATATCATCTTAACTAGAACAAAATTCTGCATAACATTTCTGAAAATGACTACACATTTTAGGTCCGACTAATTTGTGAGAAAATTAGTGCTAGCTAGGCCTATATAAAAAGGTCACATTTTCCCGTGTTTACATCCGACTGCTAACCGCGTTCTGACCTCGTTTGTTCATGCGCACATAATCGTAAATATCACTCAAAATTTCGCATTTTCTTTTCAAATTTGTAGAGATCACATTCACAAGTTCTAGTAAAACACGATTTTCAACACTAAAATTGTTAATATTTTACCGATTTTCTAGAATTTTTATGCAAAGTTTGGGACTATAGGCGTGATAAACTTTTACCGAAAACCGCTTCACTACAACTACAAGAGGATTTAGTGGTATATGAACCCTAAAGCGATATTTTATAGAATCATGTTACTGTAAATATATGAGATTCTAAATGCTAGGCCTATCTTCAGTAGATATAGCGAAAAAATCCTAAAACGCGCACGGTTACTCTGCGCGAATTTAAAACAAATCGGCATTCGGCCTAGGGCCTATTCGCTACTTGCACGGTTCCGCCATTATGCACTATGTGCGGGGAGAGCCTCGAACTGGCAGCATACATGAAAGGAAGAATTATGTAACCTTACACAGAACGTTATGAGTAGTTCAATTCCCATTCATGTATGCTGCCAGTTCGAGGCTCTCCCGCACATAGTGCATAATGGCGGAACCGTGCAAGTAGCGAATGCCGCGCTATTTTAAAAAAAAGGGGGAGAAAAGGTAAACTTATAGAGAAACAGGCAGATGCGAAAAGTGATGAGTCTGTAATATCGCTTTAAACTTTCTGATCGGGACTGATGTATTAGAAAGAAAAAAGTCGCTGCTACATGATGAAGTAAAATTTAGAGAAAATAATGTAAAACATTACTTCTAGAGTAGAAAGATGCAATCGGTACCTCTTTTCTTATCATAAATAACGTACAGCTTGTCTTGAGTCACTGATATTCCAGTGTAGTAACTGGATTCCTTGCCCCTATAATATACATAACTTTTGTTACCATAGTGTTGCCAAAAGTATCCCATTTTATTATTTTAAAAAAACCCACAGTGTGCAGTGTCTTTGCTTTGTCTTCTTAATGAAGCCTAATACTGGAAGGTTGAAGCTACATGTAGAACATTATTTGAAAAACATCCATCAAACGTTACGTGACTGGGGATGGAAACAAGGAGTAAAATTGACCACATGTCCCAAAACAATATTTCTAAGATTGTAGCTAAATCTTATTGTTACTCCCCATTCCAGAAAAATACAGAACTATTTTATTGGGATTAAAAAATATTATCAAGTTCTGCCAAATGAAACATAGCTCAATCCTAATCATTCATTTAGTTCAATATTTTACCAATTTCTTGACAAAAGAGCCAAAAACATGCATTTTCCGCATGTTTTCTGACAATCGAGTCACAAAAATCAAAGACAAGTCTAATAAGCATTCAAAATCTTGAGTATATGCCGAAATTTTGCTCTGATTTTCACTTTTTTGTGTTACTTTAATTAAATGGTTGGTTATAAGAATGAAACATGTCTTTTTCAAAATTCGGAATGCATAAACTGAAATTAGTCTTTGAGCTTGATTGTCACAGCATACAAAAAACACCCTAAAATCGCATGTTTTTGGCCAAAAATTCCAAAAATTGGCCATATATCAAAATTTAACTTTTATTTGCTATCTAGGACTAACTAAAGGATTAGGATATTGCTATGTTTCATTTGGCAAAACAGGATAATATTTTTTTATTTTCAAAAAATTAGGTCTGTATTTTTCTGGAATAGGGAGTAGTTCTAACCAGCAATAAAAGTCAAATTTGAATATTTGGCAAATTTTTCGAAATAATGGCCAAAAAACATAAATGTTTAGTGTTTGTCGTATGCTGTGACAATCAAGACTAATTTCAGGTTATGCATTCCAATTTTTAGAAAACACATTTTATAACCAAAATTTACTGTTGGCATAAACTATTAAATTTATTAGCAAACTAATAGCCTATACTAAATTTTTAATACTTGTGCCAAAATTGCATGTTTTTGGCTCATTTCCCCTCAAATTGTCTTTCATTGCCAGTTAGAACTAACTAAATATTAAAATATTTAGCCATTTCATTTAGCAAAACCGTATATATTTTTGAATCCAACAAAATTAGTTTTATTTTTATGGAATCAGGAGTAGAACTGTATACACCCCAGTTAACCACTTCAGTTGCAAAGCTTCACATGAATACATTTCTATAATATATTGTGCTAAATTTTTCGTTTAACTTTCATCTTTCATGTATCATAAAAGCCTACTGAGTGAGTTTTCCTTTTATTGAGACAATTCGCAAAGACAGTGATATCTGTATGCAACCTTTTTTGGTGTCTTTCAAATGTTCTTGTTTTTCAAATTAAATGCATTGCACGGAAAAACAGTGGCATGATCGACGGGAATTATATAAATAAACATTAATTTTCATCAGGTTTGCCGTCGCAAATAATAAAGGAGACAAGGAGAAAAAGTGATCCCGCCTGGGAATCGAACTCAGGACCTCAGGTTTACGAGACCTATGCCTTAACCACTTGGCCACGGGAGCTTCATGATTAGACTGGTTGAAATTCGAACCCATAAGCGGTCACTTAAACTTATCTTCTCCCCGCAAATAGCCCATAGTAGCTAGAGCCGTAAATGCATTCATGAAACTTTCACATAAAATATCTCAGTATGCAAGATTTTTGGGTGCAGATCACCCTGTATTTGACAATTAGACATGGGACAAAAGAAGCGATATACAGCATGATTTATCTCAAAATCTTTAATAATAATAATAATATTTTATAATAATGATAATAATAAAAATAATACATGTAATAATAACAATGATAATAATGATAAAGTGATAATGATAATAATGATATTAGGCCAAGTAAAATTTTTTTTAAACATGTATATCATCCACGCCCTCACCGATTTTTGGAGATTTTCATTATTTTTCCTATTTGCATCCTTACTTTGTTTCTAAAATTGTTGTGATGTTCAGAAGTTCTTGGTTATCATTTATAAACACATTGCAAACACTTTCTTCAAGCTAGGGGTAGGGCTTTGGGGGAAATAACAAAAATATTAGGGGCCTCCCTGCCCCCTCCCTGATTTTATGATGTGTTGACAAACACTTTGCAATTGCAATTTTACACAGAAATGAATGGTAAAAAAATAAATAAGGTCCTCCCTTACCAATTTTGGAACAAGTACGGACGATATACATGTTATTTTTTTTACTTGGCCTAATAGTTCAATAATAATAATAATAATAATAATAATAATAATAATAATAGTCTACTACTACTACTATTAATAATAATAAGGTGCTGCAAAATAATTATGAGCCCTGGGGGAGGGTAAAATTGTGAAGGGGGGAATATTTGGACAAGCCAGGGGGAAGCAATTTTTGGTACACATGTATAAATTGTATATGGGGCACTGCACATTTAAATATGCACAATTTCCTGCTCGCTACACTTGTAATACAAGTGTATAGTGTAAACTTAGGTTTGTAAATTGGGATTCAAAAAATTGGCATGTGCAAAGGGGGAAAAGATCATTGTTTGGCAGGCTGAGGGAAAGCAATTTTAGGCACACCATTTGGAAATTTTACTTGGGGAAAGCTCATAATTATTGGACAGCCCCTAATAATAATATATATAATATAATGTAATATCCGAGCAGCACTCGGATAATTAGAAAAGAACTTTATAATTCAGTTTAGTGTAAATTGCCACACATGACACGTGACACGATCTGACCAATCTGGACAGCGGCGGAAATTTTGAAATGGATATACAGGCAAATGAATAGGGAGCAAAAACATGATGGATACATAAAATAACCTAATATTACTGGATAGGTCAATTAGGCCTCAAACAAAAAATTGTTTGATTGGCATAACCCAACCAACCTAACATTAGGCCCGACCCTAGAGTTTCTTATTTATTTGCAAAAAACATTAAATAAACTTCTTAAAAAAGGAAGGAAAAAGTTCCCAAGGCCTTTACCAAACACAATTTACAAAAATCCTGACCTACCTACTCTAATTTTTTTTATGTTACGCCAATCAAATAATTTTTAGGCCTTATAGTGATAAATGCAAGTTTCAACAATTGCCTCCTTTTGTCCGATTGGATCAGATAGTGTCATTTGTATGTTATCATAATTCAGATGAGTATTTAGCAAAACCGACATTTTTATCCATGTAAATTGATGTGTATCCAACGCATACACTCTAACATCATGGTAGCTAGCCTTGTATTACAAACTTCATGAAAAGTCTCCTTTAGCCTAATGAACCAGATTAGTGTCACATACAGAATGTATGTGATCTTGATTCGGATGAGTTTTTAGCAAAACTGCTTTTCTCACAATACTTGGACAGTTATGGACACATAATTTTGATGTTGTTATTCATGTATGTATATGTGACAAGCACAACACAAGGTTGCCTGTAATGTTTTTTAAAAACCCAAAATCCCGGGGGGGGGGGGGTTCTTCGAAAAAATTTGAACGGGGGTGTGCCACGCAGACTTTCGGATGCTGACTTTCTCTATACCTACTTTTTACTGTTTTTGCTACCCATCAGTATACCAATTTTTAAGAAAAAGCACCCAAAAAGCACCCAAATTTGACATAATTGGGCGCTTTAATGGCATTTTTGCCCAAATGCGCCCAATTGGGCGCATTGGTATCCACTGAAAACCCACCCATCGATATACCAAAATCGTTGAAAAGGTACCCCAAAACCGTGGCACATCCCCGTATACCTTCAACCAGGAAGAACCCCCCGGGCCCAAAATCCCATCCCTTTTGATAAAATCCAAAAATAACATCCTTTTTAATCTACATGCTCGAGCATATACACTCTGATATATCACATTTATAAGAGAAGAATCCTAACCAGAACAAAACCAACCTATGAGGAGAATGCACCTCAGCCTAAAAAGGGAAGGAAAGAGAATCCTAAACCAGAACAAGACAGACAAACCTATGAGAATGCATCTCAGCCAAAAAGGGAAGCAAAAAGGAAAGCACAGAACAGAATGTGATAATCAGAATGCATTTACTCGACCATGAAATGTGCCAAAATGTTTTAAATATCCCAAATATAAAAACATCTTAGGCCAAAAAACAACAAGTTTGTTTCCTGTAGCGCACGCATGTAACGACGCATAACGTAACAAAATCGCATAACATAACAAATTGCTACGTTATGCGTTCAAAACCGTTTGGCACTAAGGAAAAGGGACAACTTTTTTGCTGCTCGTCACATAACGTAACAAAAAAATTAAAATGATCAGAAATGACAAATACTTGAAAGATTTTATGTTTAATGTCCTCCCTCCCTCTGTTCAAGTCAAAACTCGGCCCATGCTATCTCGTCCACACCAAATTTGTCCCCCGAAATAAAAAAAATTCAAAAGTAACAAATACTTAAAAGATTTTATGTTGGAAGTCCTCCCTCTGTTCAAGTCAAAACTCGGCCCATGCTATCTCGTCCACACCAAATTTGTCCCCGAAATAAAAAAAATTCAAAAGTAACAAATACTTGAAAGATTGTATGTTGGAAGTCCTCCCTCCCTCTGTTCAAGTCAAAACTCGGCCCATGCTATCTCGTCCACACCAAATTTGTCCCCGAAATAAAAAAATTCAAAAGTAACAAATACTTGAAAGATTTTATGCTGGAAGTCCTCCCTCCCTCTGTTCAAGTCAAAACTCGGCCCATGCTATCTCGTCCACACCAAATTTGTCTTCCGATCAAAAGTTCCAAATCTGCCAAATACTTAAAAGATTTTATGTTGGAAGTCCTCCTCCCTCTGTTCAAGTCAAAACTCGGCCCATGCTATCTCGTCCACACCAAATTTGTCCCCCGAAATAAAAATTTCAAAAATAACAAATACTTCAAAAATTCAATATGTTGGAAGTCGTCCCTCCTTCTGTTCAAGTCAAAACTCGGCCCATGCCATATTTGTCCTCTATATACAAATTTAAAAAATAACGAATACTTCAGAGATCTTATGTTTAAAGTAGACCAACTATAAATTTCTTTTATCCGGATTACTTTGCACGAATCGACTTGACTTGACCTCCGGTTTATATTTGTCCCTTTTTGCATGTGTTTTTAGTACTCCAACGCATAACGTAACAAAGTTGTTTTTTCGAGTTTTGAGCTCTATAAATTTCTTTTATCCGGATTTTTTTGCACGAAGCGACTTGAATTGACCTCCGGTTTATATTTATCGAAGGGGGTATAACTTTTTGTTACGTTATGCGTTTTGGAGGTTTCACTGTCTGAAAAGCTCTTTTATCCGGATTTTTTCGCATATATGGACATGATTTGACCTCCAGTTAATATTTATCGAAGAAAGAAAAAGATTCGAGTGGGTCTAACTTTTTGTTACGTTATGCGTTTTGGAGGTTACACTGTCGGAAAAGCTCTTTTATCCGGATTTTTTCGCATATATGGACATGACTTGACCTCCAGTTAATATTTAGCGAAGAAAGAAAAAGATTCGAGGGGGTCTAACTTTTTGTTACGTTATGCGTTTTCGAGGTTACACTGGCGGAAAAGCTCTTTTATCCGGATTTTTTCGCATATATGGACATGACTTGACCTCCAGTTAATATTTATCGAAGAAAGAAAAAGATTCGAGTGGGTTTAACTTTTTATTACGTTATGCGTTTTGGAGGTTACACTGTCGGAAAAGCTCTTTTATCCGGATTTGTTCGCATATATGGACATGACTTGACCTCCAGTTAATATTTATCGAAGAAAGAAAAAGATTCGAGTGGGTCTAACTTTTTGTTACGTTATGCATTTTCGAGGTTACACTGGCGGAAAAGCTCTTTTATCCGGATTTTTTCGCATATATGGACATGACTTGACCTCCAGTTAATATTTATCGAAGAAAGAAAAAGATTCGAGTGGGTCGAACTTTTTGTTACGTTATGCGTTTTGACGATTTTACATGTCTAAAAGTTTGCTTTATCCGGATTTTTTTCATGAATTGACTTGATTTGACCTCCGCTGATTATTAATGGAAGAAAAAAGCAAATTCCTGGTGTTTTGGACCACTTTGGAACAAAAATTAAATTTTGTTACGTTATGCGTCAGCCATGCTAAAATGCGTCCCTTTTTGTATGTGTTTTTAGTACTCCGACGCATAACGTAACAAACTTGTTTTATCGAAGAAAGAAAAAGATTCGAGTGGGTCTAACTTTTTGTATCGTTATGCGTTTTCGAGGTTACACTGGCGGAAAAGCTCTTTTATCCGGATTTTTTCGCATATATGGACATGACTTGACCTCCAGTTAATATTTATCGAAGAAAGAAAAAGATTCGAGTGGGTTTAACTTTTTATTACGTTATGCGTTTTGGAGGTTACACTGTCGGAAAAGCTCTTTTATCCGGATTTGTTCGCATATATGGACATGACTTGACCTCCAGTTAATATTTATCGAAGAAAGAAAAAGATTCGAGTGGGTCTAACTTTTTGTTGCGTTATGCGTTTCGGAGGTTACACTCTCGGAAAACCTCTTTTATCCGGATTTTTTTTCGCATATATGGTCATGACTTGACCTCCGGTAAATATTTATCGAAGAAAGAAAAAGATTCGAGTGGGTCTAACTTTTTGTTACGTTATGCGTTTTGGAGGTTACACTGTCGGAAAAGTTCTTTTATCCGGATTTTTTCGCATATATGGACATGACTTGACCTCCGCTTAATATTTATTGAAGAAAGAAAAAGATTCGAGTGGGTCTAACTTTTTGTTACGTTATGCGTTTTGGAGGTTACACTATCGGAAAAGTTCTTTTATCCGGATTTTTTCGCATATATGGACATGACTTGACTTCCAGTTAATATTTATAGAAGAAAGAAAAAGATTCGAATGGGTCTAATTTTTTGTTACGTTATGCGTTTTGATGGTTTACATGTCGAAAATTTACCTTTATCCGGATTTTTTTTCATGAATCGACTTGATTTGACCTCCAATGATTATCAATGGAATAAGAAAAGCAATTTCCAGGCGTTTTGGAGCACTTTGGAGCAAAAATAAAATTTTGTTACGTTATGCGTCAGCCATGCTAAAATTTGTCCCTTTTTGTATGTGTTTTTAGTACTCCGACGCATAACGTAACAAACTTGTTTTTTCGAGTTTTGAGCTCTATAAATTTCTTTTATCCGGATTTTTTTTTTCACGAATCGACTTGACTTGACCTCCGGTTTATATTTATCGAAGAAAGAAAAAGATTCGAGTGGGTCTAACTTTTTGTTACGTTATGCGTTTTGGAGGTTACACTGTCGGAAAACCTCTTTTATCCGGATTTTTCGCATATATGGACATGACTTGACCTCTAGTTAATATTTATCGAAGAAAGAAAAAGATTCGAGTGGGTCTAACTTTTTGTTACGTTATGCGTTTTGGAGGTTACACTGTCGTAAAACCTCTTTTATCCGGATTTTTTCGCATATATGGACATGACTTGACCTCCGCTTAACATTTATTGAAGAAAGAAAAAAGATTCGAGTGGGTCTAACTTTTGTTACGTTATGCGTTTTGGCGGTTACACTATCGGAAAAGTTCTTTTATCCGGATTTTTTCGCATATATGGACATGACTTGACCTCTAGTTAATATTTATTGAAGAAAGAAAAAGATTCGACTGGGTCTAACTTTTTGTTACGTTATGCGTTTTGGAGGTTACACTGTCGTAAAACCTCTTTTATCCGGTTTTTTTGCATATATGGACATGACTTGACCTCCGGTTAATATTTATCGAAGAAAGAAAAAGATTCGAGTGGGTCTAACTTTTTGTTACGTTATGCGTTTTGGAGGTTCACACTGTCGGAAAACTTCTTTTATCCGGATTTTTTCGCATATATGGACATGACTTGACCTCCGCTTAATATTTATTGAAAAAAAGAAAAAAGATTCGAGTGGGTCTAACTTTTTGTTACGTTATGCGTTTTGGCAGTTACACTATCGGAAAAGTTCTTTTATCCGGATTTTTTCGCATATATGGACATGACTTGACCTCTAGTTAATATTTATCGAAGAAAGAAAAGATTCGAGTGGGTCTAACTTTTTGTTACGTTATGCGTTTCGGAGGTTACACTCTAGGAAAACCTCTTTTATCCGGATTTTTTCGCATACATGGTCATGACTTGACCTCCTGTTAATATTTATCGAAGAAAGAAAAAGATTCGAGTGGGTCTAACTTTTTGTTACGTTATGCGTTTTGGAGGTTACACTGTCGGAAAAGTTCTTTTATCCGGATTTTTTCGCATATATGGACATGACTTGACCTCCGCTTAATATTTATTGAAGAAAGAAAAAGATTCGAGTGGGTCTAACTTTTTGGTACGTTATGCGTTTTGGAGGTTACACTATCGGAAAAGTTCTTTTATCCGGATTTGTTCGCATATATGGACATGACTTGACCTCCAGTTAATATTTATCGAAGAAAGAAAAAGATTCGAATGGGTCTAACTTTTTGTTACGTTATGCGTTTTGATGGTTTACATGTCGAAAATTTACCTTTATCCGGATTTTTTTTTTCATGAATCGACTTGATTTGACCTCCAATGATTATCAATGGAATAAGAAAAGCAATTTCCAGGCGTTTTGGAGCAATTTGGAGCAAAAATAAAATTTTGTTACGTTATGCGTCAGCCATGCTAAAATTTGTCCCTTTTTGTATGTGTTTTTAGTACTCCGACGCATAACGTAACAAACTTGTTTTTTCGAGTTTTGAGCTCTATAAATGTCTTTTATCCGGATTTTTTTTACGAATCGACTTGACTTGACCTCCGGTTTATATTTATCGAAGAAAGAAAAAGATTCGAGGGGGTATAACTTTTTGTTACGTTATACGTTTTGGAGGTTTCACTGTCTGAAAAGCTCTTTTATCCGGATTTTTTTCGCATATATGGACATGACTTGACCTCCAGTTAATATTTATCGAAGAAAGAAAAAGATTCGAGTGGGTCTAACTTTTTGTTACGTTATGCGTTTCGGAGGTTACACTCTAGGAAAACCTCTTTTATCCGGATTTTTTCGCATATGTGGACATGACTTGACCTCCAGTTAATATTTATCGAAGAAAGAAAAATATTCGAGTGGGTCTAACTTTTTGTTACGTTATGCGTTTTGGAGGTTACACTGTCGGAAAAGCTCTTTTATCCGGATTTGTTCGCATATATGGACATGACTTGACCTCCAGTTAATATTTATCGAAGAAAGAAAAAGATTCGAGTGGGTCTAACTTTTTGTTACGTTATGCGTTTCGGAGGTTACACTCTAGGAAAACCTCTTTTATCCGGATTTTTTCGCATATGTGGACATGACTTGACCTCCAGTTAATATTTATCGAAGAAAGAAAAATATTCGAGTGGGTCTAACTTTTTGTTACGTTATGCGTTTTGGAGGTTACACTGTCGGAAAAGCTCTTTTATCCGGATTTGTTCGCATATATGGACATGACTTGACCTCCAGTTAATATTTATCGAAGAAAGAAAAAGATTCGAGTGGGTCTAACTTTTTGTTACGTTATGCGTTTTGGAGGTTACACTGGCGGAAAAGCTCTTTTATCGGGTTTTTTCGCACATATGGACATGACTTGACCTCCAGTTCGTATTTATCGAAGAAAGAAAAAGATTCGAGTGGGTCTAACTTTTTGTTACGTTATGCGTTTTGACGATTTTACATGTCTAAAAGTTTGCTTTATCCGGATTTTTTGCATGAATCGACTTGATTTGACCTCCGCTGATTATTAATGGAAGAAAAAAGCAAATTCCTGGTGTTTTGGACCACTTTGGAACAAAAATAAAATTTTGTTACGTTATGCGTCAGCCATGCTAAAATTTGTCCCTTTTTGTATATGTTTTAGTACTCCGACGCATAACGTAACAAACTTGTTTTTTCGAGTTTTGAGCTCTATAAATTTCTTTTATCCGGATTTGTTTGCACGAAGCGACTTGAATTGACTTCCGGTTTATATTTATCGAAGAAAGAAAAAGATTCGAGGGGGTATAACTTTTTGTTACGTTATGCGTTTTGGAGGTTACACTGTCTGAAAAGCTCTTTTATCCGGATTTTTTCGCATAATATGGACGTGATTTGACCTCCAGTTAATATTTATCGAAGAAAGAAAAAAGATTCGAGTGGGTCTAACTTTTTGTTACGTTATGCGTTTTGGAGGTTACACTGTCGGAAAACCTCTTTTATCCGGATTTTTAGCATATATGGGCATGACTTGACCTCCAGTTAATATTTATCGAAGAAAGAAAAAAGATTCGAGTGGGTCTAACTTTTGTTACGTTATGCGTTTTGGAGGTTACACTGTCGGAAAACCTCTTTTATCCGGATTTTTTCGCATATATGGACATTACTTGACCTCCAGTTAATATTTATCGAAGAAAGAAAAAGATTCGAGTGGGTCTAACTTTTTGTTACGTTATGCGTTTTCGAGGTTACACTGTCGGAACAGCTCTTTTATCCGGATTTTTTCGCATGACTTGACCTCCAGTTAATATTTATCGAAGAAAGAAAAAGATTCGAGTGGGTCTAACTTTTTGTTACGTTATGCGTTTTGGAGGTTACACTGTCGGAAAACCTCTTTTATCCGGATTTTTTCGCATATATGGACATGACTTGACCTCTAGTTAATATTTATCGAAGAAAGAAAAAGATTCGAGTGGGTCTAACTTTTTGTTACGTTATGCGTTTTGGAGGTTACACTGTCGTAAAACCTCTTTTATCCGGATTTTTCGCATATATGGACATGACTTGACCTCCGCTTAACATTTATTGAAGAAAGAAAAAGATTCGAGTGGGTCTAACTTTTTGTTACGTTATGCGTTTTGGCGGTTACACTATCGGAAAAGTTCTTTTATCCGGATTTTTTCGCATATATGGACATGACTTGACCTCTAGTTAATATTTATCGAAGAAAGAAAAAGATTCGACTGGGTCTAACTTTTTGTTACGTTATGCGTTTTGGAGGTTACACTGTCGTAAAACCTCTTTTATCTGGTTTTTTTTTGCATATATGGACATGACTTGACCTCCGGTTAATATTTATCGAAGAAAGAAAAAGATTCGAGTGGGTCTAACTTTTTGTTACGTTATGCGTTTTGGAGGTTACACTGTCGGAAAACTTCTTTTATCCGGATTTTTTCGCATATATGGACATGACTTGACCTCCGGTTAATATTTATTGAAGAAAGAAAAAGATTCGAGTGGGTCTAACTTTTTGTTACGTTATGCGTTTTGGCAGTTACACTATCGGAAAAGTTCTTTTATCCGGATTTTTTCGCATATATGGACATGACTTGACCTCTAGTTAATATTTATCGAAGAAAGAAAAAGATTCGAGTGGGTCTAACTTTTTGTTACGTTATGCGTTTTGGAGGTTACACTGTCGGAAAAGTTCTTTTATCCGGATTTTTTCCCATATATGGACATGACTTGACCTCCGCTTAATATTTATTGAAGAAAGAAAAAGATTCGAGTGGGTCTAACTTTTTGTTACGTTATGCGTTTTGGAGGTTACACTATCGGAAAAGTTCTTTTATCCGGATTTGTTCGCATATATGGACATGACTTGACCTCCAGTTAATATTTATCGAAGAAAGAAAAAGATTCGAATGGGTCTAACTTTTTGTTACGTTATGCGTTTTGATGGTTTACATGTCGAAAATTTACCTTTATCCGGATTTTTTTTCATGAATCGACTTGATTTGACCTCCAATGATTATCAATGGAATAAGAAAAGCAATTTCCAGGCGTTTTGGAGCAATTTGGAGCAAAAATATAATTTTGTTACGTTATGCGTCAGCCATGCTAAAATTTGTCCCTTTTTGTATGTGTTTTTAGTACTCCGACGCATAACGTAACAAACTTGTTTTTTCGAGTTTTGAGCTCTATAAATGTCTTTTATCCGGATTTTTTTTTACGAATCGACTTGACTTGACCTCCGGTTTATATTTATCGAAGAAAGAAAAAGATTCGAGGGGTATAACTTTTTGTTACGTTATGCGTTTTGGAGGTTTCACTGTCTGAAAAGCTCTTTTATCCGGATTTTTTCGCATATATGGACATGACTTGACCTCTAGTTAATATTTATCGAAGAAAGAAAAAAGATTCGAGTGGGTCTAACTTTTTGTTACGTTATGCGTTTTGGAGGTTACACTGTCGTAAAACCTCTTTTATCCGGATTTTTTCGCATATATGGACATGACTTGACCTCCGCTTAACATTTATTGAAGAAAGAAAAAAGATTCGAGTGGGTCTAACTTTTTGTTACGTTATGCGTTTTGGCGGTTACACTATCGGAAAAGTTCTTTTATCCGGATTTTTTCGCATATATGGACATGACTTGACCTCTAGTTAATATTTATCGAAGAAAGAAAAAGATTCGACTGGGTCTAACTTTTTGTTACGTTATGCGTTTTGGAGGTTACACTGTCGTAAAACCTCTTTTATCTGGTTT
The DNA here is from genome assembly GCF_039555335.1 of Amphiura filiformis. Classification (NCBI taxonomy): domain Eukaryota; kingdom Metazoa; phylum Echinodermata; class Ophiuroidea; order Amphilepidida; family Amphiuridae; genus Amphiura; species Amphiura filiformis. Next base: position 40,091,737 of record NC_092636.1, on the reverse strand, counting down.
TTTTTGCATATATGGACATGACTTGACCTCCGGTTAATATTTATCGAAGAAAGAAAAAGATTCGAGTGGGTCTAACTTTTTGTTACGTTATGCGTTTTGGAGGTTACACTGTCGGAAAACTTCTTTTATCCGGATTTTTTCGCATATATGGACATGACTTGACCTCCGCTTAATATTTATTGAAGAAAGAAAAAGATTCGAGTGGGTCTAACTTTTTGTTACGTTATGCGTTTTGGCAGTTACACTATCGGAAAAGTTCTTTTATCCGGATTTTTTCGCATATATGGACATGACTTGACCTCTAGTTAATATTTATCGAAGAAAGAACAGATTCGAGTGGGTCTAACTTTTTGTTACGTTATGCGTTTCGGAGGTTACACTCTAGGAAAACCTCTTTTATCCGGATTTTTTCGCATACATGGTCATGACTTGACCTCCTGTTAATATTTATTGAAGAAAAAAAAGATTCGAGTGGGTCTAACTTTTTGTTACGTTATGCGTTTTGGAGGTTACACTGTCGGAAAAGTTCTTTTATCCGGATTTTTTCGCATATATGGACATGACTTGACCTCCGCTTAATATTTATTGAAGAAAGAAAAAGATTCGAGTGGGTCTAACTTTTTGTTACGTTATGCGTTTTGGAGGTTACACTATCGGAAAAGTTCTTTTATCCGGATTTGTTCGCATATATGGACATGACTTGACCTCCAGTTAATATTTATCGAAGAAAGAAAAAGATTCGAATGGGTCTAACTTTTTGTTACGTTATGCGTTTTGATGGTTTACATGTCGAAAATTTACCTTTATCCGGATTTTTTTTTCATGAATCGACTTGATTTGACCTCCAATGATTATCAATGGAATAAGAAAAGCAATTTCCAGGCGTTTTGGAGCAATTTGGAGCAAAAATAAAATTTTGTTACTTTATGTCAGCCATGCTAAAATTTGTCCCTTTTTGTATGTGTTTTAGTACTCCGACGCATAACGTAACAAACTTGTTTTTTCGAGTTTTGAGCTCTATAAATGTCTTTTATCCGGATTTTTTTTTTACGAATCGACTTGACTTGACCTCCGGTTTATATTTATCGAAGAAAGAAAAAGATTCGAGGGGGTATAACTTTTTGTTACGTTATGCGTTTTGGAGGTTTCACTGTCTGAAAAGCTCTTTTATCCGGATTTTTTCGCATATATGGACATGACTTGACCTCCAGTTAATATTTATCGAAGAAAGAAAAAAGATTCGAGTGGGTCTAACTTTTTGTTACGTTATGCGTTTTGGAGGTTACACTGTCGGAAAACTTCTTTTATCCGGATTTTTTCGCATATATGGACATGACTTGACCTCCGCTTAATATTTATTGAAGAAAGAAAAAGATTCGAGTGGGTCTAACTTTTTGTTACGTTATGCGTTTTGGAGGTTACACTGTCGTAAAAGTTCTTTTATCCGGATTTTTTCGCATATATGGACATGACTTGACCTCTAGTTAATATTTATCGAAGAAAGAAAAAGATTCGAGTGGGTCTAACTTTTTGTTACGTTATGCGTTTTGGAGGTTACACTGTCGTAAAACCTCTTTTATCTGGTTTTTTTGCATATATGGACATGACTTGACCTCCGGTTAATATTTATCGAAGAAAGAAAAAGATTCGAGTGGGTCTAACTTTTTGTTACGTTATGCGTTTTGGAGGTTACACTGTCGGAAAACTTCTTTTATCCGGATTTTTTCGCATATATGGACATGACTTGACCTCCGCTTAATATTTATTGAAGAAAGAAAAAGATTCGAGTGGGTCTAACTTTTTGTTACGTTATGCGTTTTGGCAGTTACACTATCGGAAAAGTTCTTTTATCCGGATTTTTTCGCATATATGGACATGACTTGACCTCTAGTTAATATTTATCGAAGAAAGAAACAGATTCGAGTGGGTCTAACTTTTTGTTACGTTATGCGTTTTGGAGGTTACACTGTCGGAAAAGTTCTTTTATCCGGATTTTTTCCCATATATGGACATGACTTGACCTCCGCTTAATATTTATTGAAGAAAGAAAAAGATTCGAGTGGGTCTAACTTTTTGTTACGTTATGCGTTTTGGAGGTTACACTATCGGAAAAGTTCTTTTATCCGGATTTGTTCGCATATATGGACATGACTTGACCTCCAGTTAATATTTATCGAAGAAAGAAAAAGATTCGAATGGGTCTAACTTTTTGTTACGTTATGCGTTTTGATGGTTTACATGTCGAAAATTTACCTTTATCCGGATTTTTTTTCATGAATCGACTTGATTTGACCTCCAATGATTATCAATGGAATAAGAAAAGCAATTTCCAGGCGTTTTGGAGCAATTTGGAGCAAAAATATAATTTTGTTACGTTATGCGTCAGCCATGCTAAAATTTGTCCCTTTTTGTATGTGTTTTTAGTACTCCGACGCATAACGTAACAAACTTGTTTTTTCGAGTTTTGAGCTCTATAAATGTCTTTTATCCGGATTTTTTTTTACGAATCGACTTGACTTGACCTCCGGTTTATATTTATCGAAGAAAGAAAAAGATTCGAGGGGGTATAACTTTTTGTTACGTTATGCGTTTTGGAGGTTTCACTGTCTGAAAAGCTCTTTTATCCGGATTTTTTTCGCATATATGGACATGACTTGACCTCTAGTTAATATTTATCGAAGAAAGAAAAAGATTCGAGTGGGTCTAACTTTTTGTTACGTTATGCGTTTTGGAGGTTACACTGTCGTAAAACCTCTTTTATCCGGATTTTTTCGCATATATGGACATGACTTGACCTCCGCTTAACATTTATTGAAGAAAGAAAAAGATTCGAGTGGGTCTAACTTTTTGTTACGTTATGCGTTTTGGCGGTTACACTATCGGAAAAGTTCTTTTATCCGGATTTTTTTCGCATATATGGACATGACTTGACCTCTAGTTAATATTTATCGAAGAAAGAAAAAGATTCGACTGGGTCTAACTTTTTGTTACGTTATGCGTTTTGGAGGTTACACTGTCGTAAAACCTCTTTTATCTGGTTTTTTTGCATATATGGACATGACTTGACCTCCGGTTAATATTTATCGAAGAAAGAAAAAGATTCGAGTGGGTCTAACTTTTTTGTTACGTTATGCGTTTTGGAGGTTACACTGTCGGAAAACTTCTTTTATCCGGATTTTTTTCGCATATATGGACATGACTTGACCTCCGCTTAATATTTATTGAAGAAAGAAAAAGATTCGAGTGGGTCTAACTTTTTGTTACGTTATGCGTTTTGGCAGTTACACTATCGGAAAAGTTCTTTTATCCGGATTTTTCGCATATATGGACATGACTTGACCTCTAGTTAATATTTATCGAAGAAAGAACAGATTCGAGTGGGTCTAACTTTTTGTTACGTTATGCGTTTCGGAGGTTACACTCTAGGAAAACCTCTTTTATCCGGATTTTTTCGCATACATGGTCATGACTTGACCTCCTGTTAATATTTATTGAAGAAAGAAAAAAAGATTCGAGTGGGTCTAACTTTTTGTTACGTTATGCGTTTTGGAGGTTACACTGTCGGAAAAGTTCTTTTATCCGGATTTTTTCGCATATATGGACATGACTTGACCTCCGCTTAATATTTATTGAAGAAAGAAAAAGATTCGAGTGGGTCTAACTTTTTGTTACGTTATGCGTTTTGGAGGTTACACTATCGGAAAAGTTCTTTTATCCGGATTTGTTCGCATATATGGACATGACTTGACCTCCGCTTAATATTTATCGAAGAAAAACAAAGATTCGAATGGGTCTAACTTTTTGTTACGTTATGCGTTTTGATGGTTTACATGTCGAAAATTTACCTTTATCCGGATTTTTTTTCATGAATCGACTTGATTTGACCTCCAATGATTATCAATGGAATAAGAAAAGCAATTTCAGGCGTTTTGGAGCAATTTGGAGCAAAAAATAAAATTTTGTTACTTTATGCGTCAGCCATGCTAAAATTTGTCCCCTTTTGTATGTGTTTTTATTACTTCGACGCATAACGTAACAAACTTGTTTTTTCGAGTTTTGAGCTCTATAAATGTCTTTTATCCGGATTTTTTTTTTACGAATCGACTTGACTTGACCTCCGGTTTATATTTATCGAAGAAAGAAAAAGATTCGAGGGGGTATAACTTTTGTTACGTTATGCGTTTTGGAGGTTTCACTGTCTGAAAAGCTCTTTTATCCGGATTTTTTCGCATATATGGACATGACTTGACCTCCAGTTAATATTTATCGAAGAAAGAAAAAGATTCGAGTGGGTCTAACTTTTTGTTACGTTATGCGTTTTGGAGGTTACACTGTCGGAAAACTTCTTTTATCCGGATTTTTTCGCATATATGGACATGACTTGACCTCCGCTTAATATTTATTGAAGAAAGAAAAAAAGATTCGAGTGGGTCTAACTTTTTGTTACGTTATGCGTTTTGGCGGTTACACTATCGGAAAAGTTCTTTTATCCGGATTTTTTCGCATATATGGACATGACTTGACCTCTAGTTAATATTTATCGAAGAAAGAAAAAGATTCGAGTGGGTCTAACTTTTTGTTACGTTATGCGTTTCGGAGGTTACACTCTAGGAAAACCTCTTTTATCCGGATTTTTTCGCATATGTGGACATGACTTGACCTCCAGTTAATATTTATCGAAGAAAGAAAAATATTCGAGTGGGTCTAACTTTTTGTTACGTTATGCGTTTTGGAGGTTACACTGTCGGAAAAGCTCTTTTATCCGGATTTGTTCGCATATATGGACATGACTTGACCTCCAGTTAATATTTATCGAAGAAAGAAAAAGATTCGAGTGGGTCTAACTTTTTGTTACGTTATGCGTTTTGGAGGTTACACTGGCGGAAAAGCTCTTTTATCCGGATTTTTCGCATATATGGACATGACTTGACCTCCAGTTAATATTTATCGAAGAAAGAAAAGATTCGAGTGGGTCTAACTTTTTGTTACGTTATGCGTTTTGACGATTTTACATGTCTAAAAGTTTGCTTTATCCGGATTTTTTTGCATGAATCGACTTGATTTGACCTCCGCTGATTATTAATGGAAGAAAAAAGCAAATTCCTGGTGTTTTGGACCACTTTGGAACAAAAATAAAATTTTGTTACGTTATGCGTCAGCCATGCTAAAATTTGTCCTTTTTGTATATGTTTTAGTACTCCGACGCATAACGTAACAAACTTGTTTTTTCGAGTTTTGAGCTCTATAAATTTCTTTTATCCGGATTTGTTTGCACGAAGCGACTTGAATTGACTTCCGGTTTATATTTATCGAAGAAAGAAAAAGATTCGAGGGGGTATAACTTTTTTGTTACGTTATGCGTTTTGGAGGTTACACTGTCTGAAAAGCTCTTTTATCCGGATTTTTTCGCATAATATGGACGTGATTTGACCTCCAGTTAATATTTATCGAAGAAAGAAAAAGATTCGAGTGGGTCTAACTTTTTGTTACGTTATGCGTTTTGGAGGTTACACTGTCGGAAAACCTCTTTTATCCGGGTTTTTTAGCATATATGGGCATGACTTGACCTCCAGTTAATATTTATCGAAGAAAGAAAAAGATTCGAGTGGGTCTAACTTTTTGTTACGTTATGCGTTTTGGAGGTTACACTGTCGGAAAACCTCTTTTATCCGGATTTTTTCGCATATATGGACATTACTTGACCTCCAGTTAATATTTATCGAAGAAAGAAAAAGATTCGAGTGGGTCTAACTTTTTGTTACGTTATGCGTTTTCGAGGTTACACTGTCGGAACAGCTCTTTTATCCGGATTTTTTCGCATGACTTGACCTCCAGTTAATATTTATCGAAGAAAGAAAAAGATTCGAGTGGGTCTAACTTTTTGTTACGTTATGCGTTTTGGAGGTTACACTGTCGGAAAACCTCTTTTATCCGGATTTTTTCGCATATATGGACATGACTTGACCTCTAGTTAATATTTATCGAAGAAAGAAAAAGATTCGAGTGGGTCTAACTTTTTGTTACGTTATGCGTTTTGGAGGTTACACTGTCGTAAAACCTCTTTTATCCGGATTTTTCGCATATATGGACATGACTTGACCTCCGCTTAACATTTATTGAAGAAAGAAAAAGATTCGAGTGGGTCTAACTTTTTGTTACGTTATGCGTTTTGGCGGTTACACTATCGGAAAAGTTCTTTTATCCGGATTTTTTCGCATATATGGACATGACTTGACCTCTAGTTAATATTTATCGAAGAAAGAAAAAGATTCGACTGGGTCTAACTTTTTGTTACGTTATGCGTTTTGGAGGTTACACTGTCGTAAAACCTCTTTTATCTGGTTTTTTTTGCATATATGGACATGACTTGACCTCCGGTTAATATTTATCGAAGAAAGAAAAAGATTCGAGTGGGTCTAACTTTTTGTTACGTTATGCGTTTTGGAGGTTACACTGTCGGAAAACTTCTTTTATCCGGATTTTTTCGCATATATGGACATGACTTGACCTCCGCTTAATATTTATTGAAGAGAGAAAAGATTCGAGTGGGTCTAACTTTTGTTACGTTATGCGTTTTGGCAGTTACACTATCGGAAAAGTTCTTTTATCCGGATTTTTTCGCATATATGGACATGACTTGACCTCTAGTTAATATTTATCGAAGAAAGAACAGATTCGAGTGGGTCTAACTTTTTGTTACGTTATGCGTTTTGGAGGTTACACTGTCGGAAAAGTTCTTTTATCCGGATTTTTTCCCATATATGGACATGACTTGACCTCCGCTTAATATTTATTGAAGAAAAAAAAGATTCGAGTGGGTCTAACTTTTTGTTACGTTATGCGTTTTGGAGGTTACACTATCGGAAAAGTTCTTTTATCCGGATTTGTTCGCATATATGGACATGACTTGACCTCCAGTTAATATTTATCGAAGAAAGAAAAAGATTCGAATGGGTCTAACTTTTTGTTACGTTATGCGTTTTGATGGTTTACATGTCGAAAATTTACCTTTATCCGGATTTTTTTCATGAATCGACTTGATTTGACCTCCAATGATTATCAATGGAATAAGAAAAGCAATTTCCAGGCGTTTTGGAGCAATTTGGAGCAAAAATATAATTTTGTTACGTTATGCGTCAGCCATGCTAAAATTTGTCCCTTTTTGTATGTGTTTTTAGTACTCCGACGCATAACGTAACAAACTTGTTTTTTCGAGTTTTGAGCTCTATAAATGTCTTTTATCCGGATTTTTTTTTACGAATCGACTTGACTTGACCTCCGGTTTATATTTATCGAAGAAAGAAAAAGATTCGAGTGGGTCTAACTTTTTGTTACGTTATGCGTTTTGGAGGTTTCACTGTCTGAAAAGCTCTTTTATCCGGATTTTTTTCGCATATATGGACATGACTTGACCTCTAGTTAATATTTATCGAAGAAAGAAAAAGATTCGAGTGGGTCTAACTTTTTGTTACGTTATGCGTTTTGGAGGTTACACTGTCGTAAAACCTCTTTTATCCGGATTTTTTCGCATATATGGACATGACTTGACCTCCGCTTAACATTTATTGAAGAAAGAAAAAGATTCGAGTGGGTCTAACTTTTTGTTACGTTATGCGTTTTGGCGGTTACACTATCGGAAAAGTTCTTTTATCCGGATTTTTTTCGCATATATGGACATGACTTGACCTCTAGTTAATATTTATCGAAGAAAGAAAAAGATTCGACTGGGTCTAACTTTTGTTACGTTATGCGTTTTGGAGGTTACACTGTCGTAAAACCTCTTTTATCTGGTTTTTTTGCATATATGGACATGACTTGACCTCCGGTTAATATTTATCGAAGAAAGAAAAAAGATTCGAGTGGGTCTAACTTTTTGTTACGTTATGCGTTTTGGAGGTTACACTGTCGGAAAACTTCTTTTATCCGGATTTTTTCGCATATATGGACATGACTTGACCTCCGCTTAATATTTATTGAAGAAAGAAAAAGATTCGAGTGGGTCTAACTTTTTGTTACGTTATGCGTTTTGGCAGTTACACTATCGGAAAAGTTCTTTTATCCGGATTTTTTCGCATATATGGACATGACTTGACCTCTAGTTAATATTTATCGAAGAAAGAACAGATTCGAGTGGGTCTAACTTTTGTTACGTTATGCGTTTCGGAGGTTACACTCTAGGAAAACCTCTTTTATCCGGATTTTTCGCATACATGGTCATGACTTGACCTCCTGTTAATATTTATTGAAGAAAGAAAAAGATTCGAGTGGGTCTAACTTTTTGTTACGTTATGCGTTTTGGAGGTTACACTGTCGGAAAAGTTCTTTTATCCGGATTTTTCGCATATATGGACATGACTTGACCTCCGCTTAATATTTATTGAAGAAAGAAAAAGATTCGAGTGGGTCTAACTTTTTGTTACGTTATGCGTTTTGGAGGTTACACTATCGGAAAAGTTCTTTTATCCGGATTTGTTCGCATATATGGACATGACTTGACCTCCAGTTAATATTTATCGAAGAAAGAAAAAGATTCGAATGGGTCTAACTTTTTGTTACGTTATGCGTTTTGATGGTTTACATGTCGAAAATTTACCTTTATCCGGATTTTTTTTCATGAATCGACTTGATTTGACCTCCAATGATTATCAATGGAATAAGAAAAGCAATTTCCAGGCGTTTTGGAGCAATTTGGAGCAAAAATAAAATTTTGTTACTTTATGCGTCAGCCATGCTAAAATTTGTCCCTTTTTGTATGTGTTTTTAGTACTCCGACGCATAACGTAACAAACTTGTTTTTTCGAGTTTTGAGCTCTATAAATGTCTTTTATCCGGATTTTTTTTTTACGAATCGACTTGACTTGACCTCCGGTTTATATTTATCGAAGAAAGAAAAAGATTCGAGGGGTATAACTTTTGTTACGTTATGCGTTTTGGAGGTTTCACTGTCTGAAAAGCTCTTTTATCCGGATTTTTTCGCATATATGGACATGACTTGACCTCCAGTTAATATTTATCGAAGAAAGAAAAAGATTCGAGTGGGTCTAACTTTTTGTTACGTTATGCGTTTTGGAGGTTACACTGTCGGAAAACTTCTTTTATCCGGATTTTTTCGCATATATGGACATGACTTGACCTCCGCTTAATATTTATTGAAGAAAGAAAAAGATTCGAGTGGGTCTAACTTTTTGTTACGTTATGCGTTTTGGCGGTTACACTATCGGAAAAGTTCTTTTATCCGGATTTTTTCGCATATATGGACATGACTTGACCTCTAGTTAATATTTATCGAAGAAAGAAAAAGATTCGACTGGGTCTAACTTTTTGTTACGTTATGCGTTTTGGAGGTTACACTGTCGTAAAACCTCTTTTATCTGGTTTTTTTTTGCATATATGGACATGACTTGACCTCCAGTTAATATTTATCGAAGAAAGAAAAAGATTCGAGTGGGTCTAACTTTTTGTTACGTTATGCGTTTTGGAGGTTACACTGTCGGAAAACTTCTTTTATCCGGATTTTTTCGCATATATGGACATGACTTGACCTCCGCTTAATATTTATTGAAGAAAGAAAAAAGATTCGAGTGGGTCTAACTTTTTGTTACGTTATGCGTTTTGGCAGTTACACTATCGGAAAAGTTCTTTTATCCGGATTTTTTCGCATATATGGACATGACTTGACCTCTAGTTAATATTTATCGAAGAAAGAACAGATTCGAGTGGGTCTAACTTTTTGTTACGTTATGCGTTTTGGAGGTTACACTGTCGGAAAAGTTCTTTTATCCGGATTTTTTCCCATATATGGACATGACTTGACCTCCGCTTAATATTTATTGAAGAAAGAAAAAGATTCGAGTGGGTCTAACTTTTTGTTACGTTATGCGTTTTGGAGGTTACACTATCGGAAAAGTTCTTTTATCCGGATTTGTTCGCATATATGGACATGACTTGACCTCCAGTTAATATTTATCGAAGAAAGAAAAAGATTCGAATGGGTCTAACTTTTTGCTACGTTATGCGTTTTGATGGTTTACATGTCGAAAATTTACCTTAATCGGATTTTTTTTCATGAATCGACTTGATTTGACCTCCAATGATTATCAATGGAATAAGAAAAGCAATTTCCAGGCGTTTTGGAGCAATTTGGAGCAAAAATATAATTTTGTTACGTTATGCGTCAGCCATGCTAAAATTTGTCCCTTTTTGTATGTGTTTTTAGTACTCCGACGCATAACGTAACAAACTTGTTTTTTCGAGTTTTGAGCTCTATAAATGTCTTTTATCCGGATTTTTTTTTACGAATCGACTTGACTTGACCTCCGGTTTATATTTATCGAAGAAAGAAAAAGCTTCGAGGGGGTATAACTTTTTGTTACGTTATGCGTTTTGGAGGTTTCACTGTCTGAAAAGCTCTTTTATCCGGATTTTTTCGCATATATGGACATGACTTGACCTCTAGTTAATATTTATCGAAGAAAGAAAAAGATTCGAGTGGGTCTAACTTTTTGTTGCGTTATGCGTTTTGGCGGTTACACTGTCGTAAAACCTCTTTTATCCGGATTTTTTCGCATATATGGACATGACTTGACCTCCGCTTAACATTTATTGAAGAAAGAAAAAGATTCGAGTGGGTCTAACTTTTTGTTACGTTATGCGTTTTGGCGGTTACACTATCGGAAAAGTTCTTTTATCCGGATTTTTTCGCATATATGGACATGACTTGACCTCTAGTTAATATTTATCGAAGAAAGAAAAAGATTCGACTGGGTCTAACTTTTTGTTACGTTATGCGTTTTGGAGGTTACACTGTCGTAAAACCTCTTTTATCTGGTTTTTTTGCATATATGGACATGACTTGACCTCCGGTTAATATTTATCGAAGAAAGAAAAAGATTCGAGTGGGTCTAACTTTTTGTTACGTTATGCGTTTTGGAGGTTACACTGTCGGAAAACTTCTTTTATCCGGATTTTTTCGCATATATGGACATGACTTGACCTCCGCTTAATATTTATTGAAGAAAGAAAAAGATTCGAGTGGGTCTAACTTTTTGTTACGTTATGCGTTTTGGCAGTTACACTATCGGAAAAGTTCTTTTATCCGGATTTTTTCGCATATATGGACATGACTTGACCTCTAGTTAATATTTATCGAAGAAAGAACAGATTCGAGTGGGTCTAACTTTTTGTTACGTTATGCGTTTCGGAGGTTACACTCTAGGAAAACCTCTTTTATCCGGATTTTTTCGCATACATGGTCATGACTTGACCTCCTGTTAATATTTATTGAAGAAAGAAAAAGATTCGAGTGGGTCTAACTTTTTGTTACGTTATGCGTTTTGGAGGTTACACTGTCGGAAAAGTTCTTTTATCCGGATTTTTTCGCATATATGGACATGACTTGACCTCCGCTTAATATTTATTGAAGAAAGAAAAAGATTCGAGTGGGTCTAACTTTTTGTTACGTTATGCGTTTTGGAGGTTACACTATCGGAAAAGTTCTTTTATCCGGATTTGTTCGCATATATGGACATGACTTGACCTCCAGTTAATATTTATCGAAGAAAGAAAAAGATTCGAATGGGTCTAACTTTTTGTTACGTTATGCGTTTTGATGGTTTACATGTCGAAAATTTACCTTTATCCGGATTTTTTTTCATGAATCGACTTGATTTGACCTCCAATGATTATCAATGGAATAAGAAAAGCAATTTCCAGGCGTTTTGGAGCAATTTGGAGCAAAAATAAAATTTTGTTACTTTATGCGTCAGCCATGCTAAAATTTGTCCCTTTTGTATGTGTTTTAGTACTCCGACGCATAACGTAACAAACTTGTTTTTTCGAGTTTTGAGCTCTATAAATGTCTTTTATCCGGATTTTTTTTTTACGAATCGACTTGACTTGACCTCCGGTTTATATTTATCGAAGAAAGAAAAAGATTCGAGGGGTATAACTTTTTGTTACGTTATGCGTTTTGGAGGTTTCACTGTCTGAAAAGCTCTTTTATCCGGATTTTTTCGCATATATGGACATGACTTGACCTCCAGTTAATATTTATCGAAGAAAGAAAAAAGATTCGAGTGGGTCTAACTTTTGTTACGTTATGCGTTTTGGAGGTTACACTGTCGGAAAACTTCTTTTATCCGGATTTTTTCGCATATATGGACATGACTTGACCTCCGCTTAATATTTATTGAAGAAAGAAAAAGATTCGAGTGGGTCTAACTTTTTGTTACGTTATGCGTTTTGGCGGTTACACTATCGGAAAAGTTCTTTTATCCGGATTTTTTCGCATATATGGACATGACTTGACCTCTAGTTAATATTTATCGAAGAAAGAAAAAGATTCGAGTGGGTCTAACTTTTTGTTACGTTATGCGTTTCGGAGGTTACACTCTAGGAAAACCTCTTTTATCCGGATTTTTCGCATATGTGGACATGACTTGACCTCCAGTTAATATTTATCGAAGAAAGAAAAATATTCGAGTGGGTCTAACTTTTTGTTACGTTATGCGTTTTGGAGGTTACACTGTCGGAAAAGCTCTTTTATCCGGATTTGTTCGCATATATGGACATGACTTGACCTCCAGTTAATATTTATCGAAGAAAGAAAAAGATTCGAGTGGGTCTAACTTTTTGTTACGTTATGCGTTTTGGAGGTTACACTGGCGGAAAAGCTCTTTTATCCGGATTTTTCGCATATATGGACATGACTTGACCTCCAGTTAATATTTATCGAAGAAAGAAAAAGATTCGAGTGGGTCTAAATTTTTGTTACGTTATGCGTTTTGACGATTTTACATGTCTAAAAGTTTGCTTTATCCGGATTTTTTTGCATGAATCGACTTGATTTGACCTCCGCTGATTATTAATGGAAGAAAAAAGCAAATTCCTGGTGTTTTGGACCACTTTGGAACAAAAATAAAATTTTGTTACGTTATGCGTCAGCCATGCTAAAATTTGTCCCTTTTTGTATATGTTTTTAGTACTCCGACGCATAACGTAACAAACTTGTTTTTTCGAGTTTTGAGCTCTATAAATTTCTTTTATCCGGATTTGTTTGCACGAAGCGACTTGAATTGACTTCCGGTTTATATTTATCGAAGAAAGAAAAAGATTCGAGGGGTATAACTTTTGTTACGTTATGCGTTTTGGAGGTTACACTGTCTGAAAAGCTCTTTTATCCGGATTTTTTCGCATAATATGGACGTGATTTGACCTCCAGTTAATATTTATCGAAGAAAGAAAAAGATTCGAGTGGGTCTAACTTTTTGTTACGTTATGCGTTTTGGAGGTTACACTGTCGGAAAACCTCTTTTATCCGGATTTTTTAGCATATATGGGCATGACTTGACCTCCAGTTAATATTTATCGAAGAAAGAAAAAGATTCGAGTGGGTCTAACTTTTTGTTACGTTATGCGTTTTGGAGGTTACACTGTCGGAAAACCTCTTTTATCCGGATTTTTTCGCATATATGGACATTACTTGACCTCCAGTTAATATTTATCGAAGAAAGAAAAAGATTCGAGTGGGTCTAACTTTTTGTTACGTTATGCGTTTTCGAGGTTACACTGTCGGAACAGCTCTTTTATCCGGATTTTTTCGCATGACTTGACCTCCAGTTAATATTTATCAAAGAAAGAAAAAGATTCGAGTGGGTCTAACTTTTTGTAACGTTATGCGTTTTGGAGGTTACACTGTCGGAAAACCTCTTTTATCCGGATTTTTCGCATAATTATAGGGACATTACTTGACCTCCGGTTAATATGTATCGAAGAAAGAAAAAGATTCGAGTGGGTCTAACTTTTTGTTACGTTATGCGTTTTGGAGGTTACACTGGCGGAAAAGCTCTTTTATCCGGATTTTTTCGCATATATGGGCATGACTTGACCTCCAGTTAATATTTATCGAAGAAAGAAAAAGATTCGAGTGGGTCTAACTTTTTGTTACGTTATGTGTTTTCGAGGTTACACTGTCGGAAAATTGTCATGCTAAAATTTGTCCCTTTTTGTATATGTTTTTAGTACTCCGACGCATAACGTAACAAACTTGTTTTTTCGAGTTTTGAGCTCTATAAATTTCTTTTATCCGGATTTGTTTGCACGAAGCGACTTGAATTGACTTCCGGTTTATATTTATCGAAGAAAGAAAAAGATTCGAGGGGGTATAACTTTTTGTTACGTTATGCGTTTTGGAGGTTATACTGTCTGAAAAGCTCTTTTATCCGGTTTTTTTCGCATAATATGGACGTGATTTGACCTCCAGTTAATATTTATCGAAGAAAGAAAAAGATTCGAGTGGGTCTAACTTTTTGTTACGTTATGCGTTTTGGAGGTTACACTGTCGGAAAACCTCTTTTATCCGGATTTTTTAGCATATATGGGCATGACTTGACCTCCAGTTAATATTTATCGAAGAAAGAAAAAGATTCGAGTGGGTCTAACTTTTTGTTACGTTATGTGTTTTCGAGGTTACACTGTCGGAAAAGCTCTTTTTTCCGGATTTTTTCGCATATATATGGACATGATTTGACCTCCAGTTAATATTTATCGAAGAAAGAAAAAGATTCGAGTGGGTCAAACTTTTTGTTACGTTAGGCGTTTTCGAGGTTACACTGTCGGAACAGCTCTTTTATCCGGATTTTTTTCGCATATATGGACATGTCTTGAAGAAAGAAAAAGATTCGAGTGGGTCTAACTTTTGGTTACGTTATGCGTTTTGATGATTAGGCCTATACATGTCTAAAAGTTTGCTTTATCCGGATTTTTTTGCATGAATCGACTTTATTTGACCTCCGATGACATTTAATGACCCCCTTGCATGAAAGATTAGTCCTCAAAATTTTGAGCAAAATAAATGAGTTTTGTCTATTTTGTACTGTAAAATTTGCTAAAAAGCTATTCTATATTGTCAATGATGTGAAATTTTGGGCGCTCCCATACAAAATCACCCCATTTTTGACAATGCCAACACCGATTGACCTCCTTTGTTCTTAAAATAAGCACCGATAGACCCCTAGTTTCGTACGCTGGTGGGCACACTCACTTTCATATTCGAGTGCCCCCCCCCCGGTTTAACATCGAACAAACTTTGAGAGATGCGTATGTGAGATTTGTGCAGTCCCACAGCCTGTCCTAGACTGTCCCACTGTCTTGCAACAGTTCGGTTCCGTCTTTGAAAAATGGATTGATACATGCCGGTAATTAGGGCCTACATTATGATCTGTGAACAAATGCATAAGTTGTGTATAACCCCGTCCTCACTCCAGTTTCAAATTCCGCTTCTAAAATAGGCATACTCCTTGCCAAAAACCCATTCTTACTTCACAAATCGATGCCACTTATTCCAGGGGGCACTCCCACTTTGAAGGTGACGCATGTATGGCTGTTACCCTTTTCAACGTCGCTGTCACCCGAAGACCCCTCATTTTTCCATTTGATCTGTCACCCATAAGACCCTTTTTTTCACCAGCATCTCTGATTTTGTTACCTATTTTGAAGAAAATGAGAAAACCGAAGAAATTTGAAACCATTTAGAACTAGAAATTCGATGTTCGAGGTTTCTGTAGTGCTATTTCGGCTCTCACCCAAGCCTCGTGTTCCATTTTTAAAAAAAGGTCATGTTCTCATCACCCAATGACCGCATATTTTTTACATTTTGCTCTCACCGAATGCCAACAAAATCATGCTCTCACCCAATGACCCCATATTTTATACATTTTGCTCTCACCGAATGTCCCTTGCTGCAAAAGTGCCAGCCTTACACCTATACCGGTATCCGTTTCATATTGAAGTGCCCCTCACCCCCCCGGCACTGATTACATAGGCCTACACCAAACAGTCGGATCATACAGCAGTAATAGAGAACTTACTCGTACGGCCCCTATTGAATGCGAAAATCCAGTAATCGGGCCGATTAGTCTTCATAACCAATCGTTATCAGCTGTTATCCACTGACCCGAGGGAAAGGGAGAGGGGTAGATCCGGTATCTGAATCTGATAGGTACTCTCAACACTTCCTTCGGAGGTCAGACGAGAGGATGATGAGGGGTGCTTTCGGTTTCTTAATAGAGTTAAGGCACCTTATGTGGGGTTTAGATGCCTTATCTTAGGTTTATGTTCCTCATTTAGGGTTAAAGCGCCTTATTTGGGGGTTGGACTGCTTTATCGACGGTCTACGTCTCTTATCTGGGGTTACGGCGCATTATCTGGGGTTTAGATGCCTTATCTGGGTTTAGACTGCGATATGCTAAGGTTAAGGCATCTTAGCCACAGGTAAGGAACGTAAACCCAGGATAAGGCCGTCTAAACCACAGGTAAGGCGCCTTATCCCTAGATAAGGGATGTAAACCCAAGATAAGGCAGTTTAAACCCCATATAAGGGACATGAACCCCAGATAAGGCGGAAATGACACATTTATGCTTCTGCTTTCATTCAAAAAACACATTTACGCTCTACCAAATGGGGGCCATCTTGGATTTCTGGGCAAAAATTATTTTGTAACGTCAAATTAATGTCAGATTCGGATTTCTTGGGGTCGACTTACCGGAAAAAGTGTCTTTTTACACGATTTTAGGTAATCTGGTTCAAAACTTTTTTTTTTCAAGATGGCGCCGGCGGCCACCATCTTGGATTTCTGGGTAAATATGAGTTCGTAATGTCAAAGTAATGTCAAATTTGAAATCCTTGTGGTCGACTTATCCAAAAAAGTGTCTTTGTACACGATTTAAGGTCCTATTATTCAAAACTAAATTTTTCAAGATGGTGCCGGCCACCATCTTGGATTTCTGGAGTGAAAATGATGCCGTAATGTCAAACTAATGTCAGAATCGGAATCCTTGTACTCGACATATCCGAAAAAGTGTCTTTGTGCATGATTATAGGTGCTCTGGTTCAAAACTTAAATTTTCAAAATGGTGGTGGCCGCCATTTTGGATTTTGGCCTCTAGCGAAAAATGCCGGGATTTTCGCGAGGGACATGGTGGCTATTTTTTTTCTAAAATAATGGTCCATAGAAGTCAAATCAATCGTCAAACCTTACTAGCCAGAGAGTGGTCACCAAAGTGAACTTTTTCCCCTAACTATATGGCTTCTTTAAACAAAGGCTCAGGGAAGGTGATGGATTCTGGCCTAATGTACGATTTTTTTCAGATTGCTTTTTTTTAAAACCTGTTTTGCAAATTTGTTGCATAATGTTTACACATGTGCCAAACTTACACTTAATCATGTTAATTGGAATTAGATAAATTTGTTGTAATTGCAGGGCAATATAATTGAAAATAAAAGATTTGCACACATTTCGGATTTTTTGCAGTATTTATCAATGGAAACCTCTATTATAGTACAACATTATAAATCAAGTTTCATGACCATTATCTTAAATAATTTAAAAAAAAACCATTTGTTTTCTATGGGGTTCTTTATAAAGAAAAAAAAAAAAGTTCTTTATATCCAAGAAAATGGTTCTTTGTAGAACCTTGAAGAACTTTTAAGGAACCATTAAGAAAGAACCTCAAAGGTTTCTAATGTAGTCTTTAAGATTCTTTATAGAACCTTTTAATGTTCCAGAACCTTATTATACGGGACAAAAATGGTTTTAAGTTGCGCCTTTTTTCTAAGAGTGCCTTGACGGTGTTCGATTTCGGTCAAATTTTACTTTGGTTATTCTTTGCCAATTATCAGTAACAACTGTCAGCATGGTCAGGAAAGTTTTCTGGTCATATGTAAGCCAAACTACCCAGCAAACACAAAACGTTTTCGACATCATTCGCAAAAGGTTATAAAAGGTTGTGAGAAAACGTTTAAATGTCGGGTTATATAAAGGGTATATTAAGCGTATAAAACGTTTTCATAACATTAAAAACATTTTTGATAATCTACTGCTCAGCAAACAAAAATGTTTTACAGAAAACGTTTAAATGTCGGGTTATATAAAGGGTATAAAAACGTTTTAATAACATTTCAAAAACATTTTTGAAAATGTTATTTTGGGGTTGAAAAAATATTTTGCGAAAAATGTTTGCCCAAAATATTTGCAATAACGTTTTGAAAACGTTTTCATGACGTTTATATAACCCGACATTTAAATGTTATTAAGGGATCTAAAATGAGCGTTTATTGCGTTTCGATAGTATTTTTGTGGGACATGAGAGCACCTCAGACCTATCGAATTGCATTCTGAATACGAAGCATGATATGTCTTTTCAAATTTTTGATATATAACAGTCCTCGAAGTAAATTATATAAATCTAATGACATTATTCTTAAAGTGTATGTAGCAGGGAGGAAAAGCCGACGGTCAATTGAAAATTTTGACCTTTCATATTGAAGATATGGATTTTTCCCCAAAAAGACCTAATTTTTTTGGTGTTTTGGGAAAAAAAATCCATATCTTCAATACGAAAGGTCAAAATTTTCAATTGATCGTCGGCTTTTTCAGACATACACTTTAAGTATAAATCATCAGATTTATAAAGTTTACTTAAGTACTGTTAAATATCAAAATATTAATTTTAATGATTTGCCATAAAATGTGTATTAAATTGCGAATTTCAAAAATCAAAATTATTTGATATCAGAATGACATTCTTCGTATTCAGAATGCAATTCGATATGTCTGATATGCTCTAATGTCCCACAATAAATACTGTCCAAACGTTCATACCCCAGCCCTTAAAACGTTTAGAAAAAAACATTTAAGAACATTTCTGTGTTTGCTAGATGCAAATATTTTAACATAATGTTATTTAAGTGTTGACAAAATATTTGGCAAAAATGTTTGCAAAAATAGTTTACAATAACATTTTTGAAAACATTTTAAAATATTGTTGCAGTGTGTTTTCATATGTAAACCAAAAGCCAAAATATAACTTCTTAAAAACGTTTTTAAAACGTTTTTGTGTTTGCTGGGTAATGAGGTAAAATGAAAGAAAACTCACGATCTTAGCTGCTTGTCTGTGGTGTTTTATGGGTGGAATTAAAGTCATAGAATTATCTGTTATTCTAAAATACATTACAATATGCCAAAAAAGTCATGTTTGGAAAAATAATGGATGAAACTCATTTCACATGATCATTATGCTTATGGCATTAGCACTACGATAGAACTAGGGTAACTTCCATTTCTAACAAGTAAAGAGTTCATTTTAGATGGCAAGTAGGCCTACGATGCCCTTTTTTGATTCTATATCAAGACATGTAGTAGGCCTACCAGTGGCGTATAGCGTGGGTCATCACATTGGGGGGGCACCGACCATGATTGGGGGCACCAGGTATGATTGGGGGGGCACAAGCTGTTTTTCGGCAATTTTCCTATGGGATTTTTTTAAATTGCAGATCGATTGGGGGCACGTGCCCCCCTCCGTGCCCATATGACGCTACACCACTGAGGCCTACTTCACGTGTAGACACTCAAATTGTAATGATTTTTTCAGAATTTCACAATTATACCGATATTGGGAGCTTCAAGGCCCCATTCAGGGCCACCGAAACTGTAAAAAATGATACTGTGTTATACATGTTATACATAAATTGCTTAAAATTAAGGATATAGGCCTAAGTTATTAAAACTGTCATTAAATATTTCTGAAATGAAAAAAGTAGCGAGGGAAACAGTAGTAGGGCTGTTGACAAAGTTGAAGCCCCATTCACATGTTACTAAAATCATATTTTTGTCTTAATATATGGCTTTCGGCTATACCATGAGTATTCGTATAGGGGGCCTACATGCTTAAATTTGCACATCTATGCTACTAACAAATGTAATAACAAATATACTTTGAGCTACTTTGAGCCCCAACTGAGACCAAAATTGACCAATACTTAGTGCAAAAGTTGTATTTTTATGCATTTTGCATCTCATATAAAACAAATGTTATTTTCGGAGCAACTTGAGAGCAATGTAGGCCTATAGGGCCTACCCTCGGAGTGTTTTACACACAGTGTCGTAGATTTCTTTTTGACATTGGGGGATGGAGCAAGAGTTGGCGACAGAATAAGTCTATGATACAAATGCGAGCAAAGCGTGATAAAAATTTGCCATTTTGAGGCTAATGATGAAAAGTTGAATAAATTCGCGCGAAGCGCGCCAACATTAGCACTTTGTGGGCTAAATATGAGGTTAATTTGGTAAGAAACCCACATACAGGCGCAGTGGCGTAGCCAGATGTTTGGAACCGAGGGGGCACAACTTGTAAATGTACCGACGGAAATATTTTTTGCCGACACGGAAGTTGTGAATGGTTGCCCCCAATTTTTTTTCAATGGTTTGAAAAAGTGAAGGGCAAAAAAAAATGTCAAACATTTTTTTATACAATTTTCCATTCTTTCTTTCATCACCGTGCATAAGCAAAGTAAAATATTAGTCCATTGATCACCCAAATTATTTTTCACCAACACCTTACGTCTACCGACGGCCTCTCATGAACCGACGGCCATCATGAGCAGGGGAGGGGGCACCGGCCTCCGCCCCCACTCTCTCATTTTTAACCGATTTCCATAAAAAAAAAATGTCAAAATGCTCAGGAGGATGAACCACTTCAAATGAGACGTGTAGGTAAAATGTTTGAAACATTTCGTTTTTTACTACATTTTTGTATGTAACACAAAGGTATAGAAGGTACCCCAGTTTGTGACACAGGATTTATTTATTTATTTATTTATTTATTTATTTATTAAAACTTCTTTTGCCTGGGTAACAAAACTCAGTGTAAACACTGTTTTTCAGTTTGGCCCAGGGTCAAACTTAAAACATCAAAAAATAAACAATAGGCCTACATTTTAAAATACATTACATTAAGTATATATCAGATTGCACAATTTAACAAAATTAGGAATACAATAAAAACTAGGACAATAATGCCCATTAATGAGCTTGCATGCATGTTGTCGGCGCGGTGCTGAACCATGACCATAATGCCCTTTAAACAGGACCATAATGCCCTTTAATGAGCTTACATGCATGTTGTCGGCGCGGTGCTGACTTTGTAAAGAGGGATTTCAAATGCTTTTACAAAGTTTAATGTCAACATCCATGCATGCATGCATGCGTGACATCAGACAGTATAGCGTTCAGCTTAACTTAAAATTGCTTTTCTTATTCCATTGATAATCATTGGAGGTCAAATCAAAGTCCATTCATGAAAAAAAATCCGAATAAAGGAAAAATTTCGACATGTAAACCATCAAAACGCATAAAGTAACAAAAAGTTAGACCCATTCGAATCTTTTTCTTTCTTCAATAAATATTAACTGGAGGTCAAGTCATGTCTATATATGCGAAAAAATCCGGATAAAAGAGGTTTTCCGACAGTGTAACCTCCAAAACGCATAACGTAACAAAAAGTTAGACCCACTCGAATCTTTTTCTTTCTTCAATAAATATTAAGCGGAGGTCAAGTCATGTCCATATATGCGAAAAAATCCGGATAAAAGAGGTTTTCCGACAGTGTCACCTCCAAAACGCATAACGTAACAAAAAGTTAGACCCACTTGAATCTTTTTCTTTCTTCAATAAATATTAACTGGAGGTCAAGTCATGTCTATATATGCGAAAAAATCCGGATAAAAGAGGTTTTCCGACAGTGTAACCTCCAAAACGCATAACGTAACAAAACGTTAGACCCACTCGAATCTTTTTCTTTCTTCGATAAATATTAACTGGAGGTCAAGTCATGTCCATATATGCGAAAAAATCCGGATAAAAGAGCTTTTCCGCCAGTGTAACCTCGAAAACGCATAACGTAACAAAAAGTTAGACCCACTCGAATCTTTTTCTTTCTTCGATAAATATTAACTGGAGGTCAAGTCATGTCCATATATGCGAAAAAATCCGGATAAAAGAGCTTTTCCGCCAGTGTAACCTCGAAAACGCATAACGTAACAAAAAGTTAGACCCACTCGAATCTTTTTCTTTCTTCGATAAATATTAACTGGAGGTCATGTCATGTCCATATATGCGAAAAATCCGGATAAAAGAGCTTTTCCGCCAGTGTAACCTCGAAAACGCATAACGTAACAAAAGGTTAGACCCACTCGAATCTTTTTCTTTCTTCGATAAATATTAACTGGAGGTCAAGTCATGTCCATATATGCGAAAAAATCCGGATAAAAGAGCTTTTCCGACAGTGTAACCTCCAAAACGCATAACGTAACAAAAAGTTAGACCCACTCGAATCTTTTTCTTTCTTCGATAAATATTAACTGGAGGTCAAATCATGTCCATATATGCGAAAAAATCCGGATAAAAGAGCTTTTCCGACAGTGTAACCTCCAAAACGCATAACGTAACAAAAAGTTAGACCCACTCGAATCTTTTTCTTTCTTCGATAAATATTAACTGGAGGTCAAGTCATATCCATATATGCGAAAAAATCCGGATAAAAGAGCTTTTCAGACAGTGAAACCTCCAAAACGCATAACGTAACAAAAGTTATACCCCTCGAATCTTTTTCTTTCTTCGATAAATATATAAACCGGAGGTCAAGTCAAGTCGATTCGTAAAAAAAAAATCCGGATAAAAGAAATTTATAGAGCTCAAAACTCGAAAAAACAAGTTTGTTACGTTATGCGTCGGAGTACTAAAAACACATACAAAAAGGGACAAATTTTAGCATGGCTGACGCATAACGTAACAAAAATTTTTGCTCCAAAGTGCTCCAAAACGCCTGGAAATTGCTTTTCTTATTCCATTGATAATCATTGGAGGTCAAATCAAGTCGATTAATGAAAAAAATCCGGATAAAGGTAAATTTTCGACATGTAAACCATCAAAACGCATAACGTAACAAAAAGTTAGACCCATTCGAATCTTTTTCTTTCTTCGATAAATATTAACTGGAGGTCAAGTCATGTCCATATATGCGAACAAATCCGGATAAAAGAACTTTTCCGATAGTGTAACCTCCAAAACGCATAACGTAACAAAAAGTTAGACCCACTCGAATCTTTTTCTTTCTTCAATAAATATTAAGCGGAGGTCAAGTCATGTCCAGATATGCGAAAAAATCCGGATAAAAGAAGTTTTCCGACAGTGTAACCTCCAAAACGCATAACGTAACAAAAAGTTAGACCCACTCGAATCTTTTTCTTTCTTCGATAAATATTAACTGGAGGTCAAGTCATGTCCATATATGCGAAAAAATCCGGATAGAAGAGCTTTTCAGACAGTGAAACCTCCAAAACGCATAACGTAACAAAAGTTATACCCCTCGAATATTTTTCTTTCTTCGATAAATATAAACCGGAGGTCAAGTCAAGTCGATTCGTAAAAAAAATCCGGATAAAAGAAATTTATAGAGCTCAAAACTCGAAAAAACAAGTTTGTTACGTTATGCGTCGGAGTACTAAAAACACATACAAAAAGGGACAAATTTTAGCATGGCTGACGCATAACGTAACAAAATTTTATTTTTGCTCCAAAGTGCTCCAAAACGCCTGGAAATTGCTTTTCTTATTCCATTGATAATCATTGGAGGTCAAATCAAGTCGATTCATGAAAAAAAATCCGGATAAAGGTAAATTTTCGACATGTAAACCATCAAAACGCATAACGTAACAAAAAGTTAGACCCATTCGAATCTTTTTCTTTCTTCGATAAATATTAACTGGAGGTCAAGTCATGTATGTCCATATATGCGAACAAATCCGGATAAAAGAACTTTTCCGATAGTGTAACCTCCAAAACGCATAACGTAACAAAAAGTTAGACCCACTCGAATCTTTTTCTTTCTTCAATAAATATTAAGCGGAGGTCAAGTCATGTCCATATATGCGAAAAAATCCGGATAAAAGAACTTTTCCGACAGTGTAACCTCCAAAACGCATAACGTAACAAAAAGTTAGACCCACTCGAATCTTTTTCTTTCTTCGATAAATATTAACAGGAGGTCAAGTCATGACCATGTATGCGAAAAAATCCGGATAAAAGAGGTTTTCCTAGAGTGTAACCTCCGAAACGCATAACGTAACACAAAGTTAGACCCACTCGAATCTTTTTCTTTCTTCGATAAATATTAACTTGAGGTCAAGTCATGTCCATATATGCGAAAAAATCCGGATAAAAGAACTTTTCCGATAGTGTAACCGCCAAAACGCATAACGTAACAAAAAGTTAGACCCACTCGAATCTTTTTTCTTTCTTCAATAAATATTAAGCGGAGGTCAAGTCATGTCCATATATGCGAAAAAATCCGGATAAAAGAAGTTTTCCGACAGTGTAACCTCCAAAACGCATAACGTAACAAAAGTTAGACCCACTCGAATCTTTTTCTTTCTTCGATAAATATTAACCGGAGGTCAAGTCATGTCCATATATGCAAAAAAACCGGATAAAAGAGGTTTTACGACAGTGTAACCTCCAAAACGCATAACGTAACAAAAAGTTAGACCCAGTCGAATCTTTTTCTTTCTTCGATAATTATTAACTAGAGGTCAAGTCATGTCCATATATGCGAAAAAATCCGGATAAAAGAACTTTTCCGATAGTGTAACCGCCAAAACGCATAACGTAACAAAAAGTTAGACCCACTCGAATCTTTTTCTTTCTTCAATAAATATTAAGCGGAGGTCAAGTCATATCCATATATGCGAAAAAATCCGGATAAAAGAAGTTTTCCGACAGTGTAACCTCCAAAACGCATAACGTAACAAAAAGTTAGACCCACTCGAATCTTTTTCTTTCTTCGATAAATATTAACCGGAGGTCAAGTCATGTCCATATATGCAAAAAAAAACGGATAAAAGAGGTTTTACGACAGTGTAACCTCCAAAACGCATAACGTAACAAAAAGTTAGACCCAGTCGAATCTTTTTCTTTCTTCGATAATTATTAACTAGAGGTCAAGTCATGTCCACATATGCGAAAAAATCCGGATAAAAGAACTTTTCCGATAGTGTAACCGCCAAAACGCATAACGTAACAAAAAGTTAGACCCACTCGAATCTTTTTCTTTCTTCAATAAATATTAAGCGGAGGTCAAGTCATGTCCATATATGCGAAAAAATCCGGATAAAAGAGGTTTTACGACTATGTAACCTCGAAAACGCATAACGTAACAAAAAGTTAGACCCACTCGAATCTTTTTCTTTCTTCGATAAATATTAACTCGAGGTCAAGTCATGTCCATATATGCGAAAAAATCCGGATAAAAGAACTTTTCCGATAGTGTAACCGCCAAAACGCATAACGTAACAAAAAGTTAGACCCACTCGAATCTTTTTCTTTCTTCAATAAATGTTAAGCGGAGGTCAAGTCATGTCCATATATGCGAAAAAATCCGGATAAAAGAGGTTTTACGACAGTGTAACCTCCAAAACGCATAACGTAACAAAAGGTTAGACCCACTCGAATCTTTTTCTTTCTTCAATAAATATTAACTAGAGGTCAAGTCATATCCATATATGCGAAAAAATCCGGATAAAAGAGGTTTTCCGACAGTGTAACCTCCAAAACGCATAACGTAACAAAAAGTTAGACCCACTCGAATCTTTTTCTTTCTTCGATAAATATAAACCGGAGGTCAAGTCAAGTCGATTCGTGAAAAAAAAATCCGGATAAAGAAATTTATAGAGCTCAAAACTCGAAAAAACAAGTTTGTTACGTTATGCGTCGGAGTACTAAAACACATACAAAAAGGGACCAATTGTAGCATGGCTGACGCATAACGTAACAAAATTTTATTTTTGCTCCAAAGTGCTCCAAAACGCCTGGAAATTGCTTTTCTTATTCCATTGATAATCATTGGAGGTCAAATCAAGTCGATTCATGAAAAAAATCCGGATAAAGGTAAATTTTCGACATGTAAACCATCAAAACGCATAACGTAACAAAAAATTAGACCCATTCGAATCTTTTTCTTTCTTCGATAAATATTAACTGGAGGTCAAGTCATGTCCATATATGCGAAAAAATACGGATAAAAGAACTTTTCCGATAGTGTAACCTCCAAAACACATAACGTAACAAAAAGTTAGACCCACTCGAATCTTTTTCTTTCTTCAATAAATATTAAGCGGAGGTCAAGTCATGTCCATATATGCGAAAAAATCCGGATAAAAGAACTTTTCCGACAGTGTAACCTCCAAAACGCATAACGCAACAAAAAGTTAGACCCACTCGAATCTTTTTCTTTCTTCGATAAATATTAACAGGAGGTCAAGTCATGACCATGTATGCGAAAAATCCGGATAAAAGAGGTTTTCCTAGAGTGTAACCTCCGAAACGCATAACGTAACAAAAAGTTAGACCCACTCGAATCTTTTTCTTTCTTCGATAAATATTAACTAGAGGTCAAGTCATGTCCATATATGCGAAAAAATCCGGATAAAAGAACTTTTCCGATAGTGTAACCGCCAAAACGCATAACGTAACAAAAAGTTAGACCCACTCGAATCTTTTTCTTTCTTCAATAAATATTAAGCGGAGGTCAAGTCATGTCCATATATGCCAAAAAATCCGGATAAAAGAAGTTTTCCGACAGTGTAACCTCCAAAACGCATAACGTAACAAAAGTTAGACCCACTCGAATCTTTTTCTTTCTTCGATAAATATTAACTGGAGGTCAAGTCATGTCCATATATGCGAAAAAATCCGGATAGAAGAGCTTTTCAGACAGTGAAACCTCCAAAACGCATAACGTAACAAAAAGTTATACCCCCTCGAATATTTTTCTTTCTTCGATAAATATAAACCGGAGGTCAAGTCAAGTCGATTCGTAAAAAAAAAAACAGGATAAAAGAAATTTATAGAGCTCAAAACTCGAAAAAACAAGTTTGTTACGTTATGCGTCGGAGTACTAAAAGCACATACAAAAAGGGACAAATTTTAGCATGGCTGACGCATAACGTAACAAAATTTTATTTTTGCTCCAAAGTGCTCCAAAACGCCTGGAAATTGCTTTTCTTATTCCATTGATAATCATTGGAGGTCAAATCAAGTCGATTCATGAAAAAAAATCCGGATAAAGGTAAATTTTCGACATGTAAACCATCAAAACGCATAACGTAACAAAAAGTTAGACCCATTCGAATCTTTTTCTTTCTTCGATAAATATTAACTGGAGGTCAAGTCATGTATGTCCATATATGCGAACAAATCCGGATAAAAGAACTTTTCCGATAGTGTAACCTCCAAAACGCATAACGTAACAAAAAGTTAGACCCACTCGAATCTTTTTCTTTCTTCAATAAATATTAAGCGGAGGTCAAGTCATGTCCATATATGCGAAAAATCCGGATAAAAGAACTTTTCCGACAGTGTAACCTCCAAAACGCATACCGTCACAAAAAGTTAGACCCACTCGAACCTTTTTCTTTCTTCGATAAATATTAACAGGAGGTCAAGTCATGACCATGTATGCGAAAAATCCGGATAAAAGAGGTTTTCCTAGAGTGTAACCTCCGAAACGCATAACGTAACAAAAAGTTAGACCCACTCGAATCTTTTTCTTTCTTCGATAAATATTAACTTGAGGTCAAGTCATGTCCTTATATGCGAAAAAATCCGGATAAAAGAACTTTTCCGATAGTGTAACCGCCAAAACGCATAACGTAACAAAAAGTTAGACCCACTCGAATCTTTTTTTCTTTCTTCAATAAATATTAAGCGGAGGTCAAGTCATGTCCATATATGCGAAAAAATCCGGATAAAAGAAGTTTTCCGACAGTGTAACCTCCAAAACGCATAACGTAACAAAAAGTTAGACCCACTCGAATCTTTTTCTTTCTTCGATAAATATTAACCGGAGGTCAAGTCATGTCCATATATGCAAAAAAACCGGATAAAAGAGGTTTTACGACAGTGTAACCTCCAAAACGCATAACGTAACAAAAAGTTAGACCCACTCGAATCTTTTCTTTCTTCGATAATTATTAACTAGAGGTCAAGTCATGTCCATATATGCGAAAAAATCCGGATAAAAGAACTTTTCCGATAGTGTAACCGCCAAAACGCATAACGTAACAAAAAGTTAGACCCACTCGAATCTTTTTCTTTCTTCAATAAATATTAAGCGGATGTCAAGTCATGTCCATATATGCGAAAAAATCCGGATAAAAGAAGTTTTCCGACAGTGTAACCTCCAAAACGCATAACGTAACAAAACGTTAGACCCACTCGAATCTTTTTCTTTCTTCGATAAATATTAACCGGAGGTCAAGTCATGTCCATATATGCAAAAAAACGGATAAAAGAGGTTTTACGACAGTGTAACCTCCAAAACGCATAACGTAACAAAAAGTTAGACCCAGTCGAATCTTTTTCTTTCTTCGATAATTATTAACTAGAGGTCAAGTCATGTCCATATATGCGAAAAAATCCGGATAAAAGAACTTTTCCGATAGTGTAACCGCCAAAACGCATAACGTAACAAAAAGTTAGACCCACTCGAATCTTTTTCTTTCTTCAATAAATATTAAGCGGAGGTCAAGTCATGTCCATATATGCGAAAAAATCCGGATAAAAGAGGTTTTACGACTATGTAACCTCGAAAACGCATAACGTAACAAAAAGTTAGACCCACTCGAATCTTTTTCTTTCTTCGATAAATATTAACTCGAGGTCAAGTCATGTCCATATATGCGAAAAAATCCGGATAAAAGAACTTTTCCGATAGTGTAACCGCCAAAACGCATAACGTAACAAAAAGTTAGACCCACTCGAATCTTTTTCTTTCTTCAATAAATGTTAAGCGGAGGTCAAGTCATGTCCATATATGCGAAAAAATCCGGATAAAAGAGGTTTTACGACAGTGTAACCTCCAAAACGCATAACGTAACAAAAGGTTAGACCCACTCGAATCTTTTTCTTTCTTCAATAAATATTAACTAGAGGTAAAGTCATATCCATATATGCGAAAAAATCCGGATAAAAGAGGTTTTCCGACAGTGTAACCTCCAAAACGCACAACGTAACAAAAAGTTAGACCCACTCGAATCTTTTTCTTTCTTCGATAAATATAAACCGGAGGTCAAGTCAAGTCGATTCGTAAAAAAAATCCGGATAAAAGAAATTTATAGAGCTCAAAACTCGAAAAAACAAGTTTGTTACGTTATGCGTCGGAGTACTAAAAACACATACAAAATGGACCAATTTTAGCATGGCTGACGCATAACGTAACAAAATTTTATTTTTGCTCCAAAGTGCTCCAAAACGCCTGGAAATTGCTTTTCTTATTCCATTGATAATCATTGGAGGTCAAATCAAGTCGATTCATGAAAAAAATCCGGATAAAGGTAAATTTTCGACATGTAAACCATCAAAACGCATAACGTAACAAAAAATTAGACCCATTCGAATCTTTTTCTTTCTTCGATAAATATTAACTGGAGGTCAAGTCATGTCCATATATGCGAAAAAATACGGATAAAAGAACTTTTCCGATAGTGTAACCTCCAAAACACATAACGTAACAAAAAGTTAGACCCACTCGAATCTTTTTTTTTTCTTTCTTCGATAAATATTAACAGGAGGTCAAGTCATGACCATGTATGCGAAAAAATCCGGATAAAAGAGGTTTTCCTAGAGTGTAACCTCCGAAACGCATAACGTAACAAAAAGTTAGACCCACTCGAATCTTTTTCTTTCTTCGATAAATATTAACTAGAGGTCAAGTCATGTCCATATATGCGAAAAAATCCGGATAAAAGAACTTTTCCGATAGTGTAACCGCCAAAACGCATAACGTAACAAAAAGTTAGACCCACTCGAATCTTTTTTCTTTCTTCAATAAATATTAAGCGGAGGTCAAGTCATGTCCAGATATGCGAAAAAATCCGGATAAAAGAAGTTTTCCGACAGTGTAACCTCCAAAACGCATAACGTAACAAAAAGTTAGACCCACTCGAATCTTTTTCTTTCTTCGATAAATATTAACTGGAGGTCAAGTCATGTCCATATATGCGAAAAAATCCGGATAGAAGAGCTTTTCAGACAGTGAAACCTCCAAAACGCATAACGTAACAAAAAGTTATACCCCCTCGAATATTTTTCTTTCTTCGATAAATATAAACCGGAGGTCAAGTCAAGTCGATTCGTAAAAAAAAATCCGGATAAAAGAAATTTATAGAGCTCAAAACTCGAAAAACAAGTTTGTTACGTTATGCGTCGGAGTACTAAAAACACATACAAAAAGGGACAAATTTTAGCATGGCTGACGCATAACGTAACAAAATTTTATTTTTGCTCCAAAGTGCTCCAAAACGCCTGGAAATTGCTTTTCTTATTCCATTGATAATCATTGGAGGTCAAATCAAGTCGATTCATGAAAAAAAATCCGGATAAAGGTAAATTTTCGACATGTAAACCATCAAAACGCATAACGTAACAAAAAGTTAGACCCATTCGAATCTTTTTCTTTCTTCGATAAATATTAACTGGAGGTCAAGTCATGTATGTCCATATATGCGAACAAATCCGGATAAAAGAACTTTTCCGATAGTGTAACCTCCAAAACGCATAACGTAACAAAAAGTTAGACCCACTCGAATCTTTTTCTTTCTTCAATAAATATTAAGCGGAGGTCAAGTCATGTCCATATATGCGAAAAAATCCGGATAAAAGAACTTTTCCGACAGTGTAACCTCCAAAACGCATAACGTAACAAAAAGTTAGACCCACTCGAATCTTTTTCTTTCTTCGATAAATATTAACAGGAGGTCAAGTCATGACCATGTATGCGAAAAAATCCGGATAAAAGAGGTTTTCCTAGAGTGTAACCTCCGAAACGCATAACGTAACAAAAAGTTAGACCCACTCGAATCTTTTTCTTTCTTCGATAAATATTAACTTGAGGTCAAGTCATGTCCATATATGCGAAAAAATCCGGATAAAAGAACTTTTCCGATAGTGTAACCGCCAAAACGCATAACGTAACAAAAAGTTAGACCCACTCGAATCTTTTTCTTTCTTCAATAAATATTAAGCGGAGGTCAAGTCATGTCCATATATGCGAAAAAATCCGGATAAAAGAAGTTTTCCGACAGTGTAACCTCCAAAACGCATAACGTAACAAAAAATTAGACCCACTCGAATCTTTTTCTTTCTTCGATAAATATTAACCGGAGGTCAAGTCATGTCCATATATGCAAAAAAACCGGATAAAAGAGGTTTTACGACAGTGTAACCTCCAAAACGCATAACGTAACAAAAAGTTAGACCCAGTCGAATCTTTTTCTTTCTTCGATAATTATTAACTAGAGGTCAAGTCATGTCCATATATGCGAAAAAATCCGGATAAAAGAACTTTTCCGATAGTGTAACCGCCAAAACGCATAACGTAACAAAAAGTTAGACCCACTCGAATCTTTTTCTTTCTTCAATAAATATTAAGCGGATGTCAAGTCATGTCCATATATGCGAAAAAATCCGGATAAAAGAAGTTTTCCGACAGTGTAACCTCCAAAACGCATAACGTAACAAAAAGTTAGACCCACTCGAATCTTTTTCTTTCTTCGATAAATATTAACCGGAGGTCAAGTCATGTCCATATATGCAAAAAAACGGATAAAAGAGGTTTTACGACAGTGTAACCTCCAAAACGCATAACGTAACAAAAAGTTAGACCCAGTCGAATCTTTTTTCTTCGATAATTATTAACTAGAGGTCAAGTCATGTCCATATATGCGAAAAAATCCGGATAAAAGAACTTTTCCGATAGTGTAACCGCCAAAACGCATAACGTAACAAAAGTTAGACCCACTCGAATCTTTTCTTTCTTCAATAAATATTAAGCGGAGGTCAAGTCATGTCCATATATGCGAAAAAATCCGGATAAAAGAGGTTTTCCGACACTGTAACCTCGAAAACGCATAACGTAACAAAAAGTTAGACCCACTCGAATCTTTTTCTTTCTTCGATAAATATTAACTCGAGGTCAAGTCATGTCCATATATGCGAAAAAATCCGGATAAAAGAACTTTTCCGATAGTGTAACCGCCAAAACGCATAACGTAACAAAAAGTTAGACCCACTCGAATCTTTTTTCTTTCTTCAATAAATGTTAAGCGGAGGTCAAGTCATGTCCATATATGCGAAAAAATCCGGATAAAAGAGGTTTTACGACAGTGCAACCTCCAAAACGCATAACGTAACAAAAGGTTAGACCCACTCGAATCTTTTTCTTTCTTCAATAAATATTAACTAGAGGTAAAGTCATGTCCATATATGCGAAAAAATCCGGATAAAAGAGGTTTTCCGACAGTGTAACCTCCAAAACGCATAACGTAACAAAAAGTTAGACCCACTCGAATCTTTTTCTTTCTTCGATAAATATAAACCGGAGGTCAAGTCAAGTCGATTCGTGAAAAAAAATCCGGATAAAAGAAATTTATAGAGCTCAAAACTCGAAAAAACAAGTTTGTTACGTTATGCGTCGGAGTACTAAAAACACATACAAAAAGGGACCAATTTTAGCATGGCTGACGCATAACGTAACAAAATTTTATTTTTGCTCCAAAGTGCTCCAAAACGCCTGGAAATTGCTTTTCTTATTCCATTGATAATCATTGGAGGTCAAATCAAGTCGATTCATGAAAAAAAATCCGGATAAAGGTAAATTTTCGACATGTAAACCATCAAAACGCATAACGTAACAAAAAATTAGACCCATTCGAATCTTTTTCTTTCTTCGATAAATATTAACTGGAGGTCAAGTCATGTCCATATATGCGAAAAAATACGGATAAAAGAACTTTTCCGATAGTGTAACCTCCAAAACACATAACGTAACAAAAAGTTAGACCCACTCGAATCTTTTTCTTTCTTCGATAAATATTAACAGGAGGTCAAGTCATGACCATGTATGCGAAAAAATCCGGATAAAAGAGGTTTTCCTAGAGTGTAACCTCCGAAACGCATAACGTAACAAAAAGTTAGACCCACTCGAATCTTTTTCTTTCTTCGATAAATATTAACTAGAGGTCAAGTCATGTCATAAAAAAAAAAAATCCGGATAAAAGAACTTTTCCGATAGTGTAACCGCCAAAACGCATAACGTAACAAAAAGTTAGACCCACTCGAATCTTTTTCTTTCTTCAATAAATATTAAGCGGAGGTCAAGTCATGTCCAGATATGCGAAAAAATCCGGATAAAAGAAGTTTTCCGACAGTGTAACCTCCAAAACGCATAACGTAACAAAAAGTTAGACCCACTCGAATCTTTTTCTTTCTTCGATAAATATTAACTGGAGGTCAAGTCATGTCCATATATGCGAAAAATCCGGATAGAAGAGCTTTTCAGACAGTGAAACCTCCAAAACGCATAACGTAACAAAAAGTTATACCCCCTCGAATATTTTTCTTTCTTCGATAAATATAAACCGGAGGTCAAGTCAAGTCGATTCGTAAAAAAAAAAACAGGATAAAAGAAATTTATAAAGCTCAAAACTCGAAAAAACAAGTTTGTTACGTTATGCGTCGGAGTACTAAAACACATACAAAAAGGGACAAATTTTAGCATGGCTGACGCATAACGTAACAAAATTTTATTTTTGCTCCAAAGTGCTCCAAAACGCCTGGAAATTGCTTTTCTTATTCCATTGATAATCATTGGAGGTCAAATCAAGTCGATTCATGAAAAAAAATCCGGATAAAGGTAAATTTTCGACATGTAAACCATCAAAACGCATAACGTAACAAAAAATTAGACCCATTCGAATCTTTTTCTTTCTTCGATAAATATTAACTGGAGGTCAAGTCATGTCCATATATGCGAAAAAATACGGATAAAAGAACTTTTCCGATAGTGTAACCTCCAAAACACATAACGTAACAAAAAGTTAGACCCACTCGAATCTTTTTCTTTCTTCGATAAATATTAACAGGAGGTCAAGTCATGACCATGTATGCGAAAAAATCCGGATAAAAGAGGTTTTCCTAGAGTGTAACCTCCGAAACGCATAACGTAACAAAAAGTTAGACCCACTCGAATCTTTTTCTTTCTTCGATAAATATTAACTAGAGGTCAAGTCATGTCCATATATGCGAAAAAATCCGGATAAAAGAACTTTTCCGATAGTGTAACCGCCAAAACGCATAACGTAACAAAAAGTTAGACCCACTCGAATCTTTTTCTTTCTTCATTCAATAAATATTAAGCGGAGGTCAAGTCATGTCCAGATATGCGAAAAATCCGGATAAAAGAAGTTTTCCGACAGTGTAACCTCCAAAACGCATAACGTAACAAAAAGTTAGACCCACTCGAATCTTTTTTCTTTCTTCGATAAATATTAACTGGAGGTCAAGTCATGTCCATATATGCGAAAAATCCGGATAGAAGAGCTTTTCAGACAGTGAAACCTCCAAAACGCATAACGTAACAAAAAGTTATACCCCTCGAATATTTTTTCTTTCTTCGATAAATATAAACCGGAGGTCAAGTCAAGTCGATTCGTAAAAAAAAAAAACAGGATAAAAGAAATTTATAGAGCTCAAAACTCGAAAAAACAAGTTTGTTACGTTATGCGTCGGAGTACTAAAAACACATACAAAAAGGGACAAATTTTAGCATGGCTGACGCATAACGTAACAAAATTTTATTTTTGCTCCAAAGTGCTCCAAAACGCCTGGAAATTGCTTTTCTTATTCCATTGATAATCATTGGAGGTCAAATCAAGTCGATTCATGAAAAAAAAATCCGGATAAAGGTAAATTTTCGACATGTAAACCATCAAAACGCATAACGTAACAAAAAGTTAGACCCATTCGAATCTTTTTCTTTCTTCGATAAATATTAACTGGAGGTCAAGTCATGTATGTCCATATATGCGAACAAATCCGGATAAAAGAACTTTTCCGATAGTGTAACCTCCAAAACGCATAACGTAACAAAAAGTTAGACCCACTCGAATCTTTTTCTTTCTTCAATAAATATTAAGCGGAGGTCAAGTCATGTCCATATATGCGAAAAAAATCCGGATAAAAGAACTTTTCCGACAGTGTAACCTCCAAAACGCATAACGTAACAAAAAGTTAGACCCACTCGAATCTTTTTTCTTTCTTCGATAAATATTAACAGGAGGTCAAGTCATGACCATGTATGCGAAAAAATCCGGATAAAAGAGGTTTTCCTAGAGTGTAACCTCCGAAACGCATAACGTAACAAAAAGTTAGACCCACTCGAATCTTTTTCTTTCTTCGATAAATATTAACTTGAGGTCAAGTCATGTCCATATATGCGAAAAAATCCGGATAAAAGAACTTTTCCGATAGTGTAACCGCCAAAACGCATAACGTAACAAAAAGTTAGACCCACTCGAATCTTTTTCTTTCTTCAATAAATATTAAGCGGAGGTCAAGTCATGTCCATATATGCGAAAAAATCCGGATAAAAGAAGTTTTCCGACAGTGTAACCTCCAAAACGCATAACGTAACAAAAAGTTAGACCCACTCGAATCTTTTTCTTTCTTCGATAAATATTAACCGGAGGTCAAGTCATGTCCATATATGCAAAAAAAACCGGATAAAAGAGGTTTTACGACAGTGTAACCTCCAAAACGCATAACGTAACAAAAGTTAGACCCAGTCGAATCTTTTTTCTTTCTTCGATAATTATTAACTAGAGGTCAAGTCATGTCCATATATGCGAAAAAATCCGGATAAAAGAACTTTTCCGATAGTGTAACCGCCAAAACGCATAACGTAACAAAAAGTTAGACCCACTCGAATCTTTTTCTTTCTTCAATAAATATTAAGCGGAGGTCAAGTCATGTCCATATATGCGAAAAAATCCGGATAAAAGAGGTTTTACGACTATGTAACCTCGAAAACGCATAACGTAACAAAAAGTTAGACCCACTCGAATCTTTTTTCTTTCTTCGATAAATATTAACTCGAGGTCAAGTCATGTCCATATATGCGAAAAAATCCGGATAAAAGAACTTTTCCGATAGTGTAACCGCCAAAACGCATAACGTAACAAAAAGTTAGACCCACTCGAATCTTTTTCTTTCTTCAATAAATGTTAAGCGGAGGTCAAGTCATGTCCATATATGCGAAAAAATCCGGATAAAAGAGGTTTTACGACAGTGCAACCTCCAAAACGCATAACGTAACAAAAGGTTAGACCCACTCGAATCTTTTTCTTTCTTCAATAAATATTAACTAGAGGTAAAGTCATATCCATATATGCGAAAAAATCCGGATAAAAGAGGTTTTCCGACAGTGTAACCTCCAAAACGCACAACGTAACAAAAAGTTAGACCCACTCGAATCTTTTTCTTTCTTCGATAAATATAAACCGGAGGTCAAGTCAAGTCGATTCGTGAAAAAAAAATCCGGATAAAAGAAATTTATAGAGCTCAAAACTCGAAAAACAAGTTTGTTACGTTATGCGTCGGAGTACTAAAAACACATACAAAAAGGGACCAATTTTAGCATGGCTGACGCATAACGTAACAAAATTTTATTTTTGCTCCAAAGTGCTCCAAAACGCCTGGAAATTGCTTTTCTTATTCCATTGATAATCATTGAGGTCAAATCAAGTCGATTCATGAAAAAAATCCGGATAAAGGTAAATTTTCGACATGTAAACCATCAAAACGCATAACGTAACAAAAAATTAGACCCATTCGAATCTTTTTCTTTCTTCGATAAATATTAACTGGAGGTCAAGTCATGTCCATATATGCGAAAAAATCCGGATAAAAGAACTTTTCCGATAGTGTAACCTCCAAAACACATAACGTAACAAAAAGTTAGACCCACTCGAATCTTTTTCTTTCTTCAATAAATATTAAGCGGAGGTCAAGTCATGTCCATATATGCGAAAAAATCCGGATAAAAGAACTTTTCCGACAGTGTAACCTCCAAAACGCATAACGTAACAAAAAGTTAGACCCACTCGAATCTTTTTCTTTCTTCGATAAATATTTACCGGAGGTCAAGTCATGACCATATATGCGAAAAAATCCGGATAAAAGAGGTTTTCCGAGAGTGTAACCTCCGAAACGCATAACGCAACAAAAAGTTAGACCCACTCGAATCTTTTTCTTTCTTCGATAAATATTAACCGGAGGTCAAGTCATGTCCATATATGCAAAAAAATCCGGATAAAAGAGGTTTTCCGACAGTGTAGCCTCCAAAACGCATAACGTAACAAAAAGTTAGACCCACTCGAATCTTTTTCTTTCTTCGATAAATATAAACCGGAGGTCAAGTCATGTCCATATATGCGAAAAAATCCGGATAAAAGAGGTTTTCCGAGAGTGTAACCTCCGAAACGCATAACGTAACAAAAAGTTACACCCCCTCGAATCTTTTTTCTTTCTTCGATAAATATTAACCGGAGGTCAAGTCATGTTCATATATGCGAAAAAATCCGGATAAAAGAGGTTTTCCGACAGTGTAACCTCCAAAACGCATAACGTAACAAAAAGTTAGACCCACTCGAATCTTTTTCTTTCTTCGATAAATATTAACCGGAGGTCAAGTCATGTCCATATATGCGAAAAAATCCGGATAAAAGAGGTTTTCCGACAGTGTAACCTCCAAAACGCATAACGTAACAAAAAGTTAGACCCACTCGAATCTTGTTTCTTTCTTCGATAAATATTAACTGGAGGTCAAGTCATGCGAAAAAATCCGGATAAAAGAGCTGTTCCGACAGTGTAACCTCGAAAACGCATAACGTAACAAAAAGTTAGACCCACTCGAATCTTTTTCTTTCTTCGATAAATATTAACTGGAGGTCAAGTAATGTCCATATATGCGAAAAAATCCGGATAAAAGAGGTTTTCCGACAGTGTAACCTCCAAAACGCATAACGTAACAAAAAGTTAGGCCCACTCGAATCTTTTTCTTTCTTCGATAAATATTAACTGGAGGTCAAGTCATGCGGAAAAATCCGGATAAAAGAGCTGTTCCGACAGTGTAACCTCGAAAACGCATAACGTAACAAAAAGTTAGACCCACGCGAATCTTTTTCTTTCTTCGATAAATATTAACTGGAGGTCAAATCATGTCCATATATGCGAAAAAATCCGGATAAAAGAGCTTTTCAGACAGTGTAACCTTCAAAACGCATAACGTAACAAAAAGTTATACCCCCTCGAATCTTTTTTCTTTCTTCGATAAATAGAAACCAGAGGTCAATTCAAGTCGCTTCGTGCAAAAAAATCCGGATAAAAGAAATTTATAGAGCTCAAAACTCGAAAAAACAAGTTTGTTACGTTATGCGTCGGAGTACTAAAACACATACAAAAAGGGACACATTTTAGCATGGCTGACGCATAACGTAACAAAATTTAATTTTGTTCCAAAGTGGTCCAAAACACCAGGAATTTGCTTTTTTCTTCCATTAATAATCAGCGGAGGTCAAATCAAGTCGATTCATGCAAAAAAATCCGGATAAAGCAAACTTTTAGACATGTAAAATCGTCAAAACGCATAACGTAACAAAAAGTTCGACCCACTCGAATCTTTTTCTTTCTTCGATAAATATTAACTGGAGGTCAAGTCATGTCCATATATGCGAAAAAATCCGGATAAAAGAGCTTTTCCGCCAGTGTAACCTCGAAAACGCATAACGTAACAAAAAGTTAGACCCACTCGAATCTTTTTCTTTCTTCGATAAATATTAACTGGAGGTCAAGTCATGTCCATATATGCGAACAAATCCGGATAAAAGAGCTTTTCCGCCAGTGTAACCTCAAAAACGCATAACGTAACAAAAAGTTAAACCCACTCGAATCTTTTTCTTTCTTCGATAAATATTAACTGGAGGTCAAGTCATGTCCATATATGCGAAAAAATCCGGATAAAAGAGCTTTTCCGCCAGTGTAACCTCGAAAACGCATAACGTAACAAAAGGTTAGACCCACTCGAATCTTTTTCTTTCTTCGCTAAATATTAACTGGAGGTCAAGTCATGTCCATATATGCGAAAAAATCCGGATAAAAGAGCTTTTCCGACAGTGTAACCTCCAAAACGCATAACGTAACAAAAAGTTAGACCCACTCGAATCTTTTTCTTTCTTCGATAAATATTAACTGGAGGTCAAATCATGTCCATATATGCGAAAAAATCCGGATAAGAGAGCTTTTCAGACAGTGAAACCTCCAAAACGCATAACGTAACAAAAAAGTTATACCCCCTTCGATAAATATAAACCGGAGGTCAATTCAAGTCGCTTCGTGCAAAAAAATCCGGATAAAAGAAATTTATAGAGCTCAAAACTCGAAAAAACAACTTTGTTACGTTATGCGTTGGAGTACTAAAAACACATACAAAAAGGGACAAATATAAACCGGCGGTCAAGTCAAGTCGATTCGTGCAAAGTAATCCGGATAGAAGAAATTTATAGTTGGTCTACTTTAAACATAAGATCTCTGAAGTATTCGTTATTTTTTAAATTTGTATATAGAGGACAAATATGGCATGGGCCGAGTTTTGACTTGAACAGAAGGAGGGACGACTTCCAACATATTGAATTTTTGAAGTATTTGTTATTTTTGAAATTTTTATTTCGGGGACAAATTTGGTGTGGACGAGATAGCATGGGCCGAGTTTTGACTTGAACAGAGGGAGGGGGGACTTCCAACATAAAATCTTTTAAGTATTTGTTATTTTTGAATTTTTTTATTTCGGGGGACAAATTTGGTGTGGACGAGATAGCATGGGCCGAGTTTTGACTTGAACAGAGGGAGGGAGGACTTCCAACATAAAATCTTTCAAGTATTTGTTACTTTGAATTTTTTTATTTCGGGGGACAAATTTGGTGTGGACGAGATAGCATGGGCCGAGTTTTGACTTGAACAGAGGGAGGGGGGATTTCCAACATAAAATCTTTCAAGTATTTGTTACTTTGAATTTTTTTTATTTCGGGGGACAAATTTGGTGTGGACGAGATAGCGTGGGCCGAGTTTTGACTTGAACAGAGGGAGGGAGGACTTCCAACATAAAATCTTTCAAGTATTTGTTACTTTTAATTTTTTTTTATTTCGGGGGACAAATTTGGTGTGGACGAGATAGCATGGGCCGAGTTTTGACTTGAACAGAGGGATGGAGGACTTCCAACATAAAATCTTTTAAGTATTTGTTACTTTTGAATTTTTTTTTATTTCGGGGGACAAATTTGGTGTGGACGAGATAGCATGGGCCGAGTTTTGACTTGAACAGAGGGAGGGAGGACTTCCAACATAAAATCTTTCAAGTATTTGTTACTTTTGAATTTTTTTTTTATTTCGGGGGACAAATTTGGTGTGGACGAGATAGCATGGGCCGAGTTTTGACTTGAACAGAGGGAGGGAGGACTTCCAACATAAAATCTTTCAAGTATTTGTTACTTTTGAATTTTTTTTTATTTCGGGGGACAAATTTGGTGTGGACGAGATAGCATGGGCCGAGTTTTGACTTGAACAGAGGGAGGGAGGACTTCCAACATAAAATCTTTCAAGTATTTGTTACTTTTGAATTTTTTTTATTTCGGGGGACAAATTTGGTGTGGACGAAATAGCATGGGCCGAGTTTTGACTTGAACAGAGGGAGGGAGGACTTCCAACATAAAATCTTTCAAGTATTTGTTACTTTTGAATTTTTTTTTTTTCGGGGGACAAATTTGGTGTGGACGAGATAGCATGGGCCGAGTTTTGACTTGAACAGAGGGAGGGAGGACTTCCAACATAAAATCTTTTAAGTATTTGTTACTTTTGAATTTTTTTATTTCGTGGGACAAATTTGGTGTGGACGAGATAGCATGGGCCGAGTTTTGACTTGAACAGAGGGAGGAGGACTTCCAACATAAAATCTTTTAAGTATTTGTTACTTTTGAATTTTTTATTTCGGGGGACAAATTTGGTGTGGACGAGATAGCATGGGCCGAGTTTTGACTTGAACAGAGGAGGAGGACTTCCAACATAAAATCTTTTAAGTATTTGTTACTTTTGAATTTTTTTTATTTCGGGGACAAATTTGGTGTGGACGAGATAGCATGGGCCGAGTTTTGACTTGAACAGAGGGAGGGAGGACTTCCAACATAAAATCTTTTAAGTAGGGTACCTGCAGGTAATATGGGACCATTAAGGACGTTTAGCTTATGTGCATAAAAACTATAGAAGATATGCCCAAAAGAGATTGTTATGATGAACAACCTGTCCTTTAAGATTAATAAAACAGGCAATGTTATCTTGTTTTTATGTTTGTTTGGACGCTATGACGTCAAAATTACGTCATCGTCAAGTGTCCCATATTACCTGCATGTGCAGGTAATATGGGACACTGTGTTATCTCTATGGTGAATATCAAAATGTTCAGAAAATCACTCTTTTGTTCTAAAAACATTTTTGTTACATGATTTTGAATGTTAAATGCAAATTTCAACAAGAAAATTCAATTTTCTAAATAGTTTTGCTTTTCGCATTGACAATGCACACAATTTCCTATGTGTCCCATATTACCTGCACCCATTCAGTTGAAAATCAGAGAAAATAATCATTTATAAAGGAAAGTGCCACTTTTCAGTGGAATTTTACCTGCTGATAAGCTTAACCCATCACCTAAAGATCATAAAAAGTGACAAATGTACCCTCAGTACCAGAGTATTTGGATACACAATCATAAAATGTGGCGTCATTGATTTTATATCAGGCCAAAAAAACGACGTAAATTTTTGGGCAATTTCACTTTTTGGCATTGATTTCCAAGAGTTTGATACACAGACTCCAAAACTGCATTTCTAGAAGCACAATTGATGTCTCTAAACACTTAACAAATCAACTTAAAGTGTGTACCTTCTCTAAGCTACTTTTTGTTAAAATGAAAACAGGTGTCCCATATTACCTGCTGTCCCATATTACCTGCAGCTACCCTATTTGTTACTTTTGAATTTTTTTATTTCGGAGGACAAATTTGGTGTGGACGAGATAGCATGGGCCGAGTTTTGACTTGAACAGAGGGAGGGAGGACATTAAACATAAAATCTTTCAAGTATTTGTCATTTCTGATCATTTTAATTTTTTTGTTACGTTATGCGACGAGCAGCAAAAAAATTGTCCCTTTCCTTAGTGCCAAACGGTTTTGAACGCATAACGTAGCAATTTGTTATGTTATGCGATTTTGTTACGTTATGCGTCGTTACACACGCATTACGTTTTTGACGGCATATTTTGTGCATTAGAATTTTTTTACTTTTCAAAGAAAAAATTGCAAAAAATAATATAAAACAATACTGGAGTAAACATTTACACATTAAACAGCAAACGAGCATAGTGAAAAACTACTGGAGAAAACATCACACATCTTTTTTAATACTTTTTTCAATCTGCAGGTTGAAAGGGGATCATAAATATTCTTGAATATGATTTTTTCTGTGCATGTTGGAGAGACCCACTGCAAATTCCCATTCCAATTTGCAACAAAAAAAGGTATATTTCACATTTGACTTTTTTGACCTGCTACAGGAAACAAACATGTATGCCCAAGGAGAAACAGTCAGCTGAAAAATGATGATAACATACCTACAAATCCACAGAGTTTAAATTATAATAATAATAATAATAATAATAATAATAATAATATTTATTTCTTATATAGCGCAATTACATCAAAAGAACTCAAGGCGCTTTACAAAACATGGTATTAAAAGCACATACATTTGTAAAAATACGGATGAGAACAATATTTGAATTTACAATTTTAAAAGATACAAATAGTTTGAGGAAACCCCTCGATATAAGCAAGCAAACCAATATATTAAAACCAGTTAAAAAAGACAAGCAATATATTGCACAGCGTAAGCCTAAAAAGGCACGATTGATCAAAATGCAATTAACTGTGAAATATACATTATAAAACACGCAAAATAGCAAACAATGCACACAATACATAAAATGCAACAGTAATTTCGAGATAAAAGATAAAGTTATGCAATATGCAAAAATTAAATAAGAGAAATGTTACCACAATACGCATTCACAAGTGAACACAGCGCACGGAAACAATAAATGACTTGGAGTGCGATTGCAATTACATTTCACGAAGTCATACAATATAAGATATATGTACAATATTTGAATTTACAATCTTAAAACATACAAAAACCAATATATCAAAACCAGTTTTAACAAGCAATATATTGCACAGCGTAAGCCTAAAAAGACACGATTGATCAAAATACAATTAACTGTGAAATACATGTATACATTATAAAACCACTAAAATAGCAAAAAATGCACACAATACATATTGCACAACATAAAAGCGGCAGTAAAAATCGAGATCAGAAAAGCAAGAAGCCATGCAACATGCATTATGCAAAACTTAAAATAAAATATACATATTACATTACACATGCAACAACAAATATTACTCAAGATAACAGCAAAAAGAGTGCGTTTAAAAACACAGATAACCAGCTGCGAATAATTGTTCATGGTTGATCAAAATGACATCAAAATTGTTTGGAATTCTAATGGGGAATACATGTAAAATTTACTTAGATAAACTGACCAAGAATGGGCAATAAGAACAATTTCCAATAGTCATTATAGATTAAGTACAAGAATACCATGATACATGAGCTACCTAATTCATTTCAAGAGTATTTTACAAAACTTTCTGATATCCATGACTACCAGACAAGTTTTTTCCGACCATTCCATTCTATATGAATTGCCAATTTTATGATTTACTGAATGGAGTGAACGGCACATGGGGGAGGCAAATTCACCGTTCTGTGGCATCACAAGGATTTCTAAATGAATGGCCAATTCTATGCTTTACTGAATGTATTGAATGGCACCTGTGGGGCCAATGCACCCCAAGTTAGCTATACCGCCAACCCCAGTGGCATCACAAGGATTTCTAAATGATTTCTTGCTCAATTTACTCCCGGATTTCAAGTTTTGTAAAACTTTTGTGCCTTCCTAATATTCAGCAACTCATTCAGTTTGTTTTGGGGGTTTGTTTACACCGATTACATCACTGGGGACTTCCAGTTTGGCCGCTGTGTTTTTTGGTGTGTGTAATTGAAATGTGAAAAAAGGGGTGCTTTTGTAAAAGTGTACTTGAAATGCAAAAAATAGGGGTAATTTTCAAGGCTAATTTGTACCCATTTTTGTTTAAAATAGGGGTAACAAATGCTGAAAATGTTCTTGAAACCGCGCAAAATAGGGAGGTATT
The DNA here is from genome assembly GCF_039555335.1 of Amphiura filiformis. Classification (NCBI taxonomy): domain Eukaryota; kingdom Metazoa; phylum Echinodermata; class Ophiuroidea; order Amphilepidida; family Amphiuridae; genus Amphiura; species Amphiura filiformis. The sequence continues at coordinate 40,047,634 of NC_092636.1, read as the reverse complement.
TTTGACTTTGGGAACGATCATGCGTTACTCCTTTGCATAGGCAGTGACAACTCCGGGGTGGGGGAAAATGCACCCCAACCCTGGTAACATCACAAGGATTTCTATAAGAATTACCAATGTTATGATCTTACTATAAAATAGTAAAAAGTTAAAATAACAGGATCTTCTTCTATGTACTCGCAAATACTGCAAACGAATCTAGAAGCACAAAGATTTGATTCAGTTGAGTTGCTACTTAACTGCTCTTCTAACTGCTTCAATGCGTGTTGAATTGATTTTCAGAATTGATCCAATACGATACTGTTCTTGGGGGGAAACTTGTGTTGTTGTGATAATGGGTAAAGCCATCTGTTGGATGAAGTATATCCTTAGTTTTTTAATGATAGATCATATAGAATCAGATGTCCAAGTAGCATCACAATACCAAATTACTGAAACAAAGGATAGAAATTAGACAAGTTAAGCATAAGTGATTAACCCAAAGGTTGCATAATAATCAAAAATATATAAGACTTCTGTAAAAAAAAAATCCATTTTTGAAGAATGTTTTAAATTATTGACCTTTTATTAATAGTGTTAGAGGACATAAAGCAAACAAAATATTATTGACACAAATTTCAGGCAGCTTCAAATACCCCACCTCCAGATTTGTGTCAAGGGTTGGCTCAAGTCAAGTTATTTTACATAATTGTTCCAGATAGTTGCTTCATCAATGGCTTGTAGTTGTAGTAAGGAAAAGTGAGTATTTAGCACAATAATGTAGGCCTAAACATTTTTGATAAAAATATGATTCAAATTCATGATTTATTATTAGTTTCATTGATTAATTAAACAAATGAATTGATTTGTTGAGTAGATATAAGTTAATCAAATTGTTGGTTGCTTGACTAATTAACTGGTTGATAATTGATTAATAATATAATTGATGATTATAATTATGATCATAATGATTGATCAATTCTTTTAATGAATGATATAATGATTGACAACAAATCAAATGGGTGATTGGAATTATTATGATTGATGAGAATTTTCTTTCGATCAGGTATACTTGCTCAAAATCTGAAGATGAGAGATCTACAGATATTCCGATCAAGATATGCATTTGTTTACCTTGCATTATGCTTACCTTGTATTCATTCATTGAAAACACCACATCCTATATGCCTGCTTCACCATTTGCCTACACGACCTACAGGAAGGAAAAGTGGGTATTTTAGCTTATTAATTGATTAATGATTATGGGCGGTGGGGGTACGTGCCCTGGGTGCCACCATTGGGAGCGCCAAATCAGTGCCCCTGGATTCTGTACCCCTTCAAGTGGTGAAAGTAAACATTTTCGCTATATATCATTTTAGGACCGAAATTCGACTTAACTATAACCAAATTTGTGGTATTTGTCTTGAGGGGTGCCACTCTGTATTATTGCCCCAGGTGCCAAGTTACAGTGTTCTAAAAGTAAACAGGTCCATCTTGGTCATATATAACCATGATAGTATCCAGGCATCCTATTAACTATACCCGGTATACTTTATTGCAATATACACATTCTCTACAGCTCTTTTAGTGCATGATAAGTCATAATTAATATAATTTTATGCAATTTAAAGCTATTTAGTACTATATGCGACTATTCAGCAATTTAGTCGATTTTGAGCAATTTACCATTTTCTATATTAAAGGCCTCGAAACAGCTCAAATTTTGTGAGTCATATTGGTGTGGTACATTTAACACAGAATCCCATTTTTGAGTTGTGCATTTTAGATGCAAGCAGATTTTTTTAAAAGGTTCACAAGTCCTGCTGCACCCCATTCCCCTCAGAAACAATGGCTACATGCATGATTCAAAACTGGACAATACAATATTGCATCATTGACAAACAAACATCACATTTGCTATTAATTGTACTTACATAGATCACTCGAAGTTGGAAACATCAAAAAATCTTGAATGTCTAAACTAAACCATCTCAACATCTGCAAAACACAACAAAAGCTTACATTCTAAATAATAGCATCTCACTTACCCACCAGTCACCAAGCACACAAAAATACAGACAACACAAAACCCTAAACAAGAACAAAGAGACACAGCACACAGAACATTGTACATCGCAAAAGGTAATGGCGTAGCGTCATAGGGGCACGTGCCCCCCAATCTATCTGAAATTTTTTTAAATCCCATAGGAAAATTGCCGAAAAATGGCTTGTGCCCCCAATCAGACCCAGTGCCCCCCCAATCATGGTCAGTTCCCCCCATGTGATGACCCACGCTACGCCACTGGCAAAAGGTATAATATGATGCACATTATAAGTTATACATTACTTTTTGATAGCATTAGACCACTTAGGAAAAAAAAACGTTTTGGGAGAATGTTTTGGGGTTTAATGTAAAATCAGTAGTTTTGGGGGTTTAGGGGGCAAAACGTATTGATTATGAAAATATTTGCAAATTTGTAAGGTTTTGGTGATATTTTAGGGTCATTTTATCTTCCAGAAAATTTAGGGTTTTTTTTTTCGTCGCCTTCAATATTAATTTTGGTTGTTCTCACCAATATAAAGCAAAGTATTAAATACCTCGTAAATTTTAGCTTAATCCAGGAAGAGTGAGCCTTCAAAGACATGTAATAGGTACCAACCTGCAGGATAATAACTGTCCATTCCATCCTTTTCTGGCCCGTGTGCATCTATCTATATCGATTGGCTGTGAATACAGTGCCGAACACAATTTATCTCCAGTGTGTTCTGTCCTGGACCATCTTCTGCAAAGAATGCCAATAGAATGGAATGACAGATACAATCAAACATAGTATGTTCACAAGCGCAACAAACTCTTTCAGCCAAGATAGACACAGGACATTAGCACCAAGACACACACAACACTAGACACGACTCAGGAACATTGATGCATATAATTTAAGCTCATTCAAAAAGCATGTTTTTTCACTTTCTCGATTTTGACTACAAAACACCCAATTACTCACCATCTGTGCTGCATATTTACATATGTGATTGGAACCCTTCATCATTAATCTGCCATTTTACAACCACTGTTCTTGGTCACCACCTGTTATAGATATTATCATTTACCATTACCATCCATTCCATGCAGGATAATAACTGTCCATCCCATCCTTTTCAGGCCCGTGTGCACCTATCTATATCGAGTGGCTGTGAAGCACAGTGCCGGACACAATTTATCTCCAGTGTGTTCTGTCCTTGACCATCTTCTGATACAGCAGTCATTGCCGAACTCTTTTACAATGGCTTTGGGTGGGCTGGGTCCGTCTGTACAGCTCATCAGTGTTGGGTACTTGTTTAATGCCATGGATGTTACGTAGGCAGTTGGTAAGGAGGCTGTTCAGTGGTTAGCAAAAGAATCACAATCTGAAAGAATAAAATCACTTACAAAAACAAAAAAAGTGTCAGTAAAAGTAAATAGAATGCAACAAAAGCATGTCATTCTGAAATACAAAGCATACTAGAGAAATGTTAATACAATCATGCTATCTATCTAAAATATTAATACAATCATGCTATCTATCTATTTTATACATTTTAGGCTGCCAACAAGCATATTTCATCATTAGCTATGTTATACATAAAAGCATATCTCACCGTAATTGCCAAGCATTGGACCCACTTTTTGAAGACAAACAAAAGACAATCCAGGCAAGCATAACATGCAGACACCAACCATACTGCTCATCATGTTTGCACTAAATGCTCCTCATGAGTAGGTACTATGTACGGATGCAAAATTTCACAGCTGGTACCTCTAAACCTAACCCTATCCCTGGCCTAATCCTAGTTCTAACCCTCCTCTACCTCTAACCCTAGCCCTAACCCCACCTCTAATCATATCCCCTGGCCCTAACCCTATCTCTAACCCTAGCCTAACTAGATACCAGACCATGAACTCCCGATCAATATATAGGTCTACTCACTTAAAGTATTTCTTACAATCATGATGAACAGCAAGGATGTTATCTACACATTATCCAGGCTGAAAAGGCTCAGGAAGTCGACACATGGAGTGGGCTTCATACTCAGCAATTCAAGTAAAATGCTCACCATATCTATATATATATATATATATATGTAATACATTTTAGGTCGCCAACAAGCATATCTCACCATACCTATTTTATACATTTTAGGTCGCCAACAGGCTATCTATATCCCCATATCTATGTTAAACATTTTAGGTTGCCAACAAGCATATCTATTTTATACAGTTTAGGTCGCCAACAGGCTATAATAATGAGCTAGGGAGGTGGAGGAAGCTCACATCCTCACTCTGGTAAAGGACCAGCCCCTCACCCTATTTTATACACTTTAGGTCGCCAACAGGCTATCTATCTCAGCATATCTATATTATACTTTTTAGGTTGCCTATATCTATCTTACGGTACCTATTTTATACATACAAAAACATACAGAAAACAAACTACTGACCATCTATTGCCTCCTTTTCTGTCGTAACCCCAATCTTCAGCTCCACAAGCCATCTGAAATACAAAGAAAAGTGCACAAGAGAAATGTTAGTACATGTAAAAAAATTCAAGCATGCGCTCCCTCTCCCCCCTGCCCCCTCCCCAGCCCATGCACTTTGTGAACAAACACAACATTAACGAAACAAAATACACATAACATAGAACAGACATAAAGACCACCAAGTGCACAAACAAGACAAGACAAAAAAGACAATACACAGTACAAACTACAAACACAAATGGGACACCGGTCGCCGACAGTACTGTCTAGGAGGTACACAATAGCAATTGTACTGTACAATTGTTCCGAATTGTACAGTACAACTGGTCGGACAGGAATCTCTAACTGGGCTAGGCCAGTAGGAGAGGGTAACAGGACACCGGTCGCCGACAGTATTGTCTAGGAGGTACACAATAGCAATTGTACGGGGCAGTACAATTGGTCGGACAGGAATCTCTCTAACTGGGGGCTAGGCCAGTAGGAGAGGGTAACAGGACACCGGTCGCCGACAGTATTGTATAGGAGGTACACAATAGCAATTGTACTGTATAATTGTTCAATTGTACAGTACAACTGGTCGGACAGGAATTGATAAAATCTCTCTAACTGGGGGCTAGGCCAGTAGGAGAGGGTATGATTTCCGGAGAGTGTCAGAAGTCGAAGACGATAACACTGTAGGCCTACTGCCGAGGCATCCAGTGGCAATTGTACAGTACAATTGAATGGACAAAAGAATGCCAATAGAATGGAATGACAGATACACTATCAAACATAGTACGTTCACAAGCGCAACAAACTCTTTCAGTCAAGATAGACACAGGACATTAGCACCAAGACACACACAACACTAGACAAGACTCAGGAACATTGATGCATATAATTTAAGCTCATTCAAAAAGCATGTTTTTCACTTTCTCGATTTTGACTACAAAACACCCAATTACTCACCATCTGTGCTGCATATTTACATATGTGATTGGAACCCTTCATCATTAATCTGCCATTTTACAACCACTGTTCTTGGTCACCACCTGTTATAGTTATTATCATTTACCATTACCATCCATTCCATGCAGGATAATAACTGTCCATCCCATCCTTTTCAGGCCCGTGTGCACCTATCTATATCGAGTGGCTGTGAAGCACAGTGCCGGACACAATTTATCTCCAGTGTGTTCTGTCCTTGACCATCTTCTGATACAGCAGGCATTGCCGAACTCTTTTACAATGGCTTTGGGTGGGCTGGGTCCGTCTGTACAGCTCATCGGTGTTGGGTACTTGTTTAATGCCATGGATGTTACGTAGGCAGTTGGTAAGGAGGTTGTTCAGTGGTTAGCAAAAGCATCACAATCTGAAAGAATAAAATCACTTACAAAAACAAAAAAAGTGTCAGTAAAAGTAAATAGAATGCAACAAAAGCATGTCATTCTGAAATACAAAGCATACTAGAGAAATGTTAATACAATCATGCTACTATCTCACCATATCTATTTTATACATTTTAGGCTGCCAACAAGCATATTTCATCATTAGCTATGTTATACATAAAAGCATATCTCACCGTAATTGCCAAGCATTGGACCCACTTTCTGAAGACAAACAAAAGACAATCCAGGCAAGCATAACATGCAGACACCAACCATACTGCTCATCATGTTTGCACTAAATGCTCCTCATGAGTAGGTACTATGTACGGATGCAAAATTTCACAGCTGGTACCTCTAAACCTAACCCTATCCCTGGCCTAATCCTAGTTCTAACCCTCCTCTACCTCTAACCCTATCCCTAACCCCACCTCTAACCATATCCCCTGGCCCTAACCCTATCTCTAACCCTAGCCTAACTAGATACCAGACCATGAACTCCCGATCAATATACCGTATTCACTCGATAGGTAGCACATGTGCTTCCTATCGAGGGCTTTTGAAAACGTGCAAAAACGAAAAAAAATGAACAGCGCCATCCACAAAAGTGACAAAAGTGTAAAGGGTTTTGAGCAAATCATCGATACACATAGCTATATACGAACGATTAAACCTACGAATTTGTGTGTTAACTACATTAGCTCAGTTGGTAAAGCGACAGACTTTGAATCATCTTAAGAAGAGCGAACTGAGCAGGAGTTCGAGGCTCGTTATAAACTTTTCCGTTGCTTTATTTTTATTTTGGGGTTTGAGCTTTTCTTCATAAATTTAATCTTTGTTTTTCATTTTGTTTCTTTATTGTTTTTTATTTGCTTTATTTTGTTTTGTTTTTCTTTTCTTTTCTTTTTTCTCCTTTCTTTCTTTTTTGTTCTATTCATACTGGGGTCATGGGTTATTTATTCAAAACATACCTATATACGAACAATTCAACCTGCAAATGTATGTCTGAACCCCATTATCTCAGTTTGGAAAACGCCGGACTTCGAGACTCGATGAAGTTCAAATCTGTTCAGTATTTCACTATTTAGTTTTTTTTTCTCTGCCATGTTTGTTTTACAGGTCTTTTTTAACTACGAATATAGGCCTACATTTGACAATTCTTGAAGGTTTTTTTGTGGGCTTTTTATTTATTTATTTATTTATTTTTACCAAAGGAACAATTAGAGATCAGTTGGAATAAAAGTGGAGTGGTTACATAACTCCTTGGTAACTGGATCACGCACCTGTTTGAAGGCAAATAAATACGCTCATTTCGTTCTAATAGACAAAGTGATAATCGGATTACACGTAACACTTCGCTGGCGAATAATTGGATCAACTTTAAAATTTCACCCCTACATCCAATTTCATGCATGCATGCTACACTTCAATTGGCAGACATTGGGACACAATAGAACAATAAATGGCGTTGAATGCCATAGACTTTGTGTTGCGATCATATCGATCGTGGTGCAGAACTCAAAAGCGTGATCCAGCTGACAGTGATAATCGGATTACACGTAACATTTCCCTTGCGAATTGTTACGCATAGTCGTGCTAAAAGTCGGTCGATACATGTTGAACTCAGCACAATTCAGAAATACGCGTTTTTGCTTTGAAAATTCTCGGTAATCAGTAATCAGTCTGCCGCCTGGACAACCAATTCTTTAGAAATGCTTAGTCGCGCTAAAAGTCGATCGATACATGTAAAAATCAGCACAATTCAGAGATACACCTTTTTGCTATGAAATTAATTTTCTCGGTCAAATATAAAGCAATATTTTTTTTTCTTCAGTAATGTCAGTTAAAAACTTGGTGCTTGGATATACATTTTTTTTAAATCCTGGTGTTAAAATTAAGCATCAAATTGTGTCTTTTAGTGTGATATTTTTGATTTTTATAGGCCTTGAATTCGCCTGCGAGCTTTTTACGGAATTCATGTTTTAGCGTCTCAAACTAACATAGTTTGCTAAAGAAAGATATTTCCCACCTCTGTAAAGCACATCGTGTGGGTCTATATGTTATAGTTTTGTCAGAATTTCCGTTTTTGTTTTACCCTTTTTCCATTCAGGATCCGAAAATGTCAAACTAAGTAAAAGTAGGCAATGGTGAGTACAGAAATAGTCGATATTTCCTTTGTTGTTATCCAGGTCAATTTTTCATTGAAAGCAAATTGCCCGACCAGCGATTAAATCCCCAATTGGGTGTTCTGGTTAAACATGATCAGTAGGAGCGCTATAGGTCTGGGAATTTCTTTGCTATATTGAAGTTCTGGCAACACTATAGTAATGCCGGTATTCCTATTAAACCCAGGGATATCGATCCACAATGCTAGTACTAGCCTTTAGATTTCACGTGTTGATTTAGAAATTTTTTCAGCCGACAGTGAAAGATGGTGAAATCGAAACGGAAATTCTGACAAAACTATGATATATAGCTCACGGTGATGTGCTTTAGAAAGTTGGGGAAAATCCATCATTAGCGAACTATATTACTTTGAAAAGCTAAAAGGTTGATCCAAGAAAAAGCTCGCGGGCCGAGCTGAAGCCTATAAAAATCGAATATCTTACACTAAATGACTGAATTTCAGGCCTAAGTTAAACACCAGGATTAAAAAAAAATCAGTATCAAGCATTATAGTTTTTCCAGCCATTTACTGAAAAAATGAAAATTATTGCTTTTCATTTGGCTGAGAAAAAAATTTTTACACTGAAAAGGTGTAACTCAAAATTTTGCTCATTTCAACACCAATTTCGATCGTTTGTATTGCCTCATTAAATGACTGAGTGAGCCTTGCAGAACAAAAGAATCGGTTGTGCAGGTAGCTGACTGTAATGTTGAATAAAAAATGTTGAATAAAAACATAGTTCTTGGATATGCATTTGAAAAAAATCCCGGTGTTAAAATTAGGCACGAAATTGTTTCCTGTTTGATTTTGATAGGACTCAGCTTCACCTAGACTGCGGAACTTAGTCCTCAATGATAGTCAGTCATTTATCTTTTGGTCGTATGACTATCATGATACATCTCCGAGGAGCAATTTCAGACAATTGCTTGGGATTACTGGGGCAGAGGTTAATTGAATCCTTTCATGACCACTGATGCATAGTCAAGTCTGACAAGGACACTCGGCACGAACTGAAAGACCATGTCACTCTCGACAAAAGAATGCATGCATGTCAAAGGTAATACGACACCAATTGGTGTTTGTTATGCTCATCGAAATATGTACAGTAGGTCTATGTCTGGTTCCCTTCATTGTATGTAATGTCCTTCCATATACTTCTCCAACCCACTTGGGATCAGAATTCGTCTTTGGCTTGCTGTTATGTCATTGTTGGCGTATTTTTGGCCATTTAATCAGGGACTGGAAACAGATTATTGTCAAGCTATTGTTATCAGATTATCTTTTCGACCTTCGATTGTATGCGAGTTGCGCCGAGTGCGCTATGTTTGAATTTTATTATTTACTCATGTTGACCTACTAAATATTAAAAAAAAAAAAATCCAATATCTTTTTTAAGTTATGTAAAATTGTGTAAAATGTCTATCCTTTGTCGAACACAATTTCTGTGTAGCATGGAAAATCATTTACATAGGATTTTGAAGACAAAATGTGATAATTTTGTGGAGATACAGAATTCTAGAACAAACAAAATTATATTTTTTCTGGAATGTGTACACCGTACGCTTGGTATTCCTACTGATTTCGATACTGAAATAATTCTTAAGATGATGTTCTTTGAAAATTTATGTTGGCATTTCTAGAGTCTGTCATTATAGGCAAACATGTAGGCTCATTTCGCAACATTTGTAGAAGACAAGCCACGCGCTGTGTTGTAACTGTGCGTGGATTCGTAGGGTCTATTGATCAACGTATTATTCATGCTTGCTCAACTGAGGATAATTTGTAAACCTGCAACTCGCATGGTACAATGGGTGGAAGCCGTTTACAGTCCCTCCATATAGAGGCCTTGCATGTGACGTATCATCCCGTAAATATGGCGGACTACTCAAATGCATTCAATAAAAGCATGATTGCAATCTACCGTGACAGTTCGTCTCACACACATAACCCTGCACTACGATCAAATAGGTTGATGACAACATTTGATTGAATGGACTGCACTCCGCTATAACTACGGTGAAGGACACCGGTTCAAATCCTTTGTCTGGAGCCAATCGATAATTTCATGCAGGGCCTCTATACAAGGTCCCTGATTCAATAAAGCACACAATGTAACAGGCACAATTGAATCGGAGCGGCTTTTACACACAATGAGCGTGTTTATAGTGAGACAATCTTTCCGTTATTTAGCTAAACTACCGCGCAGTCTAGATTTGCAATGGTTAGTAAAACATAAACAAACAGACTGCGTGGCAGTCCAGCTAAATACCGCATAATCTGGCTCACTAAACACGCTATTTTTCGTATTGCACAAAATCATAAAAGTATAATGGATAAGGTTAAAATTATAAAATGCAAAAGATTTCTTTGCGGTTAAAAAGCATGTCCATATCACGTTTAAGTCGCAGTTATTGTGTCCTTCTTGATGTAAAACGAAGTCAGTATTTTGAAATAGACTGCGGAACTCAGTCTTCAATGATAGTCATTTGATAGAAGGGAACCATCATCAGAGCCTTTGAAAAATATGGAATTTCTGTAGCGTGTAATGGCAAAGAGCACCATGACCACCTCATTTTAACATCGAGGGCATACCCAACTACATTGTTGAATAAACAGCCCATGACCCCAGTATGAATAGAAAGAAGGAAAAGAACAGAAAAGAAAAAACAAAACAAAATAAAGCAAATAAGAAACAATAAAGAAACAAAATGAAAAACAAAGCAAAAAAAGATTAAATTTATCAAGAAAAGCTCAAACCCCAAAATAAAAATTAATCAACAGAAAAGTTTATAACGAGCCTCGAACTCCTGCTCAGTTCGCTCTTCTTAAGATGAATCAAATTCTGTCGCTTTACCAACTGAGCTAATGTAGTTAACACACAAATTTGTAGGTTTAATTGTTCGTATATAGCTATGTGTATCGATGATTTGCTCAAAACCCTTTACACTTTTGTCACTAAATTGTGGATGGCGCTGTTCATTTTTTTTTTCGTTTTTGCACGTTTTCAAAAGCCCTCGATAGGAAGCACATGTGCTACCTATCGAGTGAATACGGTATAGGTCTACTCACTTGAAGTATTTCTTACAATCATGATGAACAGCAAGGATGTTATCTACACATTATCCAGGCTGAAAAGGCTCAGGAAGTCGACACATGGAGTGAGCTTCATACTCAGCAATTCAAGTAAAATGCTCACCATATCTATATATATGTAATACATTTTAGGTCGCCAACAAGCATATCTCACCATACCTATTTTATACATTTTAGGTCGCCAACAGGCTATCTATATCCCATATCTATGTTATACATTTTAGGTTGCCAACAAGCATATCTATTTTATACAGTTTAGGTCGCCAACAGGCTATAATAATGAGCTAGGGAGGTGGAGGAAGCTCACATCCTCACTCTGGTAAAGGACCAGCCCCTCACCCTATTTTATACACTTTAGGTCGCCAACAGGCTATCTATCTCAGCATATCTATATTATACTTTTTAGGTTGCCTATATCTATCTTACGGTACCTATTTTATACATACAAAAACATACAGAAAACAAACTACTGACCATCTATTGCCTCCTTTTCTGTCGTAACCCCAATCTCCAGCTCCACAAGCCATCTGAAATACAAAGAAAAGTGCACAAGAGAAATGTTAGTACATGTAAACAAATTCATACATGCGCTCCCTCTCCCCCCTGCCCCCTCCCCAGCCCATGCACTTTGTGAACAAACACAACATTAACGAAACAAAATACACATAACATAAAACAGACATAAAGACCACCAAGTGCACAAACGAGACAAGACAAAAAAGACAAATACACAGTACAAACGACAAACACAAACGGGACACCGGTCGCCGACAGTACTGTCTAGGAGGTACACAATAGCAATTGTACTGTACAATTGTTCCGAATTGTACAGTACAACTGGTCGGACAGGAATCTCTCTAACTGGGCTAGGCCAGTAGGAGAGGGTAACGGGACACCGGTCGCCGACAGTATTGTCTAGGAGGTACACAATAGCAATTGTACGGGGCAGTACAATTGGTCGGACAGGAATCTCTCTAACTGGGGGCTAGGCCAGTAGGAGAGGGTAACAGGACACCGGTCGCCGACAGTATTGTCTAGGAGGTACACAATAGCAATTGCACTGTATAATTGTTCAATTGTACAGTACAACTGGTCGGACAGGAATTGATAAAATCTCTCTAACTGGGGGCTAGGCCAGTAGGAGAGGGTATGATTTCCGGAGAGTGTCAGAAGTCGAAGACGATAACACTGTAGGCCTACTGCCAAGGCATCCAGTGGCAATTGAACAGTACAATTGAATGGACAAAAGAATGCCAATAGAATGGAATGACAGATACAATCAAACATAGTACGTTCACAAGCGCAACAAACTCTTTCAGCCAAGATAGACAGAACATTAGCACCAAGACACACACAACACTAGACAAGACTCAGGAACATTGATGCATATAATTTAAGCTCATTCAAAAAGCATGTTTTTTCACTTTCTCGATTTTGACTACAAAACACCCAATTACTCACCATCTATGCTGCATATTTACATGTGATTGGAACCCTTCATCATTAATCTGCCATTATACAACCACTGTTCTTGGTCACCACCTGTTATAGTTATTATCATTTACCATTACCATCCATTCCATGCAGGATAACTGTCCATCCCATCCTTTTCAGGCCCGTGTGCACCTATCTATATCGAGTGGCTGTGAAGCACAGTGCCGGACACAATTTATCTCCAGTGTGTTCTGTCCTTGACCATCTTCTGATACAGCAGGCATTGCCGAACTCTTTTACAGTGGCTTTGGGTGGGCTGTGTCCGTCTGTACAGCTCATCACTGTTGGATACTTGTTTAATGCCATGGATGTTACGTATGCAGTTGGTAAGGAGGCTGTTCAGTGGTTAGCAAAAGCATCACAATCTGAAAGAATAAAATCACTTACAAAAACAAACAAAAGTGTCAGTAAAAGTAAATAGAATGCAACAAAAGCATGTCATTCTGAAATACAAAGCATACTAGAGAAATGTTAATACAATCATGCTATCTATCTCACCATATCTATTTTATACATTTTAGGCTGCCAACAAGCATATTTCATCATTAGCTATGTTATACATAAAAAGCATATCTCACCGTAATTGCCAAGCATTGGACCCACTTTCTGAAGACAAACAAAAGACAATCCAGGCAAGCATAACATGCAGACACCAACCATACTGCTCATCATGTTTGCACTAAATGCTCCTCATGAGTAGGTACTATGTACGGATGCAAAATTTCACAGCTGGTACCTCTAAACCTAACCCTATCCCTGACCTAATCCTAGTTCTAACCCTCCTCTAGTTCTAACCCTCCTCTATTTCTAACCCTAGCCCTAACCCCACCTCTAACCCTATCTCCTGGCCCTAACCCTATCTCTAACCCTAGCCTAACTAGATACCAGACCATGAACTCCCGATCAATATATAGGTCTACTCACTTAAAGTATTTCTTACAATCATGATGAACAGCAAGGATGTTATCTACACATTATCCAGGCTGAAAAGGCTCAGGAAGTCGACATGGAGTGGGCTTCATACTCAGCAATTCAAGTAAAATGCTCACCATATCTATATGTAATACATTTTAGGTCGCCAACAAGCATATCTCACCGTACCTATTTTATACATTTTAGGTCGCCAACAGGCTATTTATATCCCCATATCTATGTTATACATTTTAGGTTGCCAACAAGCATATCTATTTTATACAGTTTAGGTCGCCAACAGGCTATAATTGAGCTAGGGAGGTGGAGGAAGCTCACATCCTCACTCTGGTAAAGGACCAGCCCCTCACCCTATTTTGTACACTTTAGGTCGCCAACAGGCTATCTATCTATCTATCTCACCATATCTACATGTATATTATACTTTTTAGGTTGCCTATATCTATCTTACGATACCTATTTTATACATACAAAAACATACAGAAAACAAACTACTGACCATCTATTGCCTCCTTTTCTGCCGTAACCCCAATCTCCAGCTCCACAAGCCATCTGAAATATAAAGAAAAGAGAAATGTTAGTACATGTAAAACAATTCAAGCATGCGCTCCCTCTCCCCCTGCCCCCTCCCCAACCCATGCACTTTGTGAACAAACACAACATTAACGAAACAAAATACACATAACATAAAACAGACATAAAGACCACCAAGTGCACAAACAAGACAAGACAAAAAGACAAATACACAGTACAAACTACAAACACAAACGGGACACCGGTCGCCGACAGTACTGTCTAGGAGGTACACAATAGCAATATTGTACTGTACAATTGTTCCGAATTGTACAGTACAACTGGTCGGACAGGAATCTCTCTAACTGGGCTAGGCCAGTAGGAGAGGGTGACGGGACACCGGTCGCCGACAGTATTGTCTAGGAGGTACACAATAGCAATTGTACGGGGCAGTACAATTGGTCGGACAGGAATCTCTCTCTAACTGGGGGCTAGGCTAGTAGGAGAGGGTAACAGGACACCGGTCGCCGACAGTATTGTCTAGGAGGTACACAATAGCAATTGTACTGTATAATTGTTCAATTGTACAGTACAACTGGTCGGACAGGAATTGATAAAATCTCTCTACTGGGGGCTAGGCCAGTAGGAGAGGGTATGATTTCCGTAGAGTGTCAGAAGTCGAAGACGATAACACTGTAGGCCTACTGCCAAGGCATCCAGTGGCAATTGTACAGTACAATTGAATGGACAAAAGAATGCCAATAGAATGGAATGGAATGGAATGACAGATACAATCAAACATAGTACGTTCACAAGTGCAACAAACTCTTTCAGCTAAGATAGACACAGGACATTAGCACCAAGACACACACAACACTAGACAAGACCCAGGAACATTGATGCATATATGTGACGTGTCATGTCAAAAGGAGACACTTTTGGGCAGGATCGTAAATGGAGAAATAGCCAAAAATCTACCCGCGGGTGATTTTTTCACAATTTGGGTTTGTTGCCAATTTGTGATGTTATTAATGCTGAAAATATTGTCTGATAGTTTCAGACCGGAATATAACTGGCATCTTGTAGTTTTTGAGACACTTTTCAAGTTAATTCCTACTCTCAACATTGTCAATAATATTTTTTAAAGGCCGATATCTCAATTTCCAATTTTATAATACCGTAACTTCCGAACTCAATATCTTCGCTTAGGAATGTCCAATTTCATTGGAGAAAACGGCGTTGTGGAGCAAAATATATCTATATTTAAGATATGTAAAAAACTCAAAATTCATAACCTGCCCAAAAGTGTCTCCTTTTGACATGACACGTCACATATTTAAGCTCATTCAAAAAGCATGTTTTTTCACTTTCTCGATTTTGACTACAAAATACCCAATTACTCACCATCTGTGCTGCATATTTACATATGTGATTGGAACCCTTCATCATTAATCTGCCATTTTACAACCACTGTTCTTGGTCACCACCTGTTACAGTTGTTATCATTTACCATTACCATCCATTCCATGAATGATATTTTCAACTGCAAGTATCAATCTTCTGTCTTCTACTTCCATGCTGTAATGTATAATAAAAGAAAAGAAAAATTAGAACATATCAAATCATTTCTAGTAAATTATTGGATGCATCTTGAAAATGATCAAATTTAAAAAGAACTGTTCACAATTTTACATAAGATCAATCCATCAATAATGGGGGGACAAATACAGTGCGTCAAGAGCCATTATGGGCCGGGGGTAAAATGAACATCAGAGCCCTTATTTTTACGGGCCCCCTAGGACCCCAGGCAGGGGGGGGGTAATGCATCCCCTTAACCCCCCCCCCCACCCTTGATGGCGCGGCACTGGACAAAATGGCACTTTTTCCATGTTACTCTATATACAAAAATGAGTATGATAATAGAGGGTGGTGTTTTTGTGTGGTACTCCAGCTCTCTGAAAAGAGCAAAAACATGTGCTAGATAGCTGTTACATTTTAGGTTGCTAATATGTTAGATTGGGTCATGTCTAACTTACTTACTTACTGCTCCCTTAACCGGCTTGGTCGTCGGGGCACCACTGATGACATCTTGACAATCTCTCTCCATCTGTTCCTGTCTTCCACTGCCCTCTGTGAGGTGGCGAAGTTCAGGCCAGTCCATTCTCTTATGTTGTCTTCCCATCTCTTTTTCTGTCTTCCTCTTCTTCTTGTACCAACCACTGTACCCTGTAGGATTGTCTTTGCTAAACCAGAGGAGCGAGAGATGTGGCCATACCAACGTAGTTTACGTTGCCTGACTGTTGTTAGTAGGTCATCGTAGGGACCAATAGCGTGCTTCACTCTGGTCCGCACCTCCTCGTTGGTCACATGATCTTTATATGATATGTTAAGGATCTTCCGGAAACACCTCAACTCCAGAGCTTGTATTCTCCTTTCCAAGTCAGCTGTCAGTGTCCACGTTTCACAGGCATACAGGAAGATGGATATGGCGAGGGTGCGCATCAGTTTGATTTTTGATCCCAGTGAGATGTTCTTGTCATTCCATAATGGCTTTAATTTTGCCATGGCACTGGTTGTTTGAGCAATCCTGGAAAGCACTTCAGGTTTTGACCCCTCATCTGATATAATCGCACCAAGGTATTTGAAGCTGGTTACTGTGCCTAGCCTTTGGTCACTTATTTCCACTGCTTCATTGATTCCTGAAGGATTGTTGGTCATCAGCTTGGTCTTTTCTGCACTTATTTCCATTCCATACCTCTGTGATGTTTGATGAAGGTTATTAATCAGGGACTTGAGTTCTTCCTCACTGCCAGCTAAGCCATCTATATCATCAGCGAAGCGAAGGTTAGATACTGCTCTGCCTCCGATGCTAACAGTTCCCTCATGGTTCTCTAGTGCATCAGCCATAATTCTTTCCAGGAACAAGTTGAAAAGCGTTGGTGATAGCAGGCAACCTTGTCTCACCCCGACTGATGTTTGAAACCAGTCTCCTATGTTACCATTTGCCAGCACTGCACTCATGGCATTACTGTACAGCTGTTCGATGGTACGCACTAATGTTGGGTTGATGTTATACGTCCTCATAGTGGCCCAAAGTGCAGCATGCCACACCCTATCGAACGCCTTCTTAAAGTCAATGAAGACGTGGTATAGGTCCTGCTGGTGTTGGAGATGTTTTTCACACAGTATTCTTAGGTTGAATATCTGTTCTGTGGTACTCCTTCCTGCTCTGAAGCCTGCCTGTTCTTCAGCAATGATGTTCTCCGCCAGAGGTTTTAGTCTGTTCAGGATAAGTCTTAGCATTATTTTGCTGGGGTGGCTGATGAGGCTGATTGTGCGGTAGTTCTGACAAAGCTGGAGATTCCCTTTCTTGGGGAGTGTAATCACTAAGGACTGTGTCCAAGGTGTAGGCCATTTGCCCGTCTTCCAAATGCTGTTACATATCTTTGTAAGCACGTCAATAGCTGCATCACCTGCTGCTTGAACAAGCTCACCTGGAACGTTATCTATGCCTGGTGATTTGCCCTTTTCAGTGCTCTCACAGCGGTTTCAACCTCTTCTCGCAGGATAGGCTGACTTTCCTCATTATCTGGGTAGTACTGTGGGCAGTCTAGGATTGATGGATCACCTTGCAGTTCGTAGTTGTACAAGTCAGAGCAGTACTCCGTCCACCTACTAAGAATCTCCTTTTCTTCCACTAAACACTTCCCGTTCTTGTCCTGTATAGTTGCAGATCTGCTGTTCTTTACAGTGGTTAAATTCTTTACCAGTTGGTATGCTTTTCTACTGTTGCTCTTGTTCAGGCTCGACTCCACCTCTTCACATTGCTGTCCAATCCAGTTTTCCTTTGCTTCTTTAATGCCTTTCTTAACCAACTTGTTGGCCTCCCTATACTCTCTTGTCAGATGATGGGTCATGTCAGATGATGCTAAATAAAGGTATACATTATGTTTTAACAGATATGGACTAAAGAAAAAAGCGCAAGCTTTATGGTATTCCCATATCAGTTTAAATTGTTTTAAGGCATCGGTTAACAATTTTTGCACAGTATTTTTTTTTTTTTGTGTGTGGCACAAGAGCACATCAGACATATCGAATAGCATTCAAAATATGAGGAATGTCCTGATGATATCAAATAATTTTAATTTTTTGAAATTCCTGATATAATACAAAATTATTAAATTTTATATTTAACAGTTATTGAAGTAAACTTAAGAAATCTAATGATATGTACTTAAAGTGTATGTAGATAGGATGAAAAGCCTACCATCAATTGAAAGTTTTGACCTTTCATATGGGAAATAATGTATATTTTGTTGGTGTTTGGGGGAGGGAATTTATATCTTCAATACAAATTATAAAAATTTTCATACAATGGACAACTTTTCTTCCCAGCTATGCATACACTTTAAGTACATATCATTAGATTATTGTTAAATTTCATTTTGGACTGTTAAATTTCAAAAATATAATTTTTTTATCACTTGCCATAAAATGTGTATTAGGCCTATATTGCTAATCTAAAAAAAAAATCAAAATTATTTGATATCAGAAGGATGTTCCTCGTATTCAAAATGCAATTTGATATACCTGATGCCCGACATGATGTGCTCTCAGGTACCACAAAAATATGTAAAAACATTGCTATCCGAATGCTACATTGATTCTCATGAAATGACCACAAATTAATGTTGTTTAATGACCTTTTAAAGAAATTAGGTTAGGTGATGAGGTACTCCATATCACTAGAAAAGAATGGGTACAATGGGGGTGTACTCCCACTTTGGAGGTGACGCATACAGGCTGAGTCAAAAAGAAGTAAACTCATGTTTGAGGGGCTGTAACTCGAGATCTGTAAGGAATCTGCTAAAAATGAAAATACCACTGGTAAGAGCAAATTCTACACGTCTAAATACAAAAAAGAATCGTTGCAATTGCTCACAGCAAACTCAAGTTATACTCATTTGAATACAACCACCCATTTTTGTAGCTGCACACGGTTTCACTTCCCATGTAGGGGCATACCTATTATATTGATTGGTAAGGCTCGATATTCAAATGCAAATAAAGTTCTGTGGCAGGTGTGGTTTCGATCAATAATTCCTACATGTTAAAGGGCTCTTTCAATATGAATTTTACCTCATTGCACTATATTATCTGATAGTCTCAGATATTATAATAAAACGGGCCAAATGACAAAATGGCACCACAATTTACCGCACGGGAGCGCACGTTTCTGTCGACGAAGTTTCATGAAACTAAGAGTCCCACTGAAGTTCAGCGTCATTTTCGTCTCCAATTTCCTACAGCTAACCGGGTTTCATGTAAGGGAGCAGTATACAAGAATGTGAACACGCTCAATGTGCATGGGACACTAAGAAACAGACAAGTACAGCCGGAAGCTTCTGGCAGACCACGAACTGCTAGATCATAAGTGAACATAGAGTTAGACATGCGTTACAGCAAGACCAAAGATCAGCTCAATCCTTTACCCAACATTCCCCAATCAAGTTTCTGCCGGATCGTTCGTAAAGACTTGAATTGGTATCCCTACAAACTAAAGTACCGTCATGGACTTTGTTGAATATTAATTAAAAGCAAAAGCTGTCTTTTCAACAATAAATCCTGTTAGCACTTTGCTGCTTCGTCGAAATTGAAATGGATGAAAATCAATCAGCCGTGTGCAGCTACAAAAATGGGTGGTTGTATTCAAATGAGTATAACTTTAGTTTGCTGTGAGAAATTGCAACAATTCCTGTTTTTATTTAGACGTGTAGAATTTGCTCTTTCCTGTGGTATTTTCATTTTTAGCAGATTCCTTACAGATCTCGAGTTACAGCCCCTCAAACATGAGTTTACTTCTTTTTGACTCAGCCTGTATGTATGGCTGTTAAGACCCCCCTTTTCAGTGTCGCTAGGGCTGTCACCCAAAGACCCTATATTTGTTTACGAACACATGCTCTGTCACCCGAAGACCCCTGAATATTTCTCCATTATTTTGATCTGTCACCTGAAGACATGTTTTTTTTTTTTGAACAGTAACTTTCATTTATCACTGATTTTGTTACTTATTTTGAAAAAAAAAAAGAAATTTGAAGCCATAATGTTCCAAGGTTTCTGTGGCACTGTTTCGGCTCTCACTCAAAGTTCCATTTAAATAAAAGGTCATGTTCTCACCCAATGACCTCATATTTTTTACATTTTGCTGTCACCGAATGCTAAAAATCATGCTCTCACCCAATGACCCCATATTTTTTACTCTCACCGAATGCCCTTTACTGTGAAAGTGCCAGCCCTACACCTATATCCATTTCATATTGAAGTGCCCCCCACCCGGGTACAATCATTTTGATACAGATTGCGAAAAATGATCACAAGATATACAAAACTGATTATGCTGTCTAACCCTTACTAATATAAGGCCAGCAAAGTTTGTATTGCCCTTAAAGCTCCAAAGCCAGGATTGCTTTCCCCCTTTCTGCCTGTCAAAGAATCCTGGGTGTAGCTATGATTTTAGTGTGAGGGGGCAAAGCAAAATGTTCGTCCCCATTTGTCAATTTTTTAGTGATTTTAAGACATCCCCATTTTATCCCTTAAAATTTTCAGAGGGGCAGTTTGCCTCCCCACTCCGGCTACGCCCCTGCTAGGTCTTAAGCTCATGCCAAATTTGTGGGAACCCAATTTGCAAATCTTATTAGTCTAGATAGGCCATATAAAAACAAGCAAAGTGCGAAATATTTACTTTTGTAATAAAAATATCTCGCTAATATGTGACACGATCTGGTCCATGGGGGCCAAAGGCGGCAAATTTGAAACTGAGATAAAGGTAAAAATATGGAGTAAAAAACAATAAAATACATAAGAAAATAGACATCAAAAAACGTCTTAATTTTAGAACCAAGTATGCTAGACCTTTGGTGTTTTCAGTAAATGATAGCCATATGTATATGTATAATGTAATGAGTACAGTAACTCAATTTTCAAAAAATGCCTCCTTTGGCCACCATGGACCAGATTGTGTCACATATGCTATCCTGTGGGACCTGTGTGATTTCTCAAAGTCTGCAAAATTCACTCGAAGCGGACTTTTACATAATATTTTGCCTGCTTTTTGGCACTTGTTATAATTAATATCTGCGTCTTTAAGAGTGTCACAAAATGTGAACCATTATAACATATAATAAAACATAACATCAATTTTGAAATTGATTTTGAACCCATAAAAATGATGAGGGTGAATACAATTTTAGACTATAGGAGTCTGAATGGCCCTTGAAATGGTTGATTTATTTCAAACTCACTGAGAGAATCTTATAAAATGCTTCCAAGTACTTACCTTTGTATGCATTTGCCTTCTTCTATCTATGCTGCTCAGGTATGCATCATTAAAAAATAACTATAAGAAAGAAGATACAGACAATTAATTTACATGGTCAAACAGCAAAGTATTTGATGAAATAGAATTACTATTATGACAAAGCATCAAATGCCTTCCCGTGAGGGTACTCAATCTCAAGTTGGTGCAAATTGCCAAATTTTGGTACCTTAAAACCACTTTTATGGCAAAATAGGGGTTTCAACTCTGAAATTTTCAGTGATAATATGATATGCAGGATTTGTAGTGTGATCAGTAAAAATTTAGCAAGATTGGCAGTGATCAGTTAAAATCTGGTATAATTTTATTCAATTTAAAGCTATTTTCACTATTTTAGCAGATTGATCAGAATTTGATCCAATATCATAAAAATTTCCTGTGTTTTATCCAAATTTCCTGTGTTTTATCCAAATTTAGCAAGATGTGAAGTGATCGGTCCCCGGTATCAGTCAAACTTTAGCAAGATTTGTAGTAGTATTGTAGTAGTAAATTAAAAGCATGTTTTAATTCAAATCTCAACTCAATAATATTGAGTCAATATGGCATGTGAATGGAATATGTTTGTACACTCTAAATTAGAAAGACTTAAAATTTAAATCTTAGTTGAGACTTGTAAATTTTTAAGTCTTTAAG
Source organism: Amphiura filiformis (assembly GCF_039555335.1). Lineage (NCBI taxonomy): Eukaryota > Metazoa > Echinodermata > Ophiuroidea > Amphilepidida > Amphiuridae > Amphiura > Amphiura filiformis. The sequence goes on along the minus strand of NC_092636.1, from coordinate 40,025,568 downwards.
ATTTATTTTACGCAGGGTTTGATTTAAATTTTCTATGGGATCGGGAAAAAGAAAATCTATTTTTAAATCTTTTGAAAGACTTAAACAATAAACCAATCACAACGTGATGGTGCGTGCACATGATCAAATCGAAACGTTTTCCTGGATTGCTCAGCCGCCATCTTTCTTTTGCGATTTCGTGTGGTGGCGAGCGAGCGAATGAATGAAGTGATATGGACGAATTTGTTTTGTAGAATGGCATCCCAGATGCTGTAATTGCCAATGTGAGTGACTATAACTTCCATGAAAAAACTTGCACGAAGGCCCAATGTGAACATTATCTTCAATCGCTGAGGTGTGCTTCTGCTGTATAAGCTTACCTATACACATTATAGATGTATTGCTTGATAAGAAGTCACACACTTGTATTTAATATCGATATTTAAATCCCCATAAAAATTTATATTGTTTTGAAATAAATCCCAGATATGCTTAAAAGTAAATCTTAAAGGACTTGAATATTAAATCCAGAATGGACTTACATTTTTATTTTGGATTAAAATGAAATCTTTTAGACTTGAAAATACGTCTTTGAAGTATTAACATTTGCTCATTGTAGATTTAAACTTTAAATCTGAAAGTTTTATTTTTTAAATCCCTGTGGCTGTGGGACTGAAATTTATAAAACTTTGTAAAGACTTATTTTAATCCTATATTGATTGGTCCCTAACTACAGTACAGTCTCTGAAAGTTTTGAAAGCAAGTCTTTTGGATTTGAATTTAAATCCCTGTAATTTAGAGTGTATGTTCACAGATGTAAAATAAACATATGTGACCCATCAAATCAAAACCAACCACTTCACGGCTGGCTTCATCAGCTGATAACAATGAAAGAAGATGAGAAAAAATATAAAGAAAATAAAAAGAAATTTGAGCTTGTTTTTGCTTCATAAAACATTTTTACAGGTAAGGTGTCAGTTGAAAGCTAAAAACCAGCAGTTTATCCTAGTGTTTAAATCTCCATTTTCATTTCTGCCGCAAGGTGGTCTGTTTTGATGTGATGGGTCACGTATTACATTACCGTATGCCCTTTATTATTCAGAGCAATTATTAAGGTTGCAGTCCATTTTCTTTTGAAGTTATTGCTACATTAATATTCGACATTTTTTAGTAAAAATGTGAAAGTCACAAAAAACACATTCAACCTAAATATCTCGGTTTGTATCACTATTTAGAATTGAAAGTCGTATGTTAAACATGTGTAACAGAAAGAGGAGACTAACAACTAATTAAAAGCTGTCACCTTTGACCAAAAGTGGTTGCGCGGAACCCTATGTAACCACCATAAAGTGGTCTCTCTATTGTCCAACTAACTTAGACACCCAGTTTTTGTTACTTATTTGAAAACATATCCACTTTCAAAGAAAGTCATGAAAGAAAAGTGTTAACATTCGCTGAGACCTAACGGGATTTTTGTGTTTCCAAAGCATTGAGTGAGTTTACCAGAAATTCTATTGAAATTGGAAGGTTTTTCTCAACACTTTAAAAATAATCCGGTAGAAGTTGGGTACCATTATTTTGGTAGGGCTCATTATACAGATTTGTAGGTATTGTGATTTTGGATAGTGAATGGATGAATAGTAAATTAATTATACTCCTCACCAAAAACATTTTATAAAAATGAAAAATATAATTTAGTTCATAAAATGCAGACAGTCCAGCTGTCCCTCAACCAATTACAACAATTCGGCGCGGTATTTGAATCTTGTTCTGTGCATGCTTTTGGCTTGGCCCAATTCCAAGAAAATACAAATTGTATGCCCTATGAATGTTCTGATGTTATTGGTGAGGAGTATAATTCACAATACACTCCAGACGCATAGTAACTTGCCCTATCATTTGTTATAATGCACCAACTGACATCTTTTGAGTTATAGAGGTTGTGCATGAAATTATTGATTGGCTCCAAACAAAGGATTTGAACCGGTGTCCTTCACCGAAATCATGGCATAGTGCAGTCGACTAGTCCGTTCAATCAAATATTGTCATCAACCTATTTGATCGTAGTGTATTTGTTATACGTGTGAGACGACCTCTCGCGGTAGATTGCAAACATGCTTTTGTTGAATGCATTTGAGTAGACCGCCATTATTGTGAATTAGATCAAAGAAAAAAGGGTGGCATCACTGATCAATATGCATGATTACAATGTTCAAACACCCTTACTGTAAATAGATTATCCCATCAAAAGTTTCAAGTCATTAGGAATATTCGGCTGGACCCAGATATCTTGCTGTAAATCGGTCAAAATTGAATAAAAGTAGACAAGGAAGAATATTTTTTCATCGCTTTACTAATGATTTCTGTTAGGTCTGACCGTGTTTAACAACTTTTCTTTCATGACTTTTTGCCAAAGTAAAAACTTTTCGAAATATATCCTAAAAACCGGGTGTCTAAGTTATTTGGACAGACAATAGTATAGTCTCTACTATTCATATTGGTAGAAACTAGCATTGAAAAGACTCAGAGGGGTCCCCAAACAAGTAGCTACAAGTAAACACGTACCTGAGGATTTTGTGATCAAAAATCTTGTAAATCAAACGCTGCCAATATCATGAATATTCATAGGGTGCGTACATCTCATTGCTGTCTTCACGTTTTCTGCCAATCAGGTGTCTCTTCAGACTTTTTGTTCCATGTCGTACTGTACTCCTTAAAATATAACAGGTAGGACCACATTTCCAGGCCTGTTTGAGACAACCTTTTTTAAAGCATTATGATGTTGTTAAAAGTACACTGATTGACCCTAGGCCACTAAGAACATGTTTGACCAAAGTTTGGCAGCAGGTGCTTAATTTGAGATGCACTGCAATTTTAACTTTTTAATTATTCCGGACTAGAAAATATTTGATGAGTGCACTGTTCTCAGAAGCAAAGTAAAAACAACTTTATGTAGCAAATACATATGTATAACATTTTCAATTTTCCCCTCAATTTTTGTCTTTTTTGTGTTAATATGCCGAAGTAGCACCAGTCCAATTGCTTCAATTCAGCGTCAATAAAATGTCGTATTTCAGACTCACCATATCATTTTATATTAAATTCTGATGCAGGACTCTGATTAAAATTAATACCTAAGAGAATAAAAATAAATGAAATTGCACATCATACAACAACAACAACAACAGGTGTTTGGAGAAGTCCAATTACAAACTGATTCACCCTCGCTAGCCTCCAGTTTAAACTTCTGCAAGGAGATTTTTGGAGGATACCAATACCAAGTACCAAGTACCAAGATTATCGGTACATTCTCATTGTTCGCATTATGATAATGAGAACAATGGGAATGTGAGAAATAGTGACCAATGATAGCCACAAAATTTTCCCCAGCATCGTATTCAGAGTTTGACCTCTGTTTGGTGGCACCACTTGATTTTTCTGAAACCAATGCGTTAATTATTAAAATCACGATAATAACTGTGCAGGAGCTCCCGATTATTGGCAAGCTAAAAGAAATACAAAATGAAAATAATATAAATTGTAAATTGCACCCCACAGTCGGACCAAAATAAATAATGTTAATCAACTTTTCAGATTATAATTTATGATTAATTTCAGTCTCTCCAAAGTATCTAATGCCGTAGGCCTAAATGTAATCAATTATACACACCATTATGCATCAGCATTGAGCATTCATCATCAGTCAAGTTTACTGCGGGGAAAACAACAGCCCAATATTTTCATGTCTGTTCACAATGCTGACAACTCGACGATTGAATTCGGGCGGGAACTTGATGTTCAAGCTGTGTAGCTTTGTATGAACTGCGCATGTCATGGTCAACAATGAATTTCATTGTCAAGAAAACCTCATCGACCATCGTCATTCATGATGTTATTATCATAACAATGCCCAACATCATCATTTGGCAACCATATACCACCCGGGGACATGGAGAACAAGTGGCGTGGCGTAGATTTCCTTTTGTGATGGGGTTAAAAAAATTCTTGAAGTAGGCCTATAGTAAATCCAACACTTCTTGGCAACAGAATACATTTATGGTACAAATGTGGTTAGAAACCCACATCAAGGATTATTAAATCAGGATGTGACACTCCGTAATTTGCATGTGTCCAATTCATATGTTAATATCATATTGTTATTAAAATGATGGTCTGACCTGGCCAGAGGGCGTTAATATAATAGACGTTTGATCCAGAAGGGACAGAGTAGTTTCCGTTTGTATCGGCTACCGAACGAAACATAATTATTATGCACATTCCGACCAGACTAGCTTTGCCAGGCATGGTAGGCCATGACGCGTAGGCCTATGTGCCGAACGTACATTTTAAAGTATTTGCATAACTCTTTTGCATGAAACTGTAATTGTCATCTAAAGCAAACAAACAAAAACAATATTATTTGACTCACAACACTGACATGAATACAAGTTTTAGTATTATTTAATAATATTATTTCCTCTATCGTTTGATGTACAATGATACAGGTCGGGGGGGCAAAATAGTTTTGAACTTAATATGAGAGTGGGGTCATAACAGTTTTAGGTCCATTAACTTGTGGTCAACAAAGTTTTGGGTTCACGAAGAGGGGATAGGGGAGTTAAAAAATTTGTAACACGAACAAATATATTGTCCCCCACCAAAGTATTTCTGAACACTCCCTAAACTTAGTTGATTTTCCAGCAAATGTTGTTTTTCAGGGAGTTTTGCTTTTATTCCGTGTTAAATTATGGCAAACGGAAACAATCAAAATATGATGTAGCTAGGAAACAAATACTATAATCGCTCCTGGGTGCCACCCATGCATACTTTTTTTATGTAGGCCTATACCGGTATACGGTATAGGGGCCTATTGCCAATCACAAAGTTTGAAATTGTTTAATGTAGGCTACTCCCTAACAGAATACGTTGATACGCACGCTGGCGAAGTGACGTACTTAAATCGGATTAACTACCATAACAATAGATGAATACAATTTTGACTATATCGCCCGCACTCACGTTCATGCGGTAGGACCTACCGATGCATTGAACCATAGATGTCAAAGAAATGCTAATCACTTGCACCTGCAAGATGAGTCTCTTTGAAAAGAGAGGTATGAACGGTATTGTATTCAATCTATTATATGATTGAAGACAGGTGTACACTAGACGGCTTGACGTGAGCCTATGATTTTTTTCTGGGGTCTTGTGGTGTACGCTGGTTATAATCGATGTTGAAGTGCCTATAATAGTTCAATGTAAGAAAATGAGCCAATAGACGTGATGAATAAAGATCGGATTTTTGGATTATTAGTGGCGGTATACAATTAAATGTCAAAATTACGGTGCTATTCTACTTTTCAACAATAATTCATACTGGCAGGCTACACCAATAAGTGTATTAGTGCAGATTGATATTTTTCGGGATACTTTTCCACAGGGAGGAAGCACAAGGCGAATACTATTGGCGCGGGCGCCATTTTGGAAGGTCACGTGAGGTATCAAATTATATTTGTGACTTCAAATACTCACTGTATTTCATATCTTATGCTTGTCGTATATTTCCTTTGTATTATCGCTAGTTAGTCTTAATTTCGACATTACTATATCAACAAGACATTCCCTTATCAAATTAAAATACTTTCTTGCAGAAATAAATCACTGTGGCCTGATGGGATCATAGTAGATGACCCACTTCCGCCCGGTCTAACCTTGCTTGGGGGCGCTTTTTACTATCTTCAACAGGTTCGATTCGCTAAACTTACGACACCTTTATGTGTTGACCTCAATCACATGGGCTGAGTAAGAGTTGATGTGAATTATTCATAACCGATCGATACCTTGCCTCACTTTGTTGAGAGCAAGCCAACAAAATTTGCTATAGGTTTGCGTGGCTAAACAAAAGCCGCGAATTTAGTGTCACCCCCCTGCCCACATTCAGCAGGTGTCAACAACATAACAACATCATGGGGGAACAACATAACAACATCATGGGGGATGATTGTATGGACTATCCCCCTTGGCAAAAAAAATATTAAAAAGTTAATACACCCCTCCCCGAATCTATCGTGTCCGCCACCCCCCCCCCACTAAATTTCAATAGAAGAAAACACAACCAAACAAGGAATAAAGACCGTGACCCCTGATATCCATAATCGATATAATTAAATAGATTGTTGGCGTAAAGAATGTTACCAAGTGTTGCCTCGATCTCACAGCTATTACTTTTGGCTTTTCCGAAAGAAGTCACCACTAGCGTCACAGGGAGGGGGTAACCCTTGAGAAGATGGACAGTGGCGGCGCCAGGATTTTTTTTTGGGGGAAGTGGGGCATTGGGGAGCAAAGTTAATTTCGGGGGGGGGGGGGGTAAAATCAACAAATTTTGCGTAAAATTGCCGCAAAAGTTTGAAATTATGGTAATTGTAGGTTTTTAAAGCTGCCAAGGCCTTAAAGGGGTATGGGGGGGGAAGGAGAAAATATTGTCACTTACCCCCGCACACCGACACCGCCTGGCTAATAATTATTTGGTGCAGAAGGGACACTAAAATGAATACACGGGATCGATATACGTGAATTGCTATGCACGATTTTGATATCAGACGAAAATCTTCTGATACCGGGTTAGAAAATGATGAATATCTCCCGTCATGATTTTTTCTCAAGAAACCAGATTTGGTCTCATAAACTTGGAAATACGTGTTGAACAGATATGATAGTCGCTAGAATGCGCTTTGAAAATTGGCCGTGCGCTTTGAACTCAAAATTTGACCATTTTATATTGCGTTGGTCCTGTTATGGACCCGGTTATGGACTACAGCGTGCAGCGTGCAGCGTGTAGTACAGCTGCACTCACTGGAGGCAGTATAAAAGTCGATGACCATTGACCTCAATGGGGTATACAAGCTTAATCACGCACAACCAAGATCGATTACCCGGCTATTGTGAGTAGCCTTAGTTATGTCCCTCGACTAATTATTAGTTTAAAAGAGCTTTAAAGGTTTGAACCAAATGGCTAATCGTGGCTTTGGATTTAACCTACCATGGCGATTCCTGCCATGAAGATATAGGGTCGAAGACACTGTGCCCCGTGCCGCCACTGAAGATGGGCAATTTTGTGAGCCCCATAGGCCTATTGTATGTCCCTCAAACAAAAGGCATATTGATCAGTGTTCTATACCCTCAGTACTCAATCTGTTTACACATGCTCAGAGGCATATCCCAATTTCAAGAAAATGCCTCAAGACAAAGCAGCTATATATCAAAAATGAAATGACTTGACTCAGATTTTCACATTTCCCCCCTATAGATTATACAGTGACTCGAGTCATTTGGCTCGACTCGACTCCAGATATTGCAAGAAATGACTCGAGTCGACCATGAAATGACTCCAACTCTGCTACCCAGCAAACAAAAAAGGTTTGACAGAAAAAGTATAAATGTCGAGTTATATAAAGGGTATAAAACATTTTAATTACATTCTATTCAGAAAACATTTTTGTTTAACTTGGCAAAAACATTTCAAAATAATCTTATAAGTGTTTTTTGCAACAATATTTGTCTTTTGCAATAATATTTCGACAACATTTTAAAAATAATGTAGTGTTTTTCATAATCAGTGATAATAAAACGTTTTGAAAATGTTTTTATTACCTTTATATAAACCGACATTTAAATGTTATTAAAACGGTTTGACCAAAACAAAACGTGTTTATAACACGTTGATAAAACGTTTGAAAAACATTTGTGTTTGATGGGTAGGCTACTGCTGATATTATTGTTGACGAATCAGACATGAAGTATAGCTGTCTACTACTGATATTGGCATTGATGAATTATATAGCTATCTACTACCGATATTGGTATTGATGAAGTAGCTGTCTACTCATGATATTGGCATTGAGGAAGTAGCAATCTACTGCTGATATTGACATTGATGAAGTAGCTATTATAGCTATTATACTGCTGCTGATATTGGCATTGATGAAGTAGCTGTCTACTACTGATATTGGCATTGATGAAGTAGCAATCTACTGCTGATATTGGCATTGATGAAGTAGTAATCTACTGCTGATATTGGTATTGATGAAGTAGCTATCTACTGCTGATATTGGCATTGATTGAGCAACCGATATTGGTATTGATGAAGTAGCTATTGGTATTGATGAAGTAGTCTACTGCTGATATTGGCATTGATGAAGTAGTAATCTACTGCTGATATTGGCATTGATGAAGTAGCAATCTACTACCGATATTGGTATTACTGAAGTAGCTGTCTACTCCTGATATTGGCATTGATGAAGTAGCAATCTACTGCTGATATTGATATTGATGAAGTAGCTATTATAGCTATATAGGCCTACTGATGATATTGGCATTGATGAAGTAGCAATCTACTGCTGATATTGATATTGATGAAGTAGCTACTATAGCTATATACTGATGATATTGGCATTGATGAAGTAGCTATCTACTGCTGATATGGATGAAGTAGCTATCTACTCCTGATATTTGCATTGATGAAGTAGCAATCTACTCCTGATATTTGCATTGATGAAGTAGCTATCTACTGCTGATATTGATGAAGTAACTATCTACTGCTGATATTGGCATTGATGAAGTAGCAATTTACTACCGATATTGGTATCGATGAAGTAGCTGTCTACTCCTGATATTTGCATTGATGAAGTAGATATCTACTCCTGATATTTGCATTGATGAAGTAGCAATCTACTGCTGATATTGGTATTGATGAAGTAGCTATCTACTGCTGATATTGGCATTGATGAAGTAGCTATCTACTGCTGATATTGGCATTGATGAAGTAGCTGTCTACTGCTAATATTGGCATTGATGAAGTAGCTATCTACTGCTGATATTGATGAAGTTACTATCTACTGCTGATATTGGCATTGATGAAGTAGTCTACTGCTGATATTGGCATTGATGAAGTAGCAATCTACTGCTGATATTGACATTGATGAAGTAGCTATCTACTGATGATATTGGCATTGATGAAGTAGCTATCTACTGCTGATATTGATGAAGTAACTATCTACTGCTGATATTTGCATTGATGAAATAGCAATTTACTACCGATATTGGTATCGATGAAGTAGCAATCTACTGCTGATATTGACATTGATGAAGTAGATATCTACTGACGATATTGGCATTGATGAAGTAGCTATCTACTGCTGATATTGATGAAGTAACTATCTACTGCTGATATTGGTATTGATGAAGTAGCTGTCTACTTCTGATATTTGCATTGATGAAGTAGCAATCTACTGCTGATATTTGCATTGATGAAGTAGCAATCTACTGCTGATATTGGTATTGATGAAGTAGCTATCTACTGCTGATATTGGCATTGATGAAGTAGCTATCTACTGCTGATATTGACATTGATGAAGTAGCTGTCTACTGCTGATATTGGCATTGATGAAGTAGCTATCTACTGCTGATATTGGCATTGATGAAGTAACTATCTACTGCTGATATTGGCATTGATGAAGTAGCAATGTACTACCGATATTGGTATTGATGAAGTAGTGTACTGCTGATATTGGCATTGATGAAGTAGCTATCTACTGCTGATATTGGTATTGATGAAGTAGCTATCATAGCTAATATACTGCTGATATTGGTATTTATGAAGTAACTATCTACTGCTGATATTGGTATTGATGAATTAGCTGTCTACTTCTGATATCGGTATCGATGAAGCAGCTATCTACTGCTGATATTGGCATTGATGAAGTAGCTATCTACTGCTGATATTGACATTGATGAAGTAGCTGTCTACTGCTGATATTGGCATTGATGAAGTAGCTATCTACTGCTGATATTGGCATAGATGAAGTAGCAATTTACTACCGATATTGGTATCGATGAAGTAGCTGTCTACTCCTGATATTTGCATTGATGAAGTAGATATCTACTGCTGATATTGGCATTGATGAAGTAGCTATCTACTGCTGATATTGGCATTGATGAAGTAGCTGTCTACTGCTGATATTGGCATTGATGAAGTAGCTATCTACTGCTGATATTGATGAAGTTACTATCTACTGCTGATATTGGCATTGATGAAGTAGTCTACTGCTGATATTGGCATTGATGAAGTAGCAATCTACTGCTGATATTGACATTGATGAAGTAGCTATCTACTGATGATATTGGCATTGATGAAGTAGCTATCTACTGCTGATATTGATGAAGTAACTATCTACTGCTGATATTTGCATTGATGAAATAGCAATTTACTACCGATATTGGTATCGATGAAGTAGCAATCTACTGCTGATATTGACATTGATGAAGTAGATATCTACTGACGATATTGGCATTGATGAAGTAGCTATCTACTGCTGATATTGATGAAGTAACTATCTACTGCTGATATTGGTATTGATGAAGTAGCTGTCTACTTCTGATATTTGCATTGATGAAGTAGCAATCTACTGCTGATATTTGCATTGATGAAGTAGCAATCTACTGCTGATATTGGTATTGATGAAGTAGCTATCTACTGCTGATATTGGCATTGATGAAGTAGCTATCTACTGCTGATATTGACATTGATGAAGTAGCTGTCTACTGCTGATATTGGCATTGATGAAGTAGCTATCTACTGCTGATATTGGCATTGATGAAGTAACTATCTACTGCTGATATTGGCATTGATGAAGTAGCAATGTACTACCGATATTGGTATTGATGAAGTAGTGTACTGCTGATATTGGCATTGATGAAGTAGCTATCTACTGCTGATATTGGTATTGATGAAGTAGCTATCATAGCTAATATACTGCTGATATTGGTATTTATGAAGTAACTATCTACTGCTGATATTGGTATTGATGAATTAGCTGTCTACTTCTGATATCGGTATCGATGAAGCAGCTATCTACTGCTGATATTGGCATTGATGAAGTAGCTATCTACTGCTGATATTGACATTGATGAAGTAGCTGTCTACTGCTGATATTGGCATTGATGAAGTAGCTATCTACTGCTGATATTGGCATTGATGAAGTAGCAATTTACTACCGATATTGGTATCGATGAAGTAGCTGTCTACTCCTGATATTTGCATTGATGAAGTAGATATCTACTCCTGATATTTGCATTGATGAAGTAGCAATCTACTGCTGATATTGGTATTGATGAAGTAGCTATCTACTGCTGATATTGGCATTGATGAAGTAGCTATCTACTGCTGATATTGGCATTGATGAAGTAGCTGTCTACTGCTGATATTGGCATTGATGAAGTAGCTATCAACTGCTGATATTGATGAAGTTACTATCTACTGCTGATATTGGCATTGATGAAGTAGTCTACTGCTGATATTGGCATTGATGAAGTAGCAATCTACTGCTGATATTGACATTGATGAAGTAGCTATCTACTGATGATATTGGCATTGATGAAGTAGCTATCTACTGCTGATATTGATGAAGTAACTATCTACTGCTGATATTTGCATTGATGAAATAGCAATTTACTACCGATATTGGTATCGATGAAGTAGCAATCTACTGCTGATATTGACATTGATGAAGTAGATATCTACTGACGATATTGGCATTGATGAAGTAGCTATCTACTGCTGATATTGATGAAGTAACTATCTACTGCTGATATTGGTATTGATGAAGTAGCTGTCTACTTCTGATATTTGCATTGATGAAGTAGCAATCTACTGCTGATATTGGTATTGATGAAGTAGCTATCTACTGCTGATATTGGCATTGATGAAGTAGCTATCTACTGCTGATATTGACATTGATGAAGTAGCTGTCTACTGCTGATATTGGCATTGATGAAGTAGCTATCTACTGCTGATATTGGCATTGATGAAGTAACTATCTACTGCTGATATTGGCATTGATGAAGTAGCAATGTACTACCGATATTGGTATTGATGAAGTAGTGTACTGCTGATATTGGCATTGATGAAGTAGCTATCTACTGCTGATATTGGTATTGATGAAGTAGCTATCATAGCTAATATACTGCTGATATTGGTATTTATGAAGTAACTATCTACTGCTGATATTGGTATTGATGAATTAGCTGTCTACTTCTGATATCGGTATCGATGAAGCAGCTATCTACTGCTGATATTGGTATTGATGAAACAGCTATCAACTGCTGATATTGGCATTGATGAAGTAGCTGTCTACTGCGGGTATTGACGAAATAGCTATCTACTGCTGATATTGGCATTGATGATGTAGCTATTTACTGCTGATATTGGTATTGATGAAGTAACTATCTACTGCTGATATTGGTATTGGTATTGATGAAGCAGCTATCTACTACTATTGATGAAGTCGCTGTCTACTAGACTCCTGAAATTGGCATTGATGAAGTAGATATCTACTGCTGATATTAGCATTGATGAAGTAGCAATCTACTGTTGATATTGACATTGATGAAGTAGCAATCTACTACCGATCGATATTGTTATTGATGAAGTAACTAATTGGCATTGATGAAGTAGCTATCTACTGCTGAAATTGGCATTGATAAAGTAGCTATCTACTACCAATATTGGCATTGATTAAGTAGCTATCTACTGCTGATATTGGCATTGATTAAGTAGCTATCTACTACCTTTATTGGTATTGATGAAGTAGCTGTCTACTACTGATATTGACATTGATGAAGTAGCAATCTACTGCTGATATTGACATTGATGAAGTAGCCGACAGCTGATATTGGCATTGATGAAGTAGCAATCTACTACCGATATTGGTATTACTAAAGTAGCTGTCTACTCCTGATATTGGCATTGATGAAGTAGCAATCTACTGCTGATATTGATATTGATGAAGTAGCTATTATAGCTATATAGGCCTACTGATGATATTGGCATTGATGAAGTAGCAATCTACTGCTGATATTGATATTGATGAAGTAGCTATTATAGCTATATACTGATGATATTGGCATTGATGAAGTAGCTATCTACTGCTGATATTGATGAAGTAGCTATCTACTCCTGATATTTGCATTGATGAAGTAGCAATCTACTCCTGATATTTGCATTGATGAAGTAGCTATCTACTGCTGATATTGATGAAGTAACTATCTACTGCTGATATTGGCATTGATGAAGTAGCAATTTACTACCGATATTGGTATCGATGAAGTAGCTGTCTACTCCTGATATTTGCATTGATGAAGTAGATATCTACTCCTGATATTTGCATTGAAGAAGTAGCAATCTACTGCTGATATTGGTATTGATGAAGTAGCTATCTACTGCTGATATTGGGATTGATGAAGTAGCTATCTACTGCTGATATTGGCATTGATGAAGTAGCTGTCTACTGCTAATATTGGCATTGATGAAGTAGCTATCTACTGCTGATATTGATGAAGTTACTATCTACTGCTGATATTGGCATTGATGAAGTAGTCTACTGCTGATATTGGCATTGATGAAGTAGCAATCTACTGCTGATATTGACATTGATGAAGTAGCTATCTACTGATGATATTGGCATTGATGAAGTAGCTATCTACTGCTGATATTGATGAAGTAACTATCTACTGCTGATATTTGCATTGATGAAATAGCAATTTACTACCGATATTGGTATCGATGAAGTAGCAATCTACTGCTGATATTGACATTGATGAAGTAGATATCTACTGACGATATTGGCATTGATGAAGTAGCTATCTACTGCTGATATTGATGAAGTAACTATCTACTGCTGATATTGGTATTGATGAAGTAGCTGTCTACTTCTGATATTTGCATTGATGAAGTAGCAATCTACTGCTGATATTTGCATTGATGAAGTAGCAATCTACTGCTGATATTGGTATTGATGAAGTAGCTATCTACTGCTGATATTGGCATTGATGAAGTAGCTATCTACTGCTGATATTGACATTGATGAAGTAGCTATCTACTGCTGATATTGGCATTGATGAAGTAGCTATCTACTGCTGATATTGGCATTGATGAAGTAACTATCTACTGCTGATATTGGCATTGATGAAGTAGCAATGTACTACCGATATTGGTATTGATGAAGTAGTGTACTGCTGATATTGGCATTGATGAAGTAGCTATCTACTGCTGATATTGGTATTGATGAAGTAGCTATCATAGCTAATATACTGCTGATATTGGTATTTATGAAGTAACTATCTACTGCTGATATTGGTATTGATGAATTAGCTGTCTACTTCTGATATCGGTATCGATGAAGCAGCTATCTACTGCTGATATTGGCATTGATGAAGTAGCTATCTACTGCTGATATTGACATTGATGAAGTAGCTGTCTACTGCTGATATTGGCATTGATGAAGTAGCTATCTACTGCTGATATTGGCATTGATGAAGTAGCAATTTACTACCGATATTGGTATCGATGAAGTAGCTGTCTACTCCTGATATTTGCATTGATGAAGTAGATATCTACTGCTGATATTGGCATTGATGAAGTAGCTATCTACTGCTGATATTGGCATTGATGAAGTAGCTGTCTACTGCTGATATTGGCATTGATGAAGTAGCTATCTACTGCTGATATTGATGAAGTTACTATCTACTGCTGATATTGGCATTGATGAAGTAGTCTACTGCTGATATTGGCATTGATGAAGTAGCAATCTACTGCTGATATTGACATTGATGAAGTAGCTATCTACTGATGATATTGGCATTGATGAAGTAGCTATCTACTGCTGATATTGATGAAGTAACTATCTACTGCTGATATTTGCATTGATGAAATAACAATTTACTACCGATATTGGTATCGATGAAGTAGCAATCTACTGCTGATATTGACATTGATGAAGTAGATATCTACTGACGATATTGGCATTGATGAAGTAGCTATCTACTGCTGATATTGATGAAGTAACTATCTACTGCTGATATTGGTATTGATGAAGTAGCTGTCTACTTCTGATATTTGCATTGATGAAGTAGCAATCTACTGCTGATATTTGCATTGATGAAGTAGCAATCTACTGCTGATATTGGTATTGATGAAGTAGCTATCTACTGCTGATATTGCATATTGCTATCTACTTGATATTGACATTGATGAAGTAGCTATCTACTGCTGATATTGGCATTGATGAAGTAGCTATCTACTGCTGATATTGGCATTGATGAAGTAACTATCTACTGCTGATATTGGCATTGATGAAGTAGCAATGTACTACCGATATTGGTATTGATGAAGTAGTGTACTGCTGATATTGGCATTGATGAAGTAGCTATCTACTGCTGATATTGGTATTGATGAAGTAGCTATCATAGCTAATATACTGCTGATATTGGTATTTATGAAGTAACTATCTACTGCTGATATTGGTATTGATGAATTAGCTGTCTACTTCTGATATCGGTATCGATGAAGCAGCTATCTACTGTAGTCTAAGAAATATAATGGATTTTTTGGCTTAACCTAGAACAAATTGCAACCAAAGGTTTTTCTTCACGATACATTTCTTTGAAGCACCCTTTATGACATACTAAAAGTCCAAAAAAATCCAAGTTGCGGAAATATGCCTAATTTGCATAAATTCAAAATGGCCGACAATTGATGAATTTTTGACCATATCTCGAGATCTGAAGCTCATAAAAGACAAATTTTGGTGGCTACACCTATGTTTTCAAGGGCTATGAATACACATATAACATTATATTTAACATAGAGTTTTGGGTTCAACCTTAATTTGCATAGATTTAAAATGGCCGCCATTTTAATGCATTTTTCATCACATCTTGAGATCTGGGGTTTGTTGGCAAACACATAGACCTAAAAGTAGCTTCTATTGGACAAGCTATAATACAGGCAGTACGACCAGGGCCATGATAGCGCCTCTTCAACTTGGTCTTGGAATCCAGCTTCACCATCATTTTGCATCACGGGTTTTGATTGATAGTCTTCATGCACAATGGCTACTCCTGCTCATATGCTGAGGTGACGAAATATGAGAGGAGTACATCTGTGTCACAGGATATCGATATATTAGATTTCAAACCTGGACAGTTTATTCAGTATGCTGCAGATGTGGACCACAACATCTGCACCATTGATGGATCGGGCACCTATCATGGCATGGGTATAATAGCTGCAAAAACCACAGGTTCCAGGATTTATAGGGCAGTGCCAAGGACAACAGTAACTTCTGTGATGATATTGCAAATGCTGGAAGAATCAACATTAAGTATTGGAAGCCATCTCTTCCATTAAAGTCACTTACCTACCAGCCTATTCAGAATCTGGGGGGTAAGGACCCAACACCTAATCTTGATGTGCTTTGGAAGGCGTCATTACTGCTTCGATCCCCATGGTCTGGACTGACGCAGATGGTAAATAAAGAAAACCACCCTGGAGAATCTTCTGTGATGTTCTTACCAATGACTGACTAAAATCCTAGTGACCCATCATGCGTGTTATCAACGCATTGCTTTGTGTGTACACATGCCAAACGTTATAATGTCACCCCCGTCGTAACCTTTGACCAGCCATTATGGTGGAAAGCTCTTTCAATCATTAGAAGAGCGGTTTGCACAAATTAGTTCTCAGACTTGGTGGCTTTCGCACAGAGATGGGTTATCTGGGATATATAGGGCATCTGATGAATAGTTCATGTCTTCGTGAGCTTCTGGAACTGGTACATGCCGATATTGCTGTGGGCCACATGTTACGAGGAAAGGCAATATCACGTGCTGTGAGGGGACATTTGCTTGTTGGTGCTGCTTTGAACACAATGCTTATTGAAGATAAGATGATGTCCACGTGATAACAAATGAAATAAATCAACATCCTTCAGAACCAGATCCAACACATTTGTCAAGTGAGGAGCACAAATCTTCAACTGACCCAGAGCTACAAGTTCCACATTTTACTGATGAACATAGTCAGTTGTCAGCTGAAGCCGAAGCCTGAAGTATCACTAATGAAAAAAGCCACTCCCAAGCTGAAGTAGCTGCAGACATATAACGAATCAGTCAGACACTGTCAGGGAAAACAGATCTTCCTGATGCAAAACTACTGATGGCAGGGACAGTTTCAATAGACAGCGTTTGCTCATCAGACGTTATCAGTCGCATTTGGGGACAGATCCAGGCCAAGAAAAAAGCTTGTAATCGAGAACAGCACTGCTATGGATACAGTATGGACATGATAGGTGTTCTTTGTATGTTTCTGAAAGCAGAGAGAACCGGCAACTGGAATCTGCATCTACAAGCTACTCATGACATGCTGCCATATTTTGCGGCATCTGGACATAGAGTGCCAACATTTACCTGTAGATGATGAGAGACTTGCACAAGATCCACCCAGAAGTTCACGCAATATTCATGATGAAAGGTTACCATGTAGAGTCAGAGCTTTTGGGCAGGATTGTCTACAGACTAGATAATAGAGCAGGTTCTTATACGGAGTGTGAAGACGCAACGCAATGTTTGGTTGATGTCAATGCCAACTCGTTACTAGCTGTTACTGATGCAATGCAGTCTTTTACCGGCATCATATTTAATATTTGAGACTAGAGTGAGCAACACAAAGACAGCAGCAATGCAAGACAGGCCAAAGATACAATTGATACACTGGAATTACTTACCTATCTCAGGAATCATAGTCCATTCAGTCAAGAACCTTCTCTTCGGAGCATCGCAAGTGATCTCACAGCAGACTCAAATGTTAATGTAGAGCGGTCAAGAGTCATCGGTCAAAACCCATCGGACTCTATGGTTGGCAAAGATGTAGAAGACTTCACTTTCAGGAAATCTAACCAGTCTGTCACCCTTGGTATGAAAACACAAGGTACAGGATGATGTATTCCAAGTAGACACACATTTGATGTTTCAGAGACTGGTAGCTATTGGCAGGGGACGCTCAGATGATGAACAACAGGAAATCGTCAAATATGAGCTATATAGCTTCCATCCTGCCCTGTTTGAGTCTTCAGGCCTTCCATTAGAAGCCAAGAAAGCATACTTAGCAGACACGCTTTGAAAATATGTCAAACACGAAAAGCCTCTTTCAAAGAGTAACAATGTGCACTACATACTTGATGGTGTGGCATTTACGCACGAGATACCATGGTCACATGGAATTACTTACAGCAATGCATGTCAGATGTATGTCGACTATATCTCAAAGAGATATGGTAGCTCCACAATTGTTTTTGATGGATACTCTGACCAACCTACCATCAAAGATGCCACACATCTCCGACGGTACGGGGGCCCTCAAGTATTGACTGTACAGTTTAATGAAGACATTGTGTTGAAGTCTCGGAACGAAGAGTTCTTTTCAAATGCAATTAACAAGCAGCGATTTATAAACATTCTCAGAGAGAAACTGGAGAGAGCTCGTTGCTTGATAATCCATGCAAGAGGGGATGCTGATCGTCTGATAGATCTTCTGGATGAACTTAGATACAGACAATTTTGTGCTAATGATCATTCAGCAAAATACCACTGTCTTCGTGTGTACTACCAGCCTCTTGAGTGGAAGGAGCAGTCGGCAGGTCTTTCGCCAGAAGACTGGGGTTAGAATGTACAGAATTGGAAATATGTCCCAAAACTCACTGATCAAATGTGGATGCAAGACAGACTATTCAACACGTCAATGCAGCTGCAACAACTCTGGCACTGAGTGCACTAGAGTATAATGTGACAATTCCACACGGCCGGAAGTTGAACTTAAAGCAGAAGATGATTCCGATTCTTAGGACTGGTACGTGATGTTTTTGCATTTAAAGTCAAACCATTCGCTGTGATGATCAAATTACATGCCCTTCAATGAGGAAAATGATTAGAAATTCGACTTTTCCATGTGGCGGCCATTTTGGATTTTGCCAGTAAGACCTTATCCTAATTTCCCAACTGATTGATACTGTCATATTCGCATTTCACAGCCCTATCAAACATTGATACTAGACAGATAATTTTTCTTTAATAAGCTCCAGATCACAAGATGTAGCAAAAATCCCTCAAAATGGCGGCCATTTTGAATTTATGCAAATTAGGTCTAAACCATACATCCCTTGTTACTCTAACTGTCATATTTGGACTTATAGCTCTTGAAAACATGGGTGTCGGGACCACAATTTATTTCCTACGAGCCGTAGATCTCGAGATATGGTCAAAATCATTCAGAATGGCGGCCATATTGGATTTATGCAAATTAGACATATTTCCGCAGCTCGGATATTTTTGGACTTTTAGTATGTCATTTTGGGCACATTAACAAAATGCATTGTGCTAAAAAACCTTTGGTTGCAATTAGTTCTAGGTTAAACGTCAATTTTCTTAGACTACTGCTGATATTGGCATTGATGAAGTAGCTATCTACTGCTGATATTGACATTGATGAAGTAGCTGTCTACTGCTGATATTGGCATTGATGAAGTAGCTATCTACTGCTGATATTGGCATTGATGAAGTAGCAATTTACTACCGATATTGGTATCGATGAAGTAGCTGTCTACTCCTGATATTTGCATTGATGAAGTAGATATCTACTGCTGATATTTGCATTGATGAAGTAGCAATCTACTGCTGATATTGGTATTGATGAAGTAGCTATCTACTGCTGATATTGGCATTGATGAAGTAGCTATCTACTGCTGATATTGGCATTGATGAAGTAGCTGTCTACTGCTGATATTGGCATTGATGAAGTAGCTATCTACTGCTGATATTGATGAAGTTACTATCTACTGCTGATATTGGCATTGATGAAGTAGTCTACTGCTGATATTGGCATTGATGAAGTAGCAATCTACTGCTGATATTGACATTGATGAAGTAGCTATCTACTGATGATATTGGCATTGATGAAGTAGCTATCTACTGCTGATATTGATGAAGTAACTATCTACTGCTGATATTTGCATTGATGAAATAGCAATTTACTACCGATATTGGTATCGATGAAGTAGCAATCTACTGCTGATATTGACATTGATGAAGTAGATATCTACTGACGATATTGGCATTGATGAAGTAGCTATCTACTGCTGATATTGATGAAGTAACTATCTACTGCTGATATTGGTATTGATGAAGTAGCTGTCTACTTCTGATATTTGCATTGATGAAGTAGCAATCTACTGCTGATATTGGTATTGATGAAGTAGCTATCTACTGCTGATATTGGCATTGATGAAGTAGCTATCTACTGCTGATATTGACATTGATGAAGTAGCTGTCTACTGCTGATATTGGCATTGATGAAGTAGCTATCTACTGCTGATATTGGCATTGATGAAGTAACTATCTACTGCTGATATTGGCATTGATGAAGTAGCAATGTACTACCGATATTGGTATTGATGAAGTAGTGTACTGCTGATATTGGCATTGATGAAGTAGCTATCTACTGCTGATATTGGTATTGATGAAGTAGCTATCATAGCTAATATACTGCTGATATTGGTATTTATGAAGTAACTATCTACTGCTGATATTGGTATTGATGAATTAGCTGTCTACTTCTGATATCGGTATCGATGAAGCAGCTATCTACTGCTGATATTGGCATTGATGAAGTAGCTATCTACTGCTGATATTGACATTGATGAAGTAGCTGTCTACTGCTGATATTGGCATTGATGAAGTAGCTATCTACTGCTGATATTGGCATTGATGAAGTAACTATCTACTGCTGATATTGGCATTGATGAAGTAGCAATGTACTACCGATATTGGTATTGATGAAGTAGTGTACTGCTGATATTGGCATTGATGAAGTAGCTATCTACTGCTGATATTGGTATTGATGAAGTAGCTATCATAGCTAATATACTGATGATATTGGTATTTATGAAGTAACTATCTACTGCTGATATTGGTATTGATGAATTAGCTGTCTACTTCTGATATCGGTATCGATGAAGCAGCTATCTACTGCTGATATTGGTATTGATGAAACAGCTATCAACTGCTGATATTGGCATTGATGAAGTAGCTGTCTACTGCGGGTATTGACGAAATAGCTATCTACTGCTGATATTGGCATTGATGAATTAGCTGTGTACTGCTGATATTGGCATTGATGATGTAGCTATTTACTGCTGATATTGGTATTGATGAAGTAACTATCTACTGCTGATATTGGTATTGGTATTGATGAAGCAGCTATCTACTACTATTGATGAAGTCGCTGTCTACTAGACTCCTGATATTGGCATTGATGAAGTAGATATCTACTGCTGATATTAGCATTGATGAAGTAGCAATCTACTGTTGATATTGACATTGATGAAGTAGCAATCTACTACCGATATTGTTATTGATGAAGTAACTAATTGGCATTGATGAAGTAGCTATCTACTGCTGAAATTGGCATTGATAAAGTAGCTATCTACTACCAATATTGGCATTGATTAAGTAGCTATCTACTGCTGATATTGGCATTGATTAAGTAGCTATCTACTACCTTTATTGGTATTGATGAAGTAGCTGTCTACTACTGATATTGACATTGATGAAGTAGCAATCTACTGCTGATATTGACATTGATGAAGTAGCCGACAGTTGATATTGGCATTGTTGAAGTAGATATTTACTGCTGATATTGGTATTGATGAAGAAACTATCTACTGCTGATATTGGCATTTATAAAGTAGCTATCTACTGCTGATATTGGTATTAATGAAACAGCTATCAACTGCTGATATTGGCAATGATGAAGTTGCTGTCTACTGCTGATATTAGTATAGATGAAGCATCTATATACTGCTGATATTTGTATTGATCATCTACTGCTGGTATTGGCATTGATTAAGTAGCCGATATTGGTATTGATGAAGTGGCTATTGGTATTGATGAAGTAGTCTACTGCTGATATTGGCATTGATGAAGTAGCAATCTACTGCTGATATTGGCATTGATGAAGTAGCAATCTACTGCTGATATTGGCATTGATGAAGTAGCAATCTACTGCTGATATTGGCATTGATGAAGTAGCAATCTACTACCGATATTTGTATTGATGAAATAGCTGTCTACTGCTGATATTGGCATTGATGGATTAGCAATCTACTGCTGATATTGACATTGATGAAGTAGCTATATACTGCTGATATTGGTATTTATGAAGTAACTATCTACTGCTGATATTGGCATTGATGAATTAGCTGTCTACTTCTGATATCGGTATCGATGAAGCAGCTATCTACTGCTGATATTGGTATTGATGAAACAGCTATCAACTGCTGATATTGGCATTGATGAAGTAGCTGTCTACTGTGGGTATTGACGAAATAGCTATCTACTGCTGATATTGGCATTGATGAATTAGCTGTACTGCTGATATTGGCATTGATGAAGAAGCTATCTACTGAAGATATTGCCGGTATTGATGAAGCAGCATATCTACTGCTAATATTGGCATTGCTGAAGTATTCCGACTGCTGATATTGGCATTGATGAAGTAGCTATTTACTGCTGATATTGGTATTGATGAAGTTACTGCTGATATTGGCATTGATGAAGTAGCTATCTACTGCTGATATTGGCATTGATGAAGTAGCTATCTACTGCTGGTATTGGCATTGATGAAGTAGCTATCTACTGCTGATATTGACATTGATGAAGTAGCTATCTACTGATGATATTGGCATTGATGAAGTAGCTATCTACTGCTGATATTAATGAAGTAACTATCTACTGCTGATATTTGCATTGATGAAATAGCAATTTACTACCGATATTGGTATCGATGAAGTAGCAATCTACTGCTGATATTGACATTGATGAAGTAGATATCTACTGATGATATTGGCATTGATGAAGTAGCTATCTACTGCTGATATTGATGAAGTAACTATCTACTGCTGATATTGGTATTGATGAAGTAGCTGTCTACTTCTGATATTTGCATTGATGAAGTAGCAATCTACTGCTGATATTTGCATTGATGAAGTAGCAATCTACTGCTGATATTGGTATTGATGACGTAGCTATCTACTGCTGATATTGGCATTGATGAAGTAGCTATCTACTGCTGATATTGACATTGATGAAGTAGCTGTCTACTGCTGATATTGGCATTGATGAAGTAGCTATCTACTGCTGATATTGATATTGCTACCTACTGATATTGGCATTGATCAAGTAGCTACCTACTACCGATATTGGTATTGATGAAGTAGCTGTCTACGTCTACTCCTGATATGTAATCTGCCAAAAGTAAACATAATTTTATTGTCCATTTTTTTGCCAGTCAGAGCCCTTTGGTAGCACATTACTATTCCAATATTGAACCTATTGGAATACTTTTAGCTGAGATATTATGATGCAAAACCCCAATTGTAACTGTTATGTACATTTTTTGACCCCCCTGAAAACCAATGTCAGACATTTTGCCCCACCATCAACTTCAGGTATGACAACATTTATGAGAGATATTGGCCCCGGATATTGGCTTGGGTTCTTGATGGCTTTGCTTTAAAAACATCAGTTAGGTTTGCCTTCTCCATACTCCGTACATGCAAGTCATTCCATGCCATACTAACAAATGGGTTGGCTGGTCAGTGGTCATTCCTCAGATTTTACCGAAAATCATTTCTAGCATACCTCTACACACATGGAAAAAATGAATGATCAACTCCAAGCGGTTTTGGAGGTATGGCTTGTCAATATTTTACCCAGATCCCTGCACTTATAGAGGTTATCCACTTTACTCATGCGTGATGACTTCTAACAAAAGGCGCTGATTCCCGTAGTATTCATCATTCAAACTAATTCAATGCACGACCTCGGAGTTACCTGCATGACTTTGGCGGGCTATTTTGAAATAGTCATGGTTGCACATGCAGGTACTTCTTTTGAAAGTCCTAAACAAGGTATAGGAGTCGCTGGTAGGATATGCAGCTTAGAGAACACGGATAACCTCTATTGCTCTCGCGAGTGGCGTCGTTGAATTAGTCGCGTTTTGGGACACTCTGTGACTTTGCAAAAGATAAGATAAAGATAATGCTGAAATGTACCACCTAGGGCGACTTTCACCCAAAAAAAGCAGAACCTGGCCTCAGAAACAGTGTATCTTATCAAATTGAGAAGTTATGGGTCTCCAAAGGGCTCTGACTGGTAAAAAAAATGGACAATAAAATTATGTTTATTGAACAGATCTTTATAGCTCACCTTTGGGTAGCTTTCTGTCTGCAATTAGCTAGACTTTCTTCAGCCCAATAAACACGTGTCATAGAGTGTCCCAAAATTATGTTTACTTTTGGAGTTATGACACCCCCGAAGTTGCACCTGGACTCGGGACGAAGTTGCATTTTGAGGGCCCTATATCTTCTGAAGTAAAAGAGTTTACACGTTTCCTGATGCCAGGTTTGAATTCTACACACAAAAAAAGTACCCCAGGAGTATACTTCGGTGCACATCCCTGGAGTTGACATGGATTGGCTCCCAAGTAAAGTTGTTCTGTTAGCCAAGAGGTTTCTGATTCTATTGCATATCCCATTTACGCTAGGACCCCTGTTATTTATTTTCTGAAAAGCAAAAATGCAATTACTAACTCATGAAAGTCACTACGCGATGCAAAGGTTGCCCGACTCGTGTTCTGCAGGACAATTTATTTAAATTATTGGTGTCTGTACATGCTGTACGGCGGCCCTTATTCAGCTGCTTATTTAGTACAAAGGATCATTGTCCAAATAAAAGTGGTCCTTACTCCGATCAAAAGTTTTCTTCTCCGAAAGGTTGTTTCTCAGTCCGAAAATGGAACATATTTTATCGTGTTTTTTCGTTTTGTTTTATTTATTTGGTTTTTAGTTGTTATGATGTCTTCTCCTCCCTCATGTGCATGTATGCACTTCTTGGCTATCCTGTATGTAGAAACTTCAAAAGAAAATGGTTCTTTTTGACCTTTTCAGAACCGTGACTTTTATGGTCTGAAATGGTTCTTGCTAGCCTTAGTCCAGAACCCTTTTCTATTCTTTGTAAAACCAATTAAGGTTCCACATAATACAGGACAGCTCAAGAACCATTTTAGCCTTTACTTATTACTAGAACCGTTTTTTCTACGTGTTACAAGAGAAAATGTAATACATTGTTCTCTGGTGTAGTGAGTTCAGTGCAAATCATCTTCTCGTGGTGAAGTCTTTTGAAATAAATTGCGCATGACCTTGGACCACCGCCTCAATATTGCATTTAAATATGCACTCGTATCATTTCATTATTCACATTTGAGTAAACACACATAAATGTAATGTACTGACAAAAGTGCTAAACTCGCTGTGTACCGGGATTTTGTACCATGTTTATTCATTATGTAATGCTTGAATGGAGTCTTGCAAATATTGAAAGGGTTCACTCATTCATCTCAGGCTGGGCAGTTGCAATAGCTATTATATAGGCCTACTTCCTAGAACTATACTTCCACGTATAATAATGGTGAAAAAGAAGTAACCGAGAAAAGTCGAAATACCATATCTTAGCAGTAGTAACATGGCATAGCAAAGGTCTAGATACGATGACAGCAATGCGACCGGATCATTACCAGGCCACATCTAAAATCCCAAAACTGGAGCCCTTTCAAGTTTTACTACATACATGAATGACGCTTGGAAGACTGATAAATTGAAAGTTGACTGATATACATCCTCACGTCACATCAGAGTTGCAGTCACTACTCGACTATATACTGCCAAGAATACCATTTTTATCTGAGACCAAATAATCTCACTTTCAAGGTAAGTTATAGTTTTAGATATTTTTTTGTGTACAAATCGCAAATTCGAAGCTAGAGTGGTAACTGTTTTCATTATTATTTCTAAATAACTGAAGGTTCATGTAGGTATAATCAGATTATGCACCTTTTCTCCTCTTTCCACTTTTGTGATCGCACTATTATGACTATACACAAGAATAAAAGATGAGAAATTATTAAAAATGTATATGCATGGAGATAAATATTCTCTCATATATATCCGAGTGTCTTCAACTCGCATAAACAGCAGGATTATATTATACTGTATATAGCCCTTTTATTGCAATTTGAGGCAATGTTATCGTCGGGACCCTTTTAAAAACCTTATAAATAACAGGATTGTGCATACTGCATAGGTATTAAACTTCTCAACATTTTTTTAGAAAAGTGGGGGGAGGCTGTGGATCACGAAATGCCCTTTTAAAATAAACATTAATGATTTAATGAGTATTGGCCTACATAATAAACTCGATATGAAATGAATTCTTCTAGAATGAGTGAGAGCAGCACTATCTTCTCAGAGAATATTTAAAGTTAATGGTATATGCCTCCGCAGATTAGATGCTTTGACGTGGCATTTGCCAAAGCATACAGAAATTGTTTATTACCACGTAATATTATTGAAATTGTATAAATGTTTCTTTTTGTTAGTTTTGCGCGAAGTGGTTAAAACGCAGATTGAGTCAGTGAAGCTATTGCTATGGCCTTCGGTTTGCAATTAACATTAAAATATAGCCTATTAATTATTACCAAGATATTTGCATTGATTGACTTTCGCAATAATATTGCCATGATACACGAGAGAGATTTCATTACATACTAGATGTGTTAAAGCATGGACTTAGGGAACAACCCAAAAGTTCGATGAAGCCCTATAAAGTAAACGAAAGTCCTTTCGTTAGAAGGCTAACCCCCTTCCCTCTCCCCTTTAACTTAAGTGTCAAAATTCCAACCCGTATTCATTGGGCACAGGGCCGTCACTATGTTCGATGGGCCTGGGGTTGTGGAGGTGCGACATTGCTAGGATGTTGATCACGTTTAAGAAACAATAATTCTATTTTATTGTGAAATATTATTCTTCACAAAAAAATAGGACTTGCTGGATTTTCAAATAAAAAAGAATCAAAGTGCGGGACAGCTGCTTTAAAAAATGAACTTACAAGTTGCAGGTTGTGAGTACTGCACTCTATATTTATTTGAAATAATTTTGAAGCAACAACTGTAAAATGTCACAAATTTTACAAATATATATTAAATCCTTAAAAAAGATCAACGTTGACCGATGTCTTAACTACTTCTTTACAAACGTAATCGGACTTTTTGACCCTCCTCCCTCCCAGAGGATGATTTAAGGAAGCCCCATCATGCACTGTAAAAGTGTTATCACTAGAGTTTCAACTGCCACTTTACTTTTCAAATCCCATTGAACTCTGTGCAAAAGATGTTGTTTTAGAATTGCCCGTGTGTCATTATTACTTGGTCGATTTCAGATCTAAAGTGATGTATGCATGAAGGATAATTCACACCTTCTGTAGATAACATAAAATGTGAAATCGACCAACTTTTTGAAGGTGTTTTTATTGTAAATATATCTATCCAAATTCAAATTTAACCATGCACGTGTGTATGCAGTGGGCGGGCAGTGGTGTCATGTTCACTCACACAGCTGTGCTAACCGCAAGACTTGCTGGGAAGTGCTTAAATCATCCTCTGCCTCCCTCCCTACCGAAAGGACTTTCGTTTATAGGGCTTCGTCGAACTTTTGGGTTGTTCCCTTAGTTGTTAGTGAGTATTTCGTGATCCTAGCATCCTCTACTTATGTCATTTTTCATTAGATATCCACGAAAAAACCTATTCCCAAAATTTCAGTTGATTCCGATTTTGCGTTCGCGAGTTATGCATGATTATGTGTATTACACTGCTCCATAGACAATGCGTTGTAATTTCGTTCTGGAGTAGGCCCTATACCAGAACGAAATTCAAATTTCACGATATCTTTGCTAAACGAATTAATCTGCAAGAAATATTTTGTACATAAATATTATGTAGCCAGAGGTTTCCAGTGATATAAAAATCTCAACTTTTTTTGAGAAAAGTGGGGGGGATGAGGCTGTGGATCACGAAATGCCCTTTTAAGGGATCTAAAATGAGCGTTTATTGCTTTTCGACAGTATTTTTGTGGGACATGAGAGCACCTCAGACCTATCGAATTGCATTCTGAATACGAAGCATGTCTTTCTGATATCAAATAATTTTCATTTTTGACAATCATAATATAATACAAATTTTATGACAAATTATAAAAATTTGATATTTTTTAAATTTTGATATATAACAGTCCTCGAAGTAAATTATATAAATCTAATGATATATTCTTAAAGTGTATGTAGCAGGGAGGAAAAGCCGACGGTCAATTGAAAATTTTACCTTTCATATTGAAGATAGGGATTTTTTTCCAAAAAAGACCTAATTTTGTTTGATGTTTTGGGAAAAAAAATCCATATCTTCTATACGAAAGGTCAAAATTTTCAATTGATCGTCGGCTTTTCATCCCACATACATACACTTTTTTTTATAAATCATCAGATTTATAAAGTTTACTTCAAGTACTGTTAAATATCAAAAATATCAATTGTTAATGATTTGCCATAAAATGTGTATTACATTGCGAATTTCAAAAAATCAAAATTATTTGATATCAGAAGGACATTCTTCGTATTCAGAATGCAATTCGATATGTCTGATGTGCTCTAATGTCCCAAAATAAACACTGTCCAAACGTTCATACCCCAGCCCTTAAGATGGAGTTATTTTCTTATGGTCAAACCACTAAGTTCAAATATTCGCCTACATTTTATTGATTTCATTTTGGAGATCTACAAATTAAAGCCAACACGACCGACAAGTCAAAGAGGTTTCGCCGACATAATTGTATTACAAGAAAATGAAGAATTACTTTCAAGAAGATCATTTTAAATGATGAATAATAGGGGTCCTAAAATAGATCCCTGCGGAATGCCTCTGTTAATTGGTTTACTCCGGAAGAACTCTACCAATTTTGACGCTGATTAAGATGAGGCTTCCCGTAATTTTCTGCACATGTACTGATTTGCTATAGTGAAACATGGTCGATACGAAATCTGCTCTCCGTGGTGTTACTTTTGCTTGTGAAAACCTTTTTAGGGGTAAATATTTGGTCTGTCACTAAATATCCTCCGGGATACGATCCCACCAAAATACATACAGTTTTATAGCGTGTAGGGCACAGTTGTAAAAAATATCATCATAATTTATATAATTTCTTCCCAGATGCCGAAGACTTCCATTTTGGTGCCAGCAATTACTATAATTTGTATAACTTTAGGAGCAATAACTGGTTCCTACTTGAGTGTACTATTTCAATCCGAAGTCTCAAACCTCGATGCTATATCACCGTCATCCAAATATGCCAAAAGTGAACACTTGCCAAAATGGTCAGAAGACGATGAGTATTCGTCGGAACAGACGTCTGACGATGACTCGGAGGTAGCGTATGACCAGGGATCAGAAGTAGCCATATCAGAAGAAGATGACCAGGGATCAGAAGTAGCCACAGCAGAAGAAGACGGATTACCTGTGGATAATATTACCATCAACGAAGACAAACAAGATGGATTAGTAGGCCTAGTACAATCTGTGGATACTATTGCCAATGTATCTCATGACTCTAGGTTACATCTTGTGAAGAAGTTCTTTCCCGAAGTAGGTATATGCTTAGATTTGGAGGCCGGGTGTACATTTTTTCGAAGACACCCCCGTCCCCATACACCCTACTCCACATCCCACCTTATTGTATTGAGGCATACTGTGCACAACCTTGTGTGGTGTGTATAAAATAAAATAATATTTTTGATAAGGAATATCTATCCAATATCAGTACCCTAACACTAGCCCTACACCTAACACTGATTTAATCTTTAAATTCTGTGATTTGTATGAACAAAAATTGAATTCAAGTCAACAGAAAACTTGGACTTATCAAGGTGGGTCAAAAAATCCCCATCATACTATTTGGCATAAGGGACCGTTCACAAACACTTGTTATGGGGGGGGCTGATGCAAAAAGGGGTCCTGAAAAGTTTGACCCTCTTAGGGGAGGGGGCTGAAAAAAATGACCACAAATTTCCTGGGAAAATTGAGTTTATATGCTTTTCTATGGGGTTGACCGATAATTTTCATGTCAAAAAAAGGGGGGGCTGCAATTTTGGAGATCTGAAAAGGGGTGGGGCGAAAAATTTTTGCGATGAATTTTTTTTTGCATCAGGCCCCCCTAACAAGTGTTTGTGAAAGGTCCCTAATCGTAATAGGCCTATAACTATCTGCCACTTTTCTGGGGAACAATGATTCTCAATGTGGGGCTTTAATAAATGTAATCTCAAATAAAAGTTGATCTTGGGTGCTATTAAATATATCGCTTGACAATATAACAGTAATTTTTAAAGTATATTTTGTTCATCTCGTCAGTCGTCAGATCTGAACCTCTGACAGATGTTAAGGCGACTTTAAAGAGGGACAATAACCAAAATGCCTAGCTCTCGGTGGCCAGCAGTGGCGTAGATTTCTTTTTGACATGGGGGTGGGGGTGGGGGTGGGGGAATTTCTTGAATCCGGCACCTTTTGGCGTCAAAATAAGTTTATGCGCGCGAAGCAAAATATGAGGTTAATTTGGTCAGAAACCCACCGTACAGGCGTCAACATTGGGGATGATTGTATGGACCATCCCCTAGCTGGCAAAATATTGGGGGATTTATCCCCATACCCCCGAGATCTACGCCTATGGTGGTCAGCACCCCATGGAGGGCGGGTGGGAGTGGGCAAGGTATCTGAAAGGGACCCTCCTTGGCTATGCCGCTGTATGTGATCATGTTTATAAATTTTACTCTTCATCTTTTTGTTACAGATTTTAAAGAAATTCTCTTACCCATTCTTGAAGCTATATAAAGAACCTTGTTTCAGAAAACAACACGACACGAAGGAGACTAATAAGACGTTTTGTCTGCCGTACTTTTATATGGTTTCACCGCCAAAAAGCGCCACAACCGATTTATGGTTTAATATGCATAGGCACCCTTTTCTTGTGAAAGCAAAAGGAGGCGAATCAAAAGAACCTCACTGGTGGACTCGCTCGGACAAATCAAGTAGGTTGCAAAGAAGCAAATAACACACTATCTTCCTTTCAAATTTTCAAACGAAAATGGGACGTATTAATCAAAGTTGAAATGTATTTTGAATGTATCAATAACTTTTTTTTAATTAGGAAAATGCCTCGGGAAATGTGCATTTTGAATTACGGCTATTAGTGCAATTCTTAAATTAATGTTGATCATCTGCGACATCTATATATAAATTATAATGTTATACGAACTAAAAAGCTACAGGGCTTCACTGATTTTTTTCCAGTTTGACTACATCAAAAAACATCAAAAGATACACCAACGTTCATAGTATTTTATTTTAAAGATCTGCTAAATTGATGACATAAGTTTTATAAATAGTTGACGTGCTTTACAAAAGATAAGACAAAATAAAATCTTTCCGATTAAACAACCTGTGTTAACCTGTTGTGCCACGCATCACATTGATGTTTGTCAAATTAATTTGTGATTTTTTTTTATATACTTTTAACATAGAAAATAAAGCCTATGCGAAGTATCTAGGCAGACAAAGTAGTCTCGTAAAGAAGGCAAAGAAAAATTCAGCCATGAAACAACAATTAATATCTGGTAAGTGACCAATTTCCTAATATAAGTTTGGGATGAAAAGTAGGCCGCAGCATGGAGGTCTTGGCCATCCATATTGCGGTACGCCCTTCACCACTAAGTATGGATGGCCAACCTCATCAAAACACACCCAAGATTATACCGACCTCACCTGTCATTGAGTCATTCACGGAGAGTGCGAGGAGAAGCAAATAATTATTTCGTTGCAGGGGGGGGGCAAAATAAAATTTCGGGGGCACAGACAAAAAATTACAGTTGCATCATACAATACATAGAGAATATGTCTTCGAGCTTCAAAAAGGCTTTATTGGGACGATGTGTGCACGTAGCGCGCAAAAATTTGGTATTACTTTATTTACATTATTTTTGCCCATTATCAGGATGGAAAGGACTTTGTCTTTAGTAGCGCCTTTGCCCTCCTGATTTTCTCTTTCATTTTTTGTCAGAGGGGCACTTTTTTCTTTCATTTTTAGTCAGTGGCACTCTGCCCCCCTGCTGGCTATATATGCTACTGTTTCGTTGGTCTTATTTGAAACAAGTGTCAAGTTTTGGTTATTATGTTTTTAATCAGAAGTACTGTACTTTCCTCTTGGTTGCTAGGTGACGGATCGTGTTCCACTATATGGGATTTACTTCAAATTCGAAAGAGAACGAAATCGGACACGCCGCCATTTATTTGGGGAGATGTGATTCATGCTGTAACTCCTGACGTTAAAATCATAACTATATTAAGAAATCCTGTGGACAGGTGAGTGGCTTTAGCCAGGGGGCTTGGACTTTACCCCCCCACCCACCCACCCATCCAACCACCACACACCCACACCCGCAAATCAGAAATTGGGAGAATTTGCAGTGGATATGCCATTATGTAAAAATTAATTTATCCTCAATTATTTTGTACGCTTTCACTTGTTTTACAGAACCATCTCAGATTATTTCGCGTTTGGCAATAGTGTGAAAAATCAAAAAAGTCCACAACATTTCCATGAGAATCTTACACGAGTCATCGAAGGAATAAATAAATGTCTACAAGAGAACACATTACTTGGGTGTGTCAGCAAAAATTACGGTTATCCGGTAAGGGTATTAATAACTCAATGTGTCAAATAGTCATTATGTAAGCCGTTCTTTTGTAAGACATCATCTTTTGTCGTCGTCGTCATGTATATCATATCATAATCGTCAATGCCATTAACATCCTCACCGTCTTAGTCGACTCTTTAGCTTCATCATCGTCATCATCTTCATCATTATCATCATCTTCTTCGTCATTTTCATCATCTTCATCTGTATCTCCATCTCCATCTTAAACTTCATCTCCATCTCCATCTCTCGGCTTCATCTTCATCTCCATCTCCAGCTGCATCTCCATCTCCTTCTCAGTCTCAGTCTCAGTCGCCGTCTCCATTTTCATCTTCATCAAAGTTCATCATCTCCATCTTCATCTCCATCTCCATCTCCATCTCCATCTCCATCGCCATCGCCATCTCCATCTCCATCTTCATCTTCATCTTCATCTTCATCTTCATCTTCATCTTCACCTTCACCTTCATCTTCATCTTCATCTTCATCTTCATCTTCATCTTCATCTTCATCTTCATCACAACCATTCACCAACATCAATTTTAATTAGAATCTTCACTTTTGGAATTCTAGATTGTGTTATTTATTTTCAATTTTTCGTTATTGAAATTTAGTTGGTCCGGCATTCCATCTTGATTCTGTTATAATTTTTATTTTCCATCTTCTTTCTTGGTCTTTGCTATTTTATATACGATAGCGACCTCAACTATCGGTGTATTATCCACAAGTTCGTGAATGGGTACGGGTGTTTACCAGGGAACAAATGTTCATTCTCAGAACAGAAGACTGGATTCGGCGCAGCAAAAAATTCCGACATATTGCCAAATATATATGGATTCCTAGGAGTAGGTGAGTATTCTCCTAAAACATTTACCTACGTCATAGAATACGCACCAATTAATTGCAAAAACGTACACTTTCCAATACACATCGGAGGTATTTATATATTATGGATACGGTGTAACCAGTATACCAGTTTATATGTCAAAAAGCCCGTCGTACTCAACTTTGGTTTGGGTAGGGGTGTGCTGCTAAGAATTTGAAAGTGGACCCATCAATATACAAATTTTTCAAGAAATTTGGACCCATCAATATACCAAAAGTCAAAACTTTCCATCAATTTAACACAAATTTTCTTAGTTTTATGAGAAAAATAGGGCCTTTCACTTGAAATCAATATATTACATTATCATGATGATTATCATTAATAAAAAACACGGTAGACTACCAATATCACGCTGTATAAATGTCGGTAATTCCATAAGGAATTAGTCACATTTACAAAAAACATTAACACGTTCTTTTTGCATGAATGCTTGAAAGGAATGACATTTTATGTTATACGTAATTGTTAAAGAATTTGATTTTCCAAATATATCAGGTCACCTTCCTTTAATCTTTATTACTTTACAGATTCAATTGGAGAGGAGTTGCTTCCACCAATGCGTAAAAGTCACCAAAGATTAATAAAATCAAAAAAAGCTTCGAAAAAGGCGAAGGTTATCGGAGAGATCTTACCCGAATCCAGAGCATTATTGGAACAATTTTTGAACCGTATAATCAACAACTAGCAGATTTGTTACAAGACGATGGGTATCTATGGAAATAAAACCGCTGACGATGTTTTTTTAACATTCCGAGGGTGTGAAGTGTAAATGGTGCATTAAATTTGCGGATGTTACAGACCCGGGTCCGTCACGGCAATTAAAGCCATAATGTATGATTTCGGTCAAATTTTTTTAATTTTTATTATTTTTTGCCAAATATTATTACATTAATAATATGAGTAATTTCTGATCATTTTTAAGCCAAAATAAAGAGGTAAAACGAAAGAAAAGCCACTTTTAAAACTGTTTTACAGTGAGTAGCCTACGTAAATCACGACTTCAGTACAGAAACAAAGTAACGTTTTTTGCATACTGTCAAAGAAACAAACGATACCGTTAGCGATAATAGAGCGTTCAAGGGTGATTTTACATGGGATGGTTGAAAATAACTTGATACGTGATAAGTTTGTTTCTATATCATCAAAAGATATGAAAACGGGCCTATTACAATAGCCAAGGGTTCAATGCAATGCCACTGGACCCCAGCGACTCAATTTGGTCTCCTCTCATCCAGTAGCATAGCATTAAGGACACTTTACTCTTTGCTATCCCCATTTTATCCCAGACAAATTTACGTGGCTACACCCCTGCTCTCAACTCATTCTACTGACCAAAATGAGTCTACACCGTGAAGTCCCAAGATAACAGGCACCACCGCGGCAGTGTAAGCAAGGGGTGAAGGGATGCAATGCAAACAAATTTCTCCCAAGAAGTCCACCTTTGTTTGCTTTAAAAGGTCCTAAATTGGAAGAAATTTCACATGGGGGTTAAGCCTGCCTTTTCGATACATCAAAAAAATCCACATTTCGGAGTCCCGCATCAACATCCAAATAAATCCAAGCGACGGGCTTGTATGCAAGCGATTCACGTTGATTGTATGAAATAAAATGTCACCATAATGTACAGACTTGACATTTAGCATGGAATATTTCTTCACGAAGTGCCAAGACTAATCTGAAAGGGTTCTGCATAAACCGCACGGGTTGAATATTTATTGGGGTATAGGCCCTATGTCGGGAGATAGAATGTTCTATCAAATAATTTTGATAGAACATGTGCTTCCCGTGAGTTTACATTATGGTGCTCATAATGTAGTGCATTTGCCAAAAATGGCGGATTTAGGGAGGCTGAATTTGAGCTTTGTGGGGGACACAATTTCGTACTTTATGCAATTAACATTGTTCTGTAATTATCAAATTTATTTTGGTTTGAGGTGATATTTCCTGAACTTTGTCAGCAATTGGCATTTGACATAGCTGAATGCACTTGTAATGTACAGTTTTGAATGTGGGAGGAGCTTTTGAAAAAATGGCTCTTCAAAGTGGTATACTGGGGCCCAGAGGATGATTTAAGGAAGCCCCATCATGCACTGTAAAAGTGTTATCACTAGAGTTTCAACTGCCACTTTACTTTTCAAATCCTATTGAACTCTGTGCAAAAGATGTTGTTTTAGAATTGCCCCCCGCTCGTCGTCATGGGCGTCGGTTCATGTAAGGCCGTCGGTAGACGGAAGGCGTTGTTGAAAAAAAAATTGGGTTAACAATAGACTATTTTCCATCCAGGGGGACAGAAAAATGAGGAGAATTGTAACGAAAATGATGAAAAATTGACAATTGCACATAAAAAGTATGTGTTTTTATGTTAGTAGCGCCTATTATCTTTTTTTTTTTTTTGCTCTTCACTTTTTCAAACCATGCTAAAAAATTTTGGGTCAACAAATCACAACTTCCGTCGGTAAAAAATATTTCCGTCGGTACAAATTACAAGTTGTGCCCCCTCGGTTTCAAAATCCTGGCTACGCCACTGGGGCTGAAACCTGTATTCGCCAAGGAGGCAACCAGGTAGAGGGCAGAGCAGCACAGTAAACTCACTTCAGAAGAACTAAAGACAAACCAAACAGCCTTTTAGGGCTACCTTTTATCCTAAAAAGAGAAATGACTGATGTTGTAAATAAAAAAAGAAAGCAAGAACAACAAAGTAAGAAAGTAAGAAACATAATAAAACAAAAAGGCATAAATAACCAAGAAAAATAAGTAATTGCAAGTAAAGCAAAAGAAGTCCCATTCGGCATCCATTTTACCCACAAATTAATGACACTATTAACAAAACATTGCCCATAAACCCACCGGTAAAGCCCATTCCATAAATAAAGTTATTTTATAAAGTTATCATTGAGGAATGTTTGATATTCATGCATGGTATGTGTACTCCTTTTCAATCTTTGAAGTAGCGAAACCTTCTCCGTGGACAGAGTGAAAAACGGGTACATTTCTTTAAAAGAGCATATCTTCAAAAGTTGTGAGCCGATTGATATAATTGTTACATACCAAAATATATTTGATCAACTTTTCGGAAATAGGAGAAAAAGAGGCCGCAATGAGGGGCCTCTTTATTTTGGGACACCCTGTAGCATTTTAGGCCTGAAAAGAAAATAATTAGTACCGCTGTTTTTTGTTTATGTTTTATATTTTTTATGAATATTATTTTGACTATCTACTGAAGATAGCAATTACGGTGGGTTTACGAGGGGCGGTCAATAAGTTCGTAGAACAAGGTACTTGAAAGAGTACTAGCCAAACTCTTTCTATCTCTCTCTTTAGCATGGTCACTACATACCTTAAGGGCTCTAAAATGAGCGTTTATTGCGTTTCGACAGTATTTTTTGTGGGATATGAGAGCACCTCAGACCTATCGAATTGCATTCTGAATACGAAGCATGTCTTTCTGATATCAAATAATTTTCATTTTTGAAAATCACAATATAATACAAATTTTATGACAAATTATAAAAATTTGATATTTTTCAAATTTTGATATATAATAGTCCTCGAAGTAAATTATATAAATCTAATGATATATTCTTAAAGTGTATGTAGCTGTGAGGAAAAGCCGACGGTCAATTGAAAATTTTGACTTTTCATATTGAAGATATGGATTTTTTTCCCAAAAAGACCTAATTTTTTTGTGTGTGTTTTTGGAAAAAAATCCATATATTCAATACGAAAGGTCAAAATTTTCAATTGATCGTCGGCTTTTCATCCCAACTTCATACACTTTAAGTATAAATCATCAGATTTATAAAGTTTACTTCGAGTACTGTTAAATATCAAAAATATCAATTTTTAATGATTTGCCATAAAATGTGTATTAAATTGCGAATTTCAAAAATCAAAATTATTTGATATCAGAAGGACATTCTTCGTATTCATAATGCAATTCGACATGTCTGATGTGCTCTAATGTCCCAAAATAAATACTGTCCAAACGTTCATACCCCAGCCCTTTATGTACCCATCGCAATTTTTCTTGAAACCTTCTATGTCAACAAAATGGAAGTCTTCCGAAAGCTCCTTGAGCCACTCTTCGGTGAAGACTCACCAGCATTGATCACCAGCAAACCTGATATTATGAGGGTAGGACTTAAAATTATAAAATAGGTTTCACTAACTGGAGGTCATGCCTGAACCACAATATGGTTACTTTAATTAACTGACCCCTCTGTCGTGAATGGCAGCTTGACAAACTAAGAATAGCGTACAGGACACAATCCGAGAACAGCCACATTCCTACCATCAATCTTCTTCACATGGTGGCTTGCCTCAATTTTGCTATCGAAATTGTATGATATATGCCTATGATTGTACTTTCATTTGGCAAACTCAGAAACAGCGATGAAGGCCTTGCACTACGGTGACCGAGTGATGATCTTCTTAGGGGTGTGAGATCCAGATGCTTCCACTAAATTCACTCATAATTCCAGTGATTAATGTATGCCTTATCACCTTTAGCCACATATAGATTAAACTTGCCTCGGTCCTCATTCTAAGTATATAGAAGGTGTGGACCTGAATATGTCAACTGGAATCAATTTTGTGCATGAAGATTCCGGGACCCCATCTAGAAGACACCCTGGAATACCAAAATGTTAATGGATTAATATTGAAAACACATTCATCAGAGTTGTCATATTTTGTGGCTACCTCATCTTTCTTATTTGGCTCTTTATTCATTATCAATGCCACTGTACCAGCGCGTATATCATTAGTGGTGACGTCAGCAAGTCTTTTGGACCTTGGATGATCTTCATTGACGCTCATTCCATTCTTGAACTCTAAGAACCATTTCGTTGCTGTTGAATACCAAGGACTTCATTACCATTTACAACAACTCTACATTGTTAAAGTTTATTTGAGTTTTCACCACCGCGGTGCACCGTCGGGAGTAATTTCCATGATGACCCTGTATTCACTTCTGGTAGTACCTGTGCATTCATGGAGGTATGCTTCCTCTGAAGAGTGTCCTGCCCATATACAGTGATGCAAAAATATAATATCTTTGCAGTAATGTTTTGAAGGATGAGACCAAATTCAATACCGTGCGACAAAGTAGCATACCGAGTTCTACGAACTTTTTGACCGGCCCTCGTATATAACACAGCAGGTATTTGTTGCATAGGTACTTAATCATCATTGTTTTTGTTTTTTGTTTTTTAAATATCAGCCACGTTTTGCATTTTTGTTTCGTTCTTTTTTCCTTCATGTTCCTGATAATCTCTGTTATATAAGTGCCGTTTTAAATTTTGGTCAGCTTTGTCATTTCTTTATAGCTTTGCATTCGGCCTATTGGCTATTTTTTTCTTAGAGCGTGGTCAATTAGTATAGCCGTTTTGCCCCGGGATTTTGCGTATACGGAATCATCATCTATATTCTAGAATGCGTGTTAGGCAATGTTTTTGGCACATTATTTTTCATGGTTTTTTTGCTTTGCTTGCTATCTTCTGAAGATAGCATTTATAGGGGCGCCTACAAAGAAAATAATTACTAAGTTATACATCAGTTCATTCTTTATGTTTAATGATTTTTTTATGATTATTATTTTGACTATCTACTGAAGATAGCAATTACGACAGGTTTATATAAGATAAAAAGGTAATTTCTTGCGTACTGAATCATCTTCTTTTTTTATTTTAAATACCAGCCATGTTTTGCATTTTTGTTTCTTATTTTTTTCCTTCAAATTCCTGATAATCTCTGTTATATAAATGCCGTTTTAAATTTTGGTCAGCTTCGGCATTTAAGGGATCTGGAATGAGCGTTTTGACAGTATTTTTTGTGGGACATGACTCACATGAGAGCACATCAGACATATCGAATTGCATTCTGAATACGAAGAATGTCTTTCTGATATCAAATAATTTTCATTTTTTGAAATTCACGATATAATACAAATTTTATGACAAATTATTAAAATTAAATATTTTTCACATTTTTGATATATAACAGTCCTCGAAGCAAATTTAATGATATATTCTTAAAGTGTATGTAGCTGGGAGGAAAAGCCGACGACCTAATGTCCCACAATAAATACTGTCCAAACGTTCATACCCCATCCCTTAAGCATTGTTTTATAGCTTTGCATTCGGCCTTTTGGTTATTTTTTTTAACTCGCGGTCAATTAGTATAGCCGTTTTGCCCCGGGATTTTGCGTACTGAATCATCATCTAGAACCAATTTGCGCTGAGACAATGAGTTTTGGAACTTTATTATTTTTCATGTTTTTGCTTTGCTTACTGTCTTCTGAAGATAATAACAAATACAGCTGTTTATTTCTTTATGTTAAATGATTATCTTTTTCTGATCATTATTTTGCCATTATTTTAGCATTTCTTTAGCTTTCGGCCTATTTGTAACTATTTTCTAAGTGCGCTGTCAATTAGTATAGCCGTCTTACCCCGGGATTTTGCGTCCTCATACAATCATCATCTAGAATGGGTGTTAGGCAATATTTTTTGGAACATTATTATTTTTCATGTTTGTTTTTTTGCTTTGCTTGCTATCTTCTGAAGATAGCATTCAGGGCCTACAAACATGACAAAGAATATAATTAATACCTCTGTCTAACCCCAGTTAGTACTTTTCAGCATAATATCTTTTTTGCAAAGTTAAATATGCGTGTTCCAAAACGCTACTAATTCAACGACGCAACTTGAGAGAGCAAAAAGTGGGGGCCTGGGCCAAATTTTGACAAGCCGTATCTCCAAAACAGCTTGGAGTTGAGCACTCATTTTTTCCCATGTGTTCATTATGCTCATAGAGGTATGCTAGAAATGATTTTCAGCAAAATTTGAGGGGATGACCACTGACCAACCAACCCATTTTGTTGATGTGGTTGGAATGACATATATGTGAGTAGGCAAACCTAACTGATGTTTTTAAAGCAAAGTCATCGAGTCCCAAAGCCAATATCTCTCAGAAATGTTGTCCAAGAACATATTTTCAACATACCTGAAGTTGATGGTGGGGCAAAATGTCTGACATTGGTTTTCAGTACAATTGGAGTTTTGCATGGGTAATATCTCAGTTAAAAGTATCCTAATAGGCTCAATATGGGATAAGATTAATGTCCTACCAAAGGGCTCTGACTGGCAAAAAAATGGACAAAAAATTATTTTCACTTTTGGAGTTCTGACCCCCAAAGTTGGTCCTGATGGACGAGGTTGCATTTTGAAGGCCCTATATCTTTTAAAGTAAATGAGTCATAAGTTTTCTGATGCCAGATTTGAATTCTACACAAAAAAGTACCCCAGGATGCATACTTTTCAAAGTTGTTGGGGTTCCCTTTATACATTTATGGACCTCCAAACATCGT
The DNA here is from genome assembly GCF_039555335.1 of Amphiura filiformis. Classification (NCBI taxonomy): domain Eukaryota; kingdom Metazoa; phylum Echinodermata; class Ophiuroidea; order Amphilepidida; family Amphiuridae; genus Amphiura; species Amphiura filiformis. The sequence goes on along the minus strand of NC_092636.1, from coordinate 39,984,763 downwards.
CTTTCGCGTTGCGACACATTTTTTACGCTGACCCCCCCTAAATTTCAAATTGATGCCACGGGAAAACGAAATAGAGTATGAAGCTCAAATTTTCAGGATTTTATTTTCTCATTAATATCTACCACCACACAGAAAAAGAAAACAATTGAAGAGGTGCTGCGGTGCACATCCCTGGAGTTGACATGGAATGAATGGCTCCTAATACTAATAGGCATATCACCTCAAAAATAATCGCAGCAGAAGCACGTTATTTAATGGTTAGCAAATGTTCTCAGTACAGATCCAAATAAGTAAAATTAGGTACTCACTAGAAATATTTCGATTCCTATCAGGAATCTTGTTCACTCTGGTTTGGTGAGTGGTGGTGTTTCTAGTTGTTATCGGCAATCTTTGTGACTGATCTTGATGACGTCACATGGTTTGCTTGCCGATTGATGATCTGATCGTAGATTCGATCAAGTCTGTACACCCCCTCGTCCTTGTTCATGGTGGTGTTGCCTCTGCTCCTAATCCAGATGGCCTCTTTGAGCCAACGGGTAGTTTTGTTTGCCTCTTGGTCGATGACTTTGGCCTCCTCCCACCCAATCACGTGATTATTAGTTGCTGTGTGTTCAGCTATGGCTGATTTGTAGGTTTCTGTGGTTGACGCCTTCCTCTGTGCTCTGGTGAAAGTTTTCTCACTAGCTTTATCTGCTTCCGATTTATGTTCTTTTAGTCTCGTAGACAAAAGGCGACCCGTTTCTCCTATGTATGTTTTTGGGCCGCTCTTACACGGAATTTCATAAACCGCCTCTGCTGTCTGGAGTGGGTCTCGCTTATCCTTTGGGTGTACAAGAGCCTTGCGGATGGTGGAATGTGGTTTTAACGATGTTGCGAAACCAATCTACGATCAGATCATCAATCGGCAAGCAAACCATGTGACGTCATCAAGATCAGTCACAAAGATTGCCGATAACAACTAGAAACACCACCACTCACCAAACCAGAGTGGACAAGATTCCTGATAGGAATCGAAATATTTCTAGTGAGTACCTAATTTTACTTATTTGGATCTGTACTGAGAACATTTGCTAACCAGTGATTTATGAACGATCCTGATGAATTTGTTCAGAACGTTATTTAATGTTCCTACATTATTGAGCTTTATTAAAGGGGGTAACCCTATTGGTTTTGGATATGGATTGTCTTTAAAATTACATAATAATATCAAATATCGCCCCCTTTATGCTGCTTTGTAAAAAACGAGAGCATTTTCGGCGTAAATGTGAATAAATAGCCAAATTTGCAATCCAATACCTTGGTATACGTGAATTGCATTCTGGGTAGGCAAGCAACAACAACCATTTCCGTTCGTATGACGAATTTAATGCGACATGCTGTACAATCAATGCCCGGCCCGTATTGAACGAAAAATATTTGTTTTTGGGTTGTAACATGAAGCGCGCGCTAACCGACTGAGCTAATCGGCCGATAGACTTGATCCACCAGTCCTTCAACTGCTTACGCACGGTCATCGGGTTGAGAAACGGCCATTTTATTCCGCCATTTTGAATTGTTTCGAGGTCGGGGCCAAGGGACTCAGGCTAATCGGCCGACAGCCTCCATTGTGGAAATTTTATAATTAAATACGGCACACCGTCTAGACGCGTCTCCTCAGCAGTTAGTGTGGTTCGCTTTTTTCACAGAATGTGTATGACGCGAAACCAAAGTAGCTGTTGAGGCGACTGATATTACGAGCTATTTCGTTCATAATTCCCGGCCCATGATCCAAAGTATTACCATTGTTTACAAACTGGTATACCTGTAAAAGCCGTTGTGTTTCATGATTTCTCCGGAAATACATCGACTTGGAGCGTCAAATTTCAGAATAGTAATGAGAAAAATAGTATCTATTATGTGATACCAAAACCTCATCAACAATGAAAAAAATCGGGGGATGATGCTGTCGATCGGGTCACGGACCTTTAAAGCATCAAAAATAAAAAATAAACAGAATTGAAATCGGTCAATGCATTGTGATGTAGTGTCAATTTAAAGATGCTCGTAGATGGAATGAAATCCTGCCACAAATGGCTGTAATGACAAAATTGGCACATTTCGAGATTTTGAAGTTTTATTTGGACGCTTGCTTGAAAAAGCAGCGTTAATTTAAATATCACATGTTTTAAATGCAAATTAGGCATGAGTAATTTTTTTTTTCAATATTTAAAGAACGTCTGTTCATTCATCATAAATTTTTTAAAGTATGATCCTGTTATGAGGTTGAATAAATGAACTGCAGTTAATTATTTAAAAACAATACAAAAAAATAAAAAGTTTGACATTTTGACGGTGTCTGGAATATAATTTTTTTTTTTTTTGTAAACATGGTATGTGTCACCATTACTCAAAGCCAAGTCCGAAAAGTAAAAATAAAAATTCAGTTGCAATGAGACTTTAAATTAACATTTTGTTATCTGGATTAACATGGGAGGACACTCGGTAAAAAAACCAGCCATTCTACTGTACCGCGTATACAAAAATAGTATGGCCTTGGACACACACAATGGCTTAGAGCTATTGTGGTTTGGAAAATTACTCCCTAAAAATATCTTTGATTAATGTTTTGCTTCAACTAGGAAGTGTTTCATTCGTTGTCGAAGGAAATAATTTACATGCTAAGAAAGATTTGTATTTCAGCTAAATGGTGGTAGGTCCCTTTATTTCAATAGGCCTATATTTACTGATTTATGAGTGATCTTCAAAAATCCATAAAAACAGGCAGTAGCTCTTAAACAAAACAATTTTTAATTTTTGAGGACCCGATGTTAGCCTTGGAAAGGCTTCATACACCATATATAAAAAATTTAAACAATTTGGATAAATGAAGCATTTGAGGAAATTCATTTATCGACATGGATGTTTTCTAAAATTGGCCAAATTTGAAGCGCGCGCTTTTCAATTCACTGTTATGCTTGCATGCACAGTGTAGCAGAATTATTGTGCAGCCACTGTGACATACCTACTCCTAAATGATTTGCAAATTGCACCGTAAATGCTATCCTGAGTAGATAACAAACAAATAAACAAACATGTAATAAAAAATATACCGAATGAAATTTCTGACTCGTCTCATGCTAAATCTATGATTTAAAAAAAATTATTTCATAAGGTTCCAAATACTATCATCAGTAGACAACAAAATATTTTGAACCTTTCTTAATTTCTTTGTATTTTATAAATAAATACTATCTTGAGTAGATAGCGGAAAAACGAACAAAACAAAAAACATTAAAAACAAACTTTCCTACACAGACGTTTTCTTAATTTGTGAAATATTTTCTGTGTTGTTTTATTAGGTTTTCAATTCTATCTTCAGAAGATAGCCGTTTGTGCGTTCCGAGAAAATGGTGCAGGCCGTAAGTGGGCTTTGCACGCGTTTGTTTGACAGCATATGATGCAGGCACCCAATAGCTGCCTCTTTTATCTCGGATTTAAGTTCTCATTCGTTGAAATTGGTCAAAAATTAAAGACACGATGATCCAAAATCCCAAGGAAGATGCAAATTCAAAATTTAGGATATGGGTGAACATTACTGGTACCTTAAAGCCATAATGTGTGATTTGCTCCACAGCAACGCCCTCGATTTTCTTTTTAATTTCTACCTTTTGTACCATTGTAATGGCCATTGGTGTACATAAATGCTATGTGAAAGACTATGCCTGAAGTGCTTTAATTACAGTAACATTTATAATAAAACCGGGTATCTTTGTTTAATACCTCATTTTGTTTAGCTCAAAATTAACATTCAAAAAGGAATCTATATTTTATGCAGTAAATCACACATTATTGCTTTAATTCTTTTGTGGTCTGTATATTTAAAATACACAGATGTGTTGACTGAATACATATACTTCCACTACAAATAATAAATCAAGGTATTAAACCAGTAACTTTACATTTTACTTTTATTTAAATACAAATTGCTAGTAATAAAACAGTTCAAAATAATATGAAAATATATCAGCCATTTTTGTCTAATGCCCTAAAACATTTCCAAAATTCCACAATCAATAATATAAAGGTGTAGTATATATTGAACAGTTTGCAGCAAACAGAGGCATACCCTGGGGCATACCAATCTGGGGAGGGGGAAGGGGGCAAGTTTCACCTCCTAGCTCGAAACACAGTCAAATATTGTAATGTGCATCTTCCTTTAGTCCAGAATTGTCCTAATTATGACCCATTTTAGCATAAAAAATTCATGCATTTGTCCCAGTAAATTCATTTTAGTATTGAATCAGTGGGACGATTTGGAAATTTGCCCCCGGCTTGATAGCCTGGTATGCCTCTGGCAGCAAAATAATTTCCTGTAGACCAGGGGGGCACAATCCATTTTCTTGTGGGCCAGTTTCAACTTGAAAATATGTAACAATCATTTTGACAAATACCATACCCTATTACAATAAAACAAATAATAACATCATAGTATTAGGCACAAGTGTAGTAATGCATTTTGTACAGTAAAAAACAAAATAAAAAAACAACTAAACAAAGACCAAGAAGAGAAATATTCGCCATTTAAAGTTAATTGAAGTGTTTATCATCAACTGGATCATGCATTTGAGTCTTGAACCACAATCAAAATGATCGCCACACAAAGCTGACAGCACGTACTATCATTCCAAAAGATGCGTGATCCAGTTAGCAGGGACTTACGTAACCACTTCACTGGCAAATATCCATATTTGGCCATTGTCGATGCTAAACTGATCACACAGAGATTGTTCGGTGAGCTTGATTGAATAAAGTGGACCAGATTTGGCTTGTGGGCTGTATACTGTGCACCCTTGTCCTACTCTACACAATTAAAAGAACTTAAGCTTTTGTTTTTCACACCAGAAAGAACAACTTTCTCTAGTTAGTTTTTGTTCAAATTACATCAGAAAAAAGAACAATGTGTCTTATCAAATAAAAGAAGACCGCTTTGTTTTTTCACATGAGAAGGATAGGTTCCCACTAGGTCTGAAAATGATGAACATATAATCTGCAAAACTTGAAAATTATGTAGTCACAAAGAATTGCTTAGGGTCTGTTGGCACAAATTGTGACATGGTTATCACGTCTTGGTCTCAAATTATGAGGTCTAGGTGGATCCCATATAAATCTATAAAATTTAAAATTTGAAAAATGTAGAGCCACTCACAATTTTACTGCGCAAAAAGACCAAAAAACTCAGTCTAGCAGGAAGGAATAACTTTCTGGAAGGAATAACTTTCTGGAAGGAATAACTTTCTGGAAGGAATAACTTTCTGGAAGGAATAACTTTCTGGAAGGAATAACTTTCTGGAAGGAATAACTTTCTGGAAGGAATAACTTTCAAAACAAAGTAACCTTAAGTAAGCCAGCATCATCTTTGCAGATATTAGTTTCCTGTTATTTGGGCTATTCCATTTGGAATACATACACCCTCTATTGAAGATATGACCTTAATCTCCCACACAGGGGTTGTAGACTTCAAATGGAGTCACCCATTCAGATAACAATTTGCTAATAAAGGCAATATAAGTGTATCCCTGCAAAAGTGTAAGAATAATAGCTTAAAAAGTGAAGGGTATTTCCAAATTTGTGAGGTAGATGTGTAGTTGATTTTAATCATAATTTTATTAACCATTAAAATGGCTTGATTCACAACTAAGAATGCAATGTGAAAGAATTACAATCTGAGTGAACCAACATAACAACACACATTACATCACATATTGACATAATTGTCCTTTTCAGTATAAATCCTATAATTCCATGCGGTTAGACCCCAGATGTCCTCATTTGACGTCACCCCAATGCGCACATCGTTTAGCGAACATCGTTACTGTCAAATGACAACATCTGAGTCTAATTTGCATACATTAAAGGCAATATCATCAATGGTCCCTGCAAAAGTGTAAAAAAATATGTAATTGGTAGGAATATATATATATACAGTGAAGGGTATGCCCAGATTTGTGAGGCAGATGGATAGCTAGTTAAGGCCAAAAAAAAAGAAAGTTGTTTGCTTGTCCTCGTTTGACCGACCGTCTCGGCAGTCCTGACAGTATTACTTCTTTTTTTTTTAAGTTTTTTTTTTACAATTTTCCTGAAAATGTCATGAACTTTTCATCTGAAAAACTGAATATATAAAAGAAATGTAAAATACCATTTCCAAGGCCTAGATTTCGACAAGAATCACAGAATCGATTCTCAAAATGATTCTTGTAAGATTCGGGTGCGAGAATCAACTTCTTTCATTGTATCATACAGTAAACGCAGTGACTATGATGGATTTTGATACTCGCAAACCAAGACAAAATCTAGGCCCTGATTTCCTGCATGTTTCCCCCTGTTGAATCATTCCTGGCTGAGGGTTTTGATATTTTGTATTATCATTATCAGCATCTACACAAATAAAACTGTTGAACTTTAAAATGCAGTATTTTAGTCTGCCAGACATGTACATGTCGAGTATGATATAAAATTGGATTGATTGAGCCCATATTTATTGGTCGAGCTATGAGTTTTAAAATATTGGACGAGACGTAGTACTTCACATTATACTTTTTGTACTTGGGAAAAACAAGGCCAAAAAATAAACTTTTCCCGACCGACCGAACTTCTGAAAGTGATCTATGGACAAGCAAACAATTTATTTTTTTGGCCTATTGGCTTGATTCACAACTAAGAATGCAAAAGTGACAGATTTGCAATCTGACTGGACCAACATTAAAACACACATAATTTGTACATGTATTACATATTGAGCACAACAATTTGCTTACACTAAAGGCACTATCAGTGGTCCCTGCAAAAGTGTTAAAATATGTGACACGATCAAGGGAAATGAGTCGGATGTCGCTAACATTGATTTTGAGATATCGCCAAAGAAAGTGTTAAAATTCTTTTGTTTTGTATTGTTTTCAGCAATTGGTAAATTGACGTAACTTTGCAAAGAAAAGTTGTCTCAACATGGGGTTTTCAGTTTCTGAAAGCTCTAAATGTCCTGTTTAGAAACTTGTGCAAAACTCATTTTTGACCAGGGTCGACATTCCCTTGACTCATTCCCTTGATCATGTCACATATATGAAATTGGTAGAATTGGCTTCAAAGTGAATTTAAAGATATATATTATATATACATTATGTATATAAGTCTATAAATACTCATTCAGTATTTTTGATATGAAAAATTTGTCATTTTTTAAAAATCTGTCCAAATGCACTTGGATTTGAAAAAATATTAATGTGCACTGGCCACTAAAAAGATTAATGGTTGTACATACCAGGCCTGAGAGTGTGTCTTTGAAAAAATATCTGTTTTTAGCTTTAAAAATCTGAAATAATTTAAACCATACATACTTTGTACACAACATGTGTAGAAAAATATCTGAAAATTGAAAATAAAATATCTGAAAACAGATAAATATCTGGTCTCTCACACCCCTGGTACATACAACTGCTTGTGAGAAATGCATCCCTTATCACATTAGGCTAATGAAAACTGATTCAAAGTTTCCACACCTCTCAATATTTTCATGGAAAAATCAATTATCTCAAAATTAAGATAGAAACAATCATAAATTTAAGCTCTCAAAATGTCAGACATGCCCTTGTGATGATTTCAGCAGTTGTCTTAGCTGTAGGGATTATTCCCTCATCATGTTCTTGGTGATTACAGACAATTGCAAATTTCATTTCATTTTAATAAAAACAAACTTATTTCTTTTCTCAATCTGTTGCAAAATATCGGTAAAGAAGATCTAAGCATTAATCCCTGATTTGACATGAACTTATATCAAAGTAATAATGAAATACCGTATTTGTTCCATTAACCGCCCGTGCCCCCATAAGTGCCCACCCAGCGACTCTACAACAAGCAACATGTGAAATTATTAACCGCCCATCCAATGTTGTACCTGCATATGCCTTTAATAGGCTAAATTTGAGGTGATTCTAACTTCAAAATCGAATTTTATTTGCTGGCGGTTGCCATATGAAACAGGCAAAATATGGACTCCATTTTTTTTTGAGGATGCACTAACTGTGAGTAACTAAATACTATCAGACGGTGATTGATGACTAAAACAATGTAAAAAAATAAGCGCCCACCCAAAATGACTTTGTTAAGCGCCTTGGGCGGTTATTGGAATGAATACGGTACATCCAAATAGTGAATAATGAAATCGTCACCTCATCACTCAACAACAAATATGTGATGGGAAACTTAATATTAGCCTTATGATCTACTCCAGCCACTGGAAAGAACATTAAATATCCTATCCAGGGGATGATTTAAGTACTACCCAACACCCTACTGGGTTAACTGCGTAGCTAGCAGAGCAGCGTGAGTGAACATGACACCACTACTCTGCCATTGCATAAAAGTATATGGTTAAATTTGAATTTGGACAATTATATTTACAATAAAAACACTGTCAATATGCTGGTCACTTTCACATTTTATGTTATCTACAGAAGATGTGATTTATACACCAAATCGACCAAGTAATAATGACACACACACACACAGTTTTAAAAACAATATCTTTTGTACATAATTCAATGGGATTTGAAAAGTGAAGTGGCAGTTGATACTCTGGTGATAACACTTTTACAATGCATGATGGGAAGTCCTTAAATCATCCTCTGTTAATTATCTTTGGTTATCAGCCCTTTTGGTTTTCAGCCTTTTATTTCTTTTAATGGTACATCTGCTTCTTGGTCATCTTTTTCTGTTTTCTCTGAAAAAAAAAAGCAAACTGTTTGTTCAATTTCGAGCATTGTATCGTACTATTTAATGTCAAGGTATACAATTTGTTTTTCTTTTCCCACCCATGTGATAAATTCATATTATAAAAGTTATTATCTGATATTATTATAAGATTTAAGGTAGGTTGTTCCATTTTTTCATATTCTGTTTTCTATCTTACACGGATGCCTACCATTAACATAATCCAATTCAGAGTATTGCTCTAACAGTTTTGACATTACAAGCAAAAAATGTGTTAACAATCCCTCATAGAATAGTACATATTTCTAGTGGTGGTTACAACTTTTTACCACATTTTTGTTCACAACATCTAAACAAACATATTATTGGCTAATGGGAAAAGTATGTGCTTTCTTCTGATATTAAAATCCCAGTTTTGATGAGGTAAAGTGAGGGGAGGTAATGAGTCTGTTGATCAGGTCACTATTCGCCAATTGCACTGCCAGATTCGAATCATGTACGCTGCCCTAATTCCACGGGGTGTATACACACGTGTAGAAGAGTGATTTGTCTATACACTGGCAACATAAACTGTATAAACGCACCAATCAGAATCTACCACTGCAAATTCCAATATCGTGTTACTCTCAACTAGTGTGGGGAGGAATGCATTGCACATAAGACTTTATAGACCTGTCACTTGAAGCATACTTTTTCATCTGCCTTACCTTGCTTTCCTTCAGGACTAGGATTCTTGTCATCTGTGGGCTGCCCTGTAAGTTTGATGCCTAAACAGCATAGCAATAGGTAGTACACTACCAGAGATGTAAGAAATAACCCAGCACATATTCTGAATAGATTCCTACTTCCAAGTTTCTCAAAGATGATGCCCCCAAGAGATATGCCAACAGCTCTCCCTAAATGCAATAAAAGAATAGAAGTATATGTATGATTATTAAACTTGCGCCCTGTTTTTGTTATCCAAAAGGCATGATTTAAATGGCAACAGAGTTGGTGGCTCTACATATGAAGAGCTTAGTTTCAAAACCCCTTACATCCACTTGTCCAATTTTGAGAACACATCCAAAATCATCAAAAAATCACTGATATATGGGGTTTAGAAAGCAGTTTTTGGAGGGATGCTTGGGTAGGATGAGCATCCCGCCAAAAACTGCTTTTGTTGAAAGGGGGAGGGGAGGGGAGTGGAGGGGAGGCGAGGGGAGGCGAGGCGAGGGGAGGCGAGGGGAGGCGAGGCGAGGCGAGGCGAGGGAGGCGAGGCGAGGGGAGGCGAGGGGAGGCGAGGCGGGCGAGGGGAGGCGAGGCGAGGCGAGGCGAGGAGAGGAGAGGAGAGGAGAGGAGAGGAGAGACAAGAGGAGGAATAAATAAATAAATATATAAACAAATAAACAAATAAATACTATACTTACCCACACCAAAGTGAAGTGCAGTGCAGATAGTTTGTAGAGTCGCTATCATTCCATCAGGTGCAATCATGGTTGCATAGGAGGCCACAGCAGCCCAAAACAAACCAAATGTTATACCATGCAAAACTTGAAATGGCAGTATCACCCATGGGTTAGGAGCAAATGAGAAGCCCAGTAATCTCACACAGAATGCCAGAAGACCTAGACAGAACACGCTATTATGACCGATACGTTTGATGATTGGACCGGACACAAAAAAGCATGGAATCTCTGCCATAGTTGTTATAAATTGTGATAAACCCATAACAAGGTAGGAGCTTTTTAATTCAGTCATAAAGAGGAACAAATAAGCTCCTGTAATACCAAAACCTATTCCCATAATGACAACTACGCCAAAATACGCAATTACGTAAGCTTTCCTTAAAACTAGCCACAAGTTTTTCCCTAAACGTTCTGCAGACTTATGGGGAGGGAATCTCATAAATACTGTGCAGAAGAAGGTGAGAGCCATAAAGCTGATGTACATGTAGAATATTGGATCGTAGTGAATCCTGTCCGACTTAAGCTTTTCGTTGTATCTATCAACAGCAATGCCTGACATGAATGCAAAGATTCCCCATCCAATTGATCCCCATAATCGTTGCTTGCCATAATCCCCTCCTTTTATTGCCAATATTGCGAAGCACAGAGCATCAACGAAAGCCATCAGGACAGATTGAAAAATGGTTGCCAAGAGAACCAAGAACATACACAGGCCAAAGGTCAGCACCAGGTCACCAGAATCCTTATCTGCTGAGTGACAGTTGCAACATTTCAGCTTATCGCAAGTGTCATTTGTTGCTATACTTGACTGCGTATCACACATCAATCTGAATAACGGAGGCAAGAGTACTGAATCATTGGATGCTGTCTCGGAATAGTTCTGCAAGCCATTACCATCTTCAAAATTATCTACACAAATGTCACAATCGATAGGGTTACTATTATAATCACACACAATTGAAGAATGATTGCGCATTTTCACTTCGTTGTTACTGCACATGGTTACACAGAAATCATCATCAGTTGCACTGAGAGAAAAGCTAGTACTGTCTAAAGTCGTCTTTGGTACTGGACATTCCAAATCAAAATTTGGCACCCCTGTACAATTTCCAACTTCTGTATCATAACTACTATCGGTAGTTGAAAGATTAGCGGGTGGTATGAACAGTAAGGACAGAAATAAGCCACCACCACATATGAGACATGCCATAAATATCTGCTTGTGTTTACTGTATTTGTCTGCCACACTTCCCCATAATGGGGCGCAGAGGAAGGACACAAGTGGTTCTAGTCCCCATATCAATCCTACTTGACTTGGTGTTAATCCAAGATGATATGAGTATAGCGTTGCATATGGTAGGAAGCAGGATAAACCTGTAAAGAGAAGCAAAACACATAAAATTATCAACCACTTGCAGTGGCGGCACCAGGGGCATTGGGGGCAAAGTGAATGTTTGGGGGGGGGGGAATCGGCAAATTTTGCGCAAAGTGGATATGTACGTAACTTTGCCTCAAAAGTGGAGGGGCAAACTGGGAGGGGGCAAGAAAAATACTGGGGGGGGCAAATGCCCCCCCTAGCACTGCCAATGACCCTGACCACTTTATTGCCATGGTATTTGAGATCAAATTCTGGTATTCAATTTCAGAAAATGAGACCAGTGGAACAACATTTATTACCCCTGATTGTTGATAATCAGGATAATTAAGCTTCATTTTTTTTAAGGATCTGTCCACCAAATAATGTCGCCTAAATGTACACCTATAGGATGTTAATCGCACGACTTCATGTATTATTGATTGGTTATGTCAGCCCTCAAATCGGACACGATAGCTGAATAAAAGCTTCAGTCAATTGGGTACTTACGTATTATCCACTAAATGAGTAACCATGGTTAAAGAAAATAAAATAATAAACAAACACACATATATATCAAAATGTTTGTGTATTTGTGATGTTTTATAGTGCAAAATATTTTGTAATACTATTGGCCAAAGGCCTGAATATATGGCATAAAATTGAACTTGAACTTGGAACTTTGGAGGACTGTTTTTGAATGATTGCAAACATAATGTACCTGCTAGCAGTGTGAAGTAGATGAGCCTTACTGGTACGAAGTGTTTGTCAATGCTGATGAAATCCATGGTGCTTGCATGGGTGAATGCACGGGTTAATGTTTGCCTGCATTTTTTTGTGATACAACGACAGCAGCATAGAAGGAGAGCATGGTGAAGATGTTAATGGTTATGCAAATTATGTCAGTATCAAGCATATGGGACAGAACTCCCCTAATCAAATATATGTGAGTGAAATTGGAATGACCCTAATGTTGAAATTTCAAGAACGCTTTTTATTCTTTCAGACTTTCGACATCTTAAATTATCGCACACAAAAAGTATTGAAACAGTTTTATCAAATTGTTAAATATTTTTAAAAAAACATGAATGAAGTGATACAGTAGTGAAATGCTCCAATTGACGCCTTATGCTTTTATGTTAAGTCAATTGGGCAGCTTTTATCTTTAAATAGCATTTTGTTTCCTGATCCACCCAGAAAAGGCTGTGGAGGACAAACAAATCAATGCTTTTATGGCCTTAAGATATTTCTCACTTCTTGTTTGGAAAATACCACCACTGTATAAAGTTTCAACTGTATCTCACTATGGGTAAAACATCAGAATATCTGTCACCCCGTCCCCAAGATATAATTGACTCGGGTTATGTTAGGTTTGGTTTAGGCTTAGGGTTAAAATCAGAATTATAAGATTTGGGATATGATTAGGTTTATGGTTGGGAAGCTACACATACATGCATGTTCATTGATGAACCTGCATTGGGATACTCCAGTTAAAATCCATACACCCCAATGGAAGACATGGTCTTAATCTTCCACACAGGGAGTGTGAATTTCAAATGGGAGTAATTATTTGAATGTGTGACTCCATTAGAAATCTACGCCCCTTGTACTGGAGATTACAGTAATGTCTTCCACAGGGGTGTGTGGATTTCTACTCCAGAATAACCCATTGTGGGCTTGCTTGAACCTATAATTGCAGACATGCTTACCTACATAAAAAGCAGAATATTTGAATATCAACTGATTGCATGCTAAGAACCTTTTCTACTAATATTACAATACCTACCAGCTTGCATGAAGAAGTACAGAAATTTCAGCAGTGTCAGCCTTTTACCTGGTGCTTTCATTGTGAAAATAATTAATCTGTTTTCATTTGGCAAAAGTTTGATGATTAATTCGTACAATTTGTTTTTGAGTTAAAAACAAACCACATCGTACAGGACATCAGTCAAATATTTCTACATCAGCTGATTCTGTGAAATAAACAGAAACATATCCAGTGTATTAATATCAAAACAGCTTGTGTCAGTGTGTCATGGCATTAGCCCAATTTATTACAATGTACATATTTCATCTGAAGTTTGGCTTGTCACCAGTGACTTTTCAAAACATGACCTCAACACAATCTATGAAAAGCTACATACCCCTATCTTAAATTCAGGAATGTATTAATACCTGGTGCCTTTATCCATACAGAGGCGTAACTAGGGTTGGTAGCGCCCGGGGCAAGAAACAAAATTGGCGCCCCTACCCCCACCCGAGAATATATTAAACGCAGGCAGTGGCGTAGCTAGGGGCTAAGGATACATAATGGCCCCCATACTTGAAACAATTGTGCTTGGAGCGCACAAAATTTTGGACAAATAAGGCCTATACACTAATTAATTTTGGTAACTAGAAGTTGAATATCGGTCTTAAAATGTTCTTTCAATTGATTCTGTGCTGAAATGCGTGCAAAAATTTTGACATTCATTGCTTGGAGGGGCGCAGAATCGATGCTGAATTGGTCAATTTGGCGCCCGGGGCATGTTGCCCCTCTCTGCCCCCTCCTTGGATGAAAGCTATTTTGATGAATCAAATATATCTTTTGAGTAAAGATTGCTTATTTTGAACAGTCCAAAATTTTGTTGAAGTGCAATTTTAGCGGCATTTTTGAAGCGATCACCCGTCAAGATCGGCTGTGTTTACTTTGTTTACATTGCTTTACACGGTGTCATGCTTCAGCAAATTTGACTAGATTTTGAATGCAATGGTTTCTAGCCTTGAGTGTGACGCTTATATCGGTGAGAAAATTCGTGGTCAGAATTCTCAAGCAAGGCAAAAGTGGGGTTGGGGACACAGAGTTACATGTAGGTATTTGAAACAAAATATACATTGCTGACATGGTTGTGTTCTGCCAAGCTGTTTTGCTTAAAAAGTTTAAACAAAAGAAGCATAAATAGAAACACGTCATAGCTTTTTATTCACCATGTTTGCAGCATGGATAACCAACAGTTGGAACAGCCTTTGACAGGTCTTTTGTCTACATCTTAGTTTTTAAACAGACATCAAAGCAAGGGGCAAGGAGATCATGTTCCGGGAAAATGTTCTTGTACTCCTCCCTGAAAAGGAAAACGATGGGATTTTTTACACCCACAATCTCGAAATGCTCAAATGATGTACATGTATATATCCTAAGCCTAACACTAAACATGTTTTTTTGCTATCAGAAAGGAAAGGAGGAATGAAAAAGGAAAGAAGATGAAAAATTACTTGGCACCCCGGGATTCGAACCTTAGACCCCTCGGGTTCCATGCACAAGATCACCGACTTGTAGCTATGGGGGTTTGGCTGGCTCTGTCAGCGATTCCCTGGGTATATATGACTTAAGCTGATTGCATCATGCCTAACACATGCAATGCATGCATGCGCAGTCGTTTTCTTTGTAATATTTTACCCCGTTATAGGGTTAAGCATGCCTCAATGAAGGAAAATATAGGTCTACTAACCCTAATGCTAAACATAGATTTTGGCTATCGGAAAACAGAGGAACAAAAAAGTAAAAAAGATGAACAAATTTTTTACTTGGCACCCCTGGGATTCAAAGACCCTTCGGGTGCCATCAGGATCATGACTTGTAGCTACAGGGGTTTAACTGCCAGCGATTCCCTGGGTATATATGACTTGCGTCATGCCCGACACGATGGACACGTGCAATGCATGCATGCGCAGTGGTTTCCATTGTATTTTGTAAGATTTTACCCTGTTAGGGTTAACCATTACAATTAGGCCTAACAAAAATAATCTCTGGTTTCCGGTTACATTGCTGAAAAAAACTGGGACGGTAGGTAGGAAAAAAAATTTATTTTGAAAAAAAAAAATTGATCCATGATGTAATCTATTATAACCCTCTAACCCACCCCAACCTACGACATGTATTTACTATACAAACCCACCCAAGCCCAACCAACCTTTAACCTAACCCAAAACCCTTGCCCTCTTAATATTAGGGGAGAAATTGATTTCACCTTGAAAATCTGACCTATATTTAACTTTGTATGTTTTTAAATGCATGAATGTGTTTTATGTTTTAATTACTTTATTTTGCCTCATTTCATTGAATTTGTTATTTTTATTGCTAAATAATAAAAGAGAAACCTTTAAAAGAATTTTGGAAATTTCAAAAAAAAAATTTTGAATTCTGAAAATACAAAAAAAATACATTCGAGTGCACAAGTTTTTTTCTTCTGGGCAAGAATTTTTATCTAAACATACAACAGTTTCTTTCTTGCAGGTTAGAAATTAGATATATAGGTCATCATATACAAAATTCATGCATGGGCCTATCAAATTTCTAACCTGCAAGGAAAAAGCTGTTGAATGAAAGAAAAAATTCTTAGAAGAGAAGATCTAAAAGATTTTTGGCTGGCCGAGAGGGGGCAAGCGATTTTTGGCGGGCCGAGAGGGGGGGGGGGGAGCAATTTTTGGTGAGCCTTTTGGAAATTTTACCCACCCCCCACTATTACACAGCCTCTAAGGGGGATGTTATATTCTTCGGAAGAGGGAGGTCTTGAATATGTCGATTACTGGAGTCAACTTTTTTATGACCCACCCCCTATTATGGGCTAATTTTTTTTATGATCCCCCCTATCTCGAGTTGAAAATTTGCCAGAACTAAGCAAGGCGCAGTGAAGAAAGTGTGTGTGGAGCGCATTGAAATTTGTATCGTAAGAGTATTTAAAGAAGGCACACAAAACATGCAATAATTTGGCATTAATATATATAACTAAATTTTGTGAGCACATTTTGATTGTAAGATAAAAGAATGCGCGCACAGCGCACAAAAAATTTAAGTCGCCAACCCTTAACTTATATTCTATAAGTATAACCCCCTCCCCCCATTCCAATGATTTTTGGTGTTAAAAAATTATAACCCCTATTTTTGGTCTAAAAATTCTAGAAGACTAATTAGACTATGACCCCCAGCATATTCATCACCCCCAGCCTCCATTCTAAATAGACGTTCGCTTTTCGTATCTCTTTCCTTGTTGGAAAGGTATAACGTTGACGAGATAGGAACATGTACCGAACATCCGGGACCTACTCTGCCGAGTTTAGCTGAGTAACGGTACATGAACACGGTCTTTTGTGCCTATGTAAATTAGTCATTGTGTAAAGCTGTGTTTATACCCATAGGTTACTCATCATCAGGCTGATTAGGCGAACGTTTACGGTAGTTAGAGTAGACGCCCATGACTCCATGAGCTTGTATTTCAATTTTATGATATTACAGTTAATTTTTTATTACTTCCGTGGTCCGGGTACGAGCTGGTGAATTGCGACCACAGAAGTGACAAGGACAAGGTCGCCTACTACGCGCAGCGCTGACCAATGGGTCAACCGGCTTGTGGTCAAGTCCGTTGATCAGCCAATCAGCGTGATTGTTTATTTCTTCTGTGTGTATGCTCGTCTACGCTTGGCGCACAGCTCGGACCGCGGAAGCAATAAAGAATTAACTTTCATGACTTTTCGGTAAGCTCCGCGCCGCGCCGGGGTAAGCTTACCTCGTATGCTCATCAGTGGCCAAAACATTTTGATACTTACTCAATTGACAACGTTTATGAAACAATATAGACATCGACTCAACAGCCTTAATGTGATTATGAAACTGACATAATTACATTTTGTGACGTAAACTTGCGGCAAAACTTACATAAAATTGCAAAACATTGGAATGGCGTGCTGTCAGAATTTCGTTTCTACCGTACTGCGCACGCGTATGCATAGCCCGTGTTCTATCAATTAGCGAAAATGGCGTCTGCTAGAGAGGAAGTGGATTCTGCTGGTTTTGACATTCTGACTTTCGTACCATTGTTTTGGATTAGCTTCTCAGTAATATTTTTCTTTCTTTGTCTTCTAGTAAAAATCCCAAACATCCCTCCAGCAATATGGGATATTATGACTTTTGGCAAAGCCAATGTTTGGGGAGCTCGTCGAGCAAGGTTTTCCATTGAAAAGATTATTTTATTACCTAAAAGGTAAGCTTAAAAAATAAATTACACACATGTGTCATGCTTGTATAATAAATTAAACTTAATTTTGTTTTAGGCTTACACCACTACAGAACATCACCACCACCACCAGGACATCATGATATTTTTTTGGGGGGCTTTGCCTTGGGCGCATAAGCCCCGGTAAAAAGCAGGGGTGGCCAAAAGCGAAAGGCGACGGAAGAAGAAGGCGGCATAAAGAATTAGTAAAGAAAAAAGGGCGGGAAAATGTGAAAAAATGGATGGCGGTAGCGCTTGAAATCCTTTTGGGTCAGTCCATCTCAAATCACCTAGTTTTCACAAAAGGTTGGCTGGTCACCCTCTCAGATTTTGTTTAAAATCACTTATATCATAGCCCGAATTACCCATAGCCCTATGTGCCAAATGAACCCCCCTTTTTGCTCACGTGCGTCGTGACATTAATTTTCTTCCGAGTTTAGACATCGATATCTTCCACTGGCACTTAAGGGGTAATCCACCCTGAGTAAGGCCAAACACTTGTGCTGAACGTCAAATTGGTCACTTATCGCTCACTGTTCAAAATGTGACATCTACACCAATTACAGTCCCGAAACGGTCTACTTTTTAGCCGACCTCAATTCGAAACATTTAGTGATAGTTAAAATGCGATCCCCAATGCTTTGGTTTAATACCTTTGGACGAATTTGTAGAAATCTCCGCGGAGTCTCCGTGTCTGAAATTCCCCGGTACAAACATAGAAAATGTCGCATTTCTCAGTCCCGGTGATGATACTATATCCGCATCGCTGTTTTCATACATGAATATGCATATCTCTGACCCCTGTAAGGTCAAAAACGTGGCGTTGATTTCAACCAATCCGATCCACCGATTGTGACCACATGGTCAATTTCATGAATATTTAATAAGCAGCTTGATACTGACGTCATATCTGAGGTGACCAGGAGGCAGGAGCCACCATTTTGGTCAACTGAACTCGACTTGTGCGTTCTTTTGGTTCACAATTATAAATCGAACAATATTTTCAATAACGGGTAATAGTAGGATTTCAATTTTTTATTAATGAAGTTACTTGTAGTTTTGAGGAATGACAAAGTTGTTTTTGGAAACTTCTAAAGATGTTTGTTTCAACTGATGATGTAGGATCGCAAGATGAGTGAATTCGTGAAGAGATTTGCTTGTTTGAGTGATACGGGATGTAGGCTAGTCCTCTGTGTTTGACCTGCTCCGGCGTCTTCACGCTGAATTATTCAGTACCTGCTTACCAGACAGCAATACTGCGTATTGCTGTATGGAACCAGACATAGGGGTAATCTACAGGGCTACAAATTGGAATCTAGGGTGTCTTAGACCCAAATAACCCGATTCTGGACTCAAAACAATTGTATCTCACCCCCATTTGCTGATATAGACATCAAAAAATGCATGTTCGTGCTGATGCATCATGCACATGACAAATACCCATTTTGCCCCCCCCCCCCTTCCTCTTCATCCTAGATGTCAGACATCATCTATTTTGCCTTTAGTAGGCAATATAGGTTCAGGTGTGACCCCCTACATAGTTGGCAGTGGTGATACAAACCCACCCTTTTAATTTCAAATTTCAAATTTTAAAAGCGTGGTTACTGATCATAGATAGGTAAGTGGACGGTGGTCCCAGAGAGTGCATATTTTGCATCCACTGAGAATGACATTGAATTTTAAGATTACCAACCCAGACGATACGGGGGGCACAGGATATATTCGCAATGAATGATACTTCCTGTGTGCGCAATTTACGGCTTTTGTTTTTCATCAGAATATTATTTTTCAATGCATATTTTGCGGGTTTAGCAACATTTTTTTTGTTTTTCATTTATTGATATTCAATCGAAAATTATAGTAAGCTTTCAGATTACAATTGCCAACTTGCAAACCCACCCTTTTAATCAGTAACCACGCTTTTAATTTGGACACGCATTTTAAGCAGAAATTGTCCAAACCCACCCTTTTAGGCATTTTGCCGACCCTTCTAACCCATGCTTTAAAAAGCGTGGGTTACCAACTATGCCCTATAGCAGGGTAGACCACTCATTGGTTTAATAAAAATTTCACAGGGGCTCAAAGATGATGACTAAGCCAAAAGACCCCCCGTTCGTGACCCAATTTGACCTTGTGGGAAATAATCCACCATAACCAAACTCACACATATTTACAACACTTGCATGATGTTCATTGTTCCTCTGTACCAGAAATCGTAGTGGTGTCAAGCGATCTTCATGGTTAAATGACTGTTTGGAGATCGCATTGAAATACACAGTAATTGACATTAATGTTCTAATACCCAGAATGCAAAGTTCATCAATTTACTGTGTATTTCAATGAGCGATTCAAACGCTATTTTAATCATGAAGATGGCTTGACTCGGCTAAATTGAAAGGAAATTACATCAAATTACTGCCGCGGCCTGACACTGTCAAAAGTAGCCCAATTTTAGGCAAGTAGCGGCATGCTTTTTTGATATAGCGGCAAGTGATCGCCAAGTAGCCCAATTGTGCGCCTAGGGTGCGGCGTTGGCATCACTGACTATGGTATGGGTTCCCTATACTAGATCATATATGTGACCCCTCAGCACAACTGAGCCCGGAAGTCGCCAATCATCATTTTGAGATATTCAACCAAAATATTCTGCTTGAAATTAGCTTTAAAATGATGTATATCATGTCTATAGTACTTGACATTTAAGTAGTGAAAAATCAATAAAACAGTCAATAAATCCTTTGTTTCCTATTGTTTATTGTTAAGTTCAATGGAGCATATCTCAATAGTGGCACTGGCGACATCCGGGCTCAGTTGTGCTGAGGGGTCACATATGATGATGCACATGGTCATATCCACATAGGTTTACTGGCGCATGGTTAGGCTAATGAAATTAAATGTTTAGTTTCCCGTCCAGTGAAATATGAGGTCATGATTTCATTATTCATTATTTTGGGAAATTTCATTATTGTCAAAACTTTCATTTACATGGCTATTACCTACATTGTATGTTGTTGATAAAAGACCATCTCAAAACAGGTATTAATGCTTAGATCATCATTACAGACATTTTGCAACAGATTGAGAAATGATTTGAATTTGTTTTTATTAAAATGAAAAGAAATTTGCCATTTTTATAATCACTAGTAACATGATGAGGTAATCCTTAAATTTTCCTCTACCCCTACAACTAAGAAAAACCGCTGATTATGATCAGCAGGGGATGTCCGAGTGTCAGACATTTTGAGAGTTTCAATTTTATTTCCATCTCAATTTCAGATAATTGACTTTTATATGAAAATAATGAAAGTTTTGGTCAAATTGAAAAAGTTATGAGGGCGGGTGACGGGAAACTAATAATTTAATTTCATTAGCCTTATGTATTTCTAGTTCTTTTAATATGATAATCGTATGTATATTTTATACATGTATTTTTTTACTTACCGGTAATACTATTTAGATTATTAGTTAACATTATTATGTTTGTTTTTTGTGTGTTTTTTTGTTGACCACACTGTACATGTATGTTCAGTATTTGTCAAATAAAAATTGATTGATTGATTGATTGTACATGTATGTGCCATCAGAGAAGATGTAAGAAAAGAGAACAAAATTATATCCTTGAGATAATCCCTTAGGTTTATCAGGACGCATCTATTCATACTCATAGTCCTTTTTTCTGAAGTAGTTAGACATCCACTTGAAATATCCTGTGATGTAATGTGTGTGACTGCCTGCACGGTTGACCGATTTTCACTCCAGAAACAGAATTTGTTTAAAAATATGAAATGCTGGATGGGATACCACAAGTGGATAATACAAGAAAGAAATGGAGTGTTGTAAAATATTTCCCTCAAAATCTGTCCTTTTTGGTAAATTTATAAATTTCTAAAGAAGACTTTTTGGGATTTTTTTAGAGAAGTGATGATTGTTGATCGTTTCTGTTTTATTTTTTTATGTATTTTCCTGTCATTTCCTGTAAACCTTTTAGAATAAAGATATTCTGATTAAATGATAATTGAAAATCTTCTATTATAAATAATGGAGGCTGAAAGTGACAAGTGGCAAAAATTGTAATTTACCAAGGAACTTGACAGGGCCTGCATGTATGGTATGCATGTCATAATGAAATGCAAGCACTGACCAACTGGCCTAATGGCGCATAAAAATGGACTTCTTTGACATGCAGGAATTTTAAGCACAAACTAAAGTGCCCTTTCATGAAAATCCTACTGGCAAATAATGGCACAGACCTTGGGATTTTTAGATGAGGGACCTGTCTATTTGTACTTGAAATTTACATAAAGGCAAGAGAGCCCATGTGTGCCATTAATCAAATCTTGACGGTACCGTACCATATATATATATTAAGGAATGTTACTCAAAAGATTGCTCAATTAATTGTCCTTGATGGTATTTTTATGAAGAACGCACTTGGAAGTTTGATGTTTCACAGAGCTGTAAGTAATACTGTTTAAGATTGGCCTAATGGCGCATATGGACTTCTTTGACATGCAGGAATTTTAAGCACAAACTAAAGTGCCCTTTCATGAAAATCCTACTGGCAAATAATGGCACAGACCTTGGGATTTTTAGAGGAGGGACCTGTCTATTTGTACTTGAAATTAACATAAAGGCAAGAGAGCCCATGTGTGCCATTAGGCAAATCTTTACAGTACCGTACCATATATATAAGGAATGTTACTCAAAAGATTGCTCAATTAATTGTCCTTGATGGTATTTTTATGAAGAAGGCACTTGGAAGTTTTAAGTTTAGTGAAATTTACATGTCATAATTACTGTATTTACATGTCATAATTTACATGTTATAATTTAAATTTATAATTAATATTCTGTTATTTCAAAACTTTTAAAGAAAATTAAGTGATATTTTTATATAGTTTGTCTGTAATGTTGTATACTTTGTATTTGACTACACCTTTATATTTGGTATTTGTCAATAAAACAATCTGAATCTGTCAATCTTTCAAGTAACATTGTTTTAACATTTTTTTTTTTGAAGAGATTCATCAGGAATACAATATTAAGATTTCAAAGTTTTTCATAGTATAATTCCAAGAAAAAACTCACTTTTTTTTCCATACATTTTCGGCAATCCCACTCTGTTGCCTTTCTCAATGGTGTCTGCCAATCGATCCTTTGTTGGATGGTATGACGTCATCAGAAGATGATGGCGCCCTCAGGATCAATTGGTCGTAGACGTGACTCAGTTGGTGTGCGTAAACCAGACGACAGTGTCAAACTCCTGGTTTATAGAAAAGCAACCCACACAGATCAGTATCTGAATTTCAATTCAGCCCACCCATTACATCAAATTGGACAGGAAAGACAAAATTGTAACTGAACCAGAGGACAAGAAAATAGAGGAGGACCACATATGGAAAGCGCTCAATATATGTGGCTACTCGAACTGGTCTATTGATAAGGTCAAAAAGGAAAAACAGCAACCTAAGAAAAAGACCATCAGCAAAAATTCTGAGAACAAAACTAGGGCGAATGTTACGCTCCCCTATATAGAGGGGGTAACCGAGCGTGTTCAGCGAATCCTACGCACCCACGACATCGCGTCTTCTGTTAAACCACACACTAGTTTAAGACGGCTATTATTAGTACATCAGAAGGACAAAGTTGCTATGGACGACAAAACAGGCGTCATTTACGAAATTCCTTGCCACAACTGTCAAAAAACTTATATGTAGGTGAAACGGGCCGCCGGTTCGGCACTCGGAAAAAAGAACACAGAGTAGAATCAGAGAAAATGATGGCCCAAAATTTCACCAGAGCAACAAGAAAGGACTCGCAGTCTATTGAAACAAAATCTTCAATTGCAGAACACGCCACCAAAGAAAATCATGTTATAAACTGGGACAATCCTAAAATCCTCGCAATGGACGACACTAGAAACACCAGATGGATAAGGGAGTCCATCTGGATCCGGAGGAAGTCACAACCAAGTATGAGAGAGAGCCTAATGAACGGCGATTTAGGGGCCTACCAACTGAGTCACGCTCACGACCAATTGATCCTGAGGCGTCATCATCTTCTGATGACGCCATACCATCCAACAAAGGATCGATTGGCAGACACCATTGAGAAAGGCAACAGAGTGGATTGCCGAAACTGTATGGAAAAAAAGTGAGTTTTTTCTTGGAATTATACTATGAAAAACTTTGAAAAAAATAAAAATTGTTTTAACATGGTATTAAACAGCTCTGTATATGAAACAATTTTGTTTAACATTGTATTAAACTTATAGATCAGTATAAGATGAGACCAATGATTTGTTGGCATGTTGTAAGGGGATCGAGGCAAGGGATATTTGACACCTGTATTAACACTGTGTAACATCTTTTTGCTTGCAGGTGGTTCTGGCATTTCTATTTGCTTACCATAGTAACTAATGGCTACATATTATGGCTTGTGGTGGATTGCTTCTTTCTGGGAGGTTCTGCACCTCAGTGGTATATTACGTTGTTGAAGCTGTGTACTTACTATCCTGTGAAAGAACCATCAGGTATGGTGACTTACAGGGTGTATCAAAATGATTGGTATCGGGCTATGTGACATTTTCAAAAATATATCAAAATTATAAAATTGCTAATTAATATAGTTTTTGTACTATAAATAGAAAGGGGCATATGTGAACTTATTGATCTATTAATCTGAAGTTGATAGGTTGATGCATCTGGGAGCTATTGTCATTTAAACGAAGATCGACGTAATCATGGTTTGACT
This sequence comes from Amphiura filiformis, assembly GCF_039555335.1. Classification (NCBI taxonomy): domain Eukaryota; kingdom Metazoa; phylum Echinodermata; class Ophiuroidea; order Amphilepidida; family Amphiuridae; genus Amphiura; species Amphiura filiformis. The sequence continues at coordinate 39,960,440 of NC_092636.1, read as the reverse complement.
TACACAACACAAGATGAATAGGTTCACTGCTTGAACCATTTATTGCATACATACTCTTCAATATCTCACCTCAGTATACATAACATAAAATTGCTTTACACATGCTTTTAGAAAGATAGTTCCTGAGGTCCCTGCCTTACGACTCTGGCAGTGTGAGGTGAAGCCCTATCGTGAAAGAACTTAACAACTGGGATGGGTCCATTCTGTAACTGCCCATATCAAATTTTGAAGCATTGCAAGTTATAGCATGTTTGCATGGGATACGCCTTGCTCTTAGAAACTGTCTCCTAAATCTTCTCTGCACTTCTCCATAGCTTTGTGTCGACCAGTGATTCTTAACTATGAATGCACACCGAAGTGTGGAATACTGTGGAGCCATTCCAATAACTTTTACCAGGTCTAAACCTACACTGTCTACACTCTACAGTCTATAGCCATTCTGCCACACCATCTACTTAGTAATCTCACAAATACAATTTAAATTACCGCCCTGGATGGTGTTGATACACAAACTTCTTTCACCCCACCTACATTATTCAAGTCAATAATATTACTCTCAAGCAATAAATATTGATTATTACATTAATATATATTATGAATGAAGAAATAGGCAAGGAAAATATTAAACATTTCCATGATTTTCAACATATCATCCTCACAAGGTATTTGCAGTAAAATAGCTCTTTGACAATGGTGCGCTACTGATCCAGCGTTACGATGAAAAGTGTAAAAACACATACTTTCCTTTAGAATCATGTAACTTCTGAATAGAATGTGCTATCTTTATGATCTAAAATTCTTAGAGAAGATAAAAGTACTATAATTACAAATATTTAAACAATTAACCCCAAACTGGCACAAAAAGTAGATACAAAATCGGCAAAAAATGAGAAGTCTTCAGTACCAATCATTTTGATACACCCTGTATGAACTCAATATAAAGACACTATCAGTGTTTTTAAGTTTAGATCAAAAATATATTTTAAAAAATCATCAAAAATCATATTTTTACATTTTTGTGAATGGGTATGCTAAAAATAAATACCCAGCCAGTGATACGACTGAAAACAATCTGGTAAGCGTAAAATGACCTGGCAGGCTGGCAAGTGTAAAGTGTATAAACTTATAAAAAAGGATCAGAAAATGACAATTTCCATTTTTTCTTTTCTATTCTCATGTTATTGTTCAAAAGCATTTTTCAGCATCATTCATGGGACTTCAGTACTCGGGGGTGCAAGTGTTCTGTAGCCTACAATGTGAACATTTATTATTGAATGAAATAACATTGCTCTGATTTACAATGAATGTTATTGCTGTTTTTGAAGAAGTTAATAAATAAGTGTGATCCTTTGTTATTATTTTGAGTAGCGTAGTAAATTTAATTAATTTTTTTCCCAATTTTCCTCACTACAGCATCTCATTTGTCAGTATTGCTTGCAATAGCAGCCATCACCATTCAAGGTGTTAGAAGACTCTATGAGTGTTTCTTTGTGAGCACATACTCAAACTCTACCATGCATGTAGCCCATTATTTGTTGGGAGTATTCTTCTATCCATTGACTGGGCTTACAGTGCTTACAGAAGGGCCAGATCTATCATTAGAAGGTAAGCTGGGATGAGTAGCACATTATTTGTTGGGGGTATTCTTCTATCCATTGACTGGGCTTACAGTGCTTACAGAAGGGCCAGATCTATCATTAGAAGGTAAGCTGGGATGAGTAGCCCATTATTTGTTGGGGGTGTTCTTCTATCCATTGACTGGGCTTACAGTGCTTACAGAAGGGCCAGATCTATCATTAGAAGGTAAGCTGGGATGAGTAGCCCATTATTTGTTGGGGTGTTCTTCTATCCATTGACTGGGCTTACAGTGCTTACAGAAGGGCCAGATCTATCATTAGAAGGTAAGCTGGGATGAGTAGCCCATTATTTGTTGGGGTGTTCTTCTATCCATTGACTGGGCTTACAGTGCTTACAGAAGGGCCAGATCTATCATTAGAAGGTAAGCTGGGATGAGTAGCCCATTATTTGTTGGGGGTGTTCTTCTATCCATTGACTGGGCTTACAGTGCTTACAGAAGGGCCAGATCTATCATTAGAAGGTAAGCTGGGATGAGTAGCCCATTATTTGTTGGGGTGTTCTTCTATCCATTGACTGGGCTTACAGTGCTTACAGAAGGGCCAGATCTATCATTAGAAGGTAAGCTGGGATGAGTAGCCCATTATTTGTTGGGGTATTCTTCTATCCATTGACTGGGCTTACAGTGCTTACAGAAGGGCCAGATCTATCATTAGAAGGTAAGCTGGGATGAGTAGCCCATTATTTGTTGGGAGTATTCTTCTATCCATTGACTGGGCTTACAGTGCTTACAGAAGGGCCAGATCTATCATTAGAAGGTAAGCTGGGATGAGTAGCACATTATTTGTTGGGGGTGTTCTTCTATCCATTGACTGGGCTTACAGTGCTTACAGAAGGGCCAGATCTATCATTAGAAGGTAAGCTGGGATGAGTAGCCCATTATTTGTTGGGGGTGTTCTTCTATCCATTGACTGGGCTTACAGTGCTTACAGAAGGGCCAGATCTATCATTAGAAGGTAAGCTGGGATGAGTAGCCCATTATTTGTTGGGGGTGTTCTTCTATCCATTGACTGGGCTTACAGTGCTTACAGAAGGGCCAGATCTATCATTAGAAGGTAAGCTGGGATGAGTAGCCCATTATTTGTTGGGGGTATTCTTCTATCCATTGACTGGGCTTACAGTGCTTACAGAAGGGCCAGATCTATCATTAGAAGGTAAGCTGGGATGAGTAGCCCATTATTTGTTGGGGGTATTCTTCTATCCATTGACTGGGCTTACAGTGCTTACAGAAGGGCCAGATCTATCATTAGAAGGTAAGCTGGGATGAGTAGCCCATTATTTGTTGGGGGTATTCTTCTATCCATTGACTGGGCTTACAGTGCTTACAGAGGGGCCAGATCTATCATTAGAAGGTAAGCTGGGATGAGTAGCCCATTATTTGTTGGGAGTATTCTTCTATCCATTGACTGGGCTTACAGTGCTTACAGAAGGGCCAGATCTATCATTAGAAGGTAAGCTGGGATGAGTAGCCCATTATTTGTTGGGGGTGTTCTTCTATCCATTGACTGGGCTTACAGTGCTTACAGAAGGGCCAGATCTATCATTAGAAGGTAAGCTGGGATGAGTAGCCCATTATTTGTTGGGGGTATTCTTCTATCCATTGACTGGGCTTACAGTGCTTACAGAAGGGCCAGATCTATCATTAGAAGGTAAGCAGGGATGAGTAGCCCATTATTTGTTGGGGTGTTCTTCTATCCATTGACTGGGCTTACAGTGCTTACAGAAGGCCAGATCTATCATTAGAAGGTAAGCAGGGATGAGTAGCACATTATTTGTTGGGGGTGTTCTTCTATCCATTGACTGGGCTTACAGTGCTTACAGAAGGGCCAGATCTATCATTAGAAGGTAAGCTGGGATGAGTAGCCCATTATTTGTTGGGGGTGTTCTTCTATCCATTGACTGGGCTTACAGTGCTTACAGAAGGGCCAGATCTATCATTAGAAGGTAAGCTGGGATGAGTAGCCCATTATTTGTTGGGGGTGTTCTTCTATCCATTGACTGGGCTTACAGTGCTTACAGAAGGGCCAGATCTATCATTAGAAGGTAAGCTGGGATGAGTAGCCCATTATTTGTTGGGGTGTTCTTCTATCCATTGACTGGGCTTACAGTGCTTACAGAAGGGCCAGATCTATCATTAGAAGGTAAGCAGGGATGAGTAGCCCATTATTTGTTGGGGGTGTTCTTCTATCCATTGACTGGGCTTACAGTGCTTACAGAAGGGCCAGATCTATCATTAGAAGGTAAGCTGGGATGAGTAGCCCATTATTTGTTGGGGGTGTTCTTCTATCCATTGACTGGGCTTACAGTGCTTACAGAAGGGCCAGATCTATCATTAGAAGGTAAGCAGGGATGAGTAGCCCATTATTTGTTGGGGTGTTCTTCTATCCATTGACTGGGCTTACAGTGCTTACAGAAGGTCCAGATCTATCATTAGAAGGTAAGCTGGGATGAGTAGCCCATTATTTGTTGGGGGTGTTCTTCTATCCATTGACTGGGCTTACAGTGCTTACAGAAGGTCCAGATCTATCATTAGAAGGTAAGCTGGGATGAGTAGCCCATTATTTGTTGGGGTGTTCTTCTATCCATTGACTGGGCTTACAGTGCTTACAGAAGGGCCAGATCTATCATTAGAAGGTAAGCTGGGATGAGTAGCCCATTATTTGTTGGGAGTATTCTTCTATCCATTGACTGGGCTTACAGTGCTTACAGAAGGGCCAGATCTATCATTAGAAGGTAAGCTGGGATGAGTAGCCTATTATTTGTTGGGGGTGTTCTTCTATCCATTGACTGGGCTTACAGTGCTTACAGAAGGGCCAGATCTATCATTAGAAGGTAAGCTGGGATGAGTAGCCCATTATTTGTTGGGGGTGTTCTTCTATCCTTTGACTGGGCTTACAGTGCTTACAGAAGGGCCAGATCTATCATTAGAAGGTAAGCTGGGATGAGTAGCCCATTATTTGTTGGGGGTGTTCTTCTATCCATTGACTGGGCTTACAGTGCTTACAGAAGAGCCAGATCTATCATTAAAAGGTAAGCTGGGATGAGTAGCCCATTATTTGTTGGGAGTATTCTTCTATCCATTGACTGGGCTTACAGTGCTTACAGAAGGGCCAGATCTATCATTAGAAGGTAAGCTGGGATGAGTAGCCCATTATTTGTTGGGGTGTTCTTCTATCCATTGACTGGGCTTACAGTGCTTACAGAAGGGCCAGATCTATCATTAGAAGGTAAGCTGGGATGAGTAGCCCATTATTTGTTGGGGGTGTTCTTCTATCCATTGACTGGGCTTACAGTGCTTACAGAAGGGCCAGATCTATCATTAGAAGGTAAGCTGGGATGAGTAGCCCATTATTTGTTGGGAGTATTCTTCTATCCATTGACTGGGCTTACAGTGCTTACAGAAGGGCCAGATCTATCATTAGAAGGTAAGCTGGGATGAGTAGCACATTATTTGTTGGGGGTGTTCTTCTATCCATTGACTGGGCTTACAGTGCTTACAGAAGGGCCAGATCTATCATTAGAAGGTAAGCTGGGATGAGTAGCCCATTATTTGTTGGGGGTATTCTTCTATCCATTGACTGGGCTTACAGTGCTTACAGAAGGGCCAGATCTATCATTAGAAGGTAAGCAGGGATGAGTAGCCCATTATTTGTTGGGGGTGTTCTTCTATCCATTGACTGGGCTTACAGTGCTTACAGAAGGGCCAGATCTATCATTAGAAGGTAAGCAGGGATGAGTAGCACATTATTTGTTGGGGGTGTTCTTCTATCCATTGACTGGGCTTACAGTGCTTACAGAAGGGCCAGATCTATCATTAGAAGGTAAGCTGGGATGAGTAGCCCATTATTTGTTGGGGTGTTCTTCTATCCATTGACTGGGCTTACAGTGCTTACAGAAGGGCCAGATCTATCATTAGAAGGTAAGCTGGGATGAGTAGCCCATTATTTGTTGGGGGTGTTCTTCTATCCATTGACTGGGCTTACAGTGCTTACAGAAGGGCCAGATCTATCATTAGAAGGTAAGCTGGGATGAGTAGCCCATTATTTGTTGGGGGTGTTCTTCTATCCATTGACTGGGCTTACAGTGCTTACAGAAGGGCCAGATCTATCATTAGAAGGTAAGCAGGGATGAGTAGCCCATTATTTGTTGGGGGTGTTCTTCTATCCATTGACTGGGCTTACAGTGCTTACAGAAGGGCCAGATCTATCATTAGAAGGTAAGCTGGGATGAGTAGCCCATTATTTGTTGGGGGTGTTCTTCATCCATTGACTGGGCTTACAGTGCTTACAGAAGGGCCAGATCTATCATTAGAAGGTAAGCAGGGATGAGTAGCCCATTATTTGTTGGGGTGTTCTTCTATCCATTGACTGGGCTTACAGTGCTTACAGAAGGTCCAGATCTATCATTAGAAGGTAAGCTGGGATGAGTAGCCCATTATTTGTTGGGGGTGTTCTTCTATCCATTGACTGGGCTTACAGTGCTTACAGAAGGTCCAGATCTATCATTAGAAGGTAAGCTGGGATGAGTAGCCCATTATTTGTTGGGGTGTTCTTCTATCCATTGACTGGGCTTACAGTGCTTACAGAAGGGCCAGATCTATCATTAGAAGGTAAGCTGGGATGAGTAGCCCATTATTTGTTGGGAGTATTCTTCTATCCATTGACTGGGCTTACAGTGCTTACAGAAGGGCCAGATCTATCATTAGAAGGTAAGCTGGGATGAGTAGCCTATTATTTGTTGGGGGTGTTCTTCTATCCATTGACTGGGCTTACAGTGCTTACAGAAGGGCCAGATCTATCATTAGAAGGTAAGCTGGGATGAGTAGCCCATTATTTGTTGGGGGTGTTCTTCTATCCTTTGACTGGGCTTACAGTGCTTACAGAAGGGCCAGATCTATCATTAGAAGGTAAGCTGGGATGAGTAGCCCATTATTTGTTGGGGGTGTTCTTCTATCCATTGACTGGGCTTACAGTGCTTACAGAAGAGCCAGATTATCATTAAAAGGTAAGCTGGGAAGGGCCAGATCTATCATTAGAAGGTAAGCTGGGATGAGTAGCCCATTATTTGTTGGGGTGTTCTTCTATCCATTGACTGGGCTTACAGTGCTTACAGAAGGGCCAGATCTATCATTAGAAGGTAAGCTGGGATGAGTAGCCCATTATTTGTTGGGGTGTTCTTCTATCCATTGACTGGGCTTACAGTGCTTACAGAAGGGCCAGATCTATCATTAGAAGGTAAGCTGGGATGAGTAGCCCATTATTTGTTGGGAGTATTCTTCTATCCATTGACTGGGCTTACAGTGCTTACAGAAGGGCCAGATCTATCATTAGAAGGTAAGCTGGGATGAGTAGCCTATTATTTGTTGGGGGTGTTCTTCTATCCATTGACTGGGCTTACAGTGCTTACAGAAGGGCCAGATCTATCATTAGAAGGTAAGCTGGGATGAGTAGCCTATTATTTGTTGGGAGTATTCTTCTATCCATTGACTGGGCTTACAGTGCTTACAGAAGGGCCAGATCTATCATTAGAAGGTAAGCAGGGATGAGTAGCCCATTATTTGTTGGGGGTATTCTTCTATCCATTGACTGGGCTTACAGTGCTTACAGAAGGGCCAGATCTATCATTAGAAGGTAAGCTGGGATGAGTAGCCCATTATTTGTTGGGAGTATTCTTCTATCCATTGACTGGGCTTACAGTGCTTACAGAAGGGCCAGATCTATCATTAGATGGTAAGCTGGGATGAGTAGCCTATTATTTGTTGGGAGTATTCTTCTATCCTTTGACTGGGCTTACAGTGCTTACAGAAGGGCCAGATCTATCATTAAAAGGTAAGCTGGGATGAGTAGCCCATTATTTGTTGGGGGTGTTCTTCTATCCATTGACTGGGCTTACAGTGCTTACAGAAGGGCCAGATCTATCATTAGAAGGTAAGCTGGGATGAGTAGCCCATTATTTGTTGGGAGTATTCTTCTATCCATTGACTGGGCTTACAGTGCTTACAGAAGGGCCAGATCTATCATTAGAAGGTAAGCTGGGATGAGTAGCCCATTATTTGTTGGGGTGTTCTTCTATCCATTGACTGGGCTTACAGTGCTTACAGAAGGGCCAGATCTATCATTAGAAGGTAAGCTGGGATGAGTAGCCCATTATTTGTTGGGGGTGTTCTTCTATCCATTGACTGGGCTTACAGTGCTTACAGAAGGGCCAGATCTATCATTAGAAGGTAAGCTGGGATGAGTAGCCCATTATTTGTTGGGGAGTTCTTCTATCCATTGACTGGGCTTACAGTGCTTACAGAAGGGCCAGATCTATCATTAGAAGGTAAGCTGGGATGAGTAGCCTATTATTTGTTGGGAGTATTCTTCTATCCTTTGACTGGGCTTACAGTGCTTACAGAAGGGCCAGATCTATCATTAGAAGGTAAGCTGGGATGAGTAGCCCATTATTTGTTGGGAGTATTCTTCTATCCATTGACTGGGCTTACAGTGCTTACAGAAGGGCCAGATCTATCATTAGAAGGTAAGCTGGGATGAGTAGCCCATTATTTGTTGGGAGTATTCTTCTATCCATTGAATGGGCTTACAGTGCTTACAGAAGGGCCAGATCTATCATTAGAAGGTAAGCAGGGATGAGTAGCCCATTATTTGTTGGGAGTATTCTTCTATCCATTGACTGGGCTTACAGTGCTTACAGAAGGGCCAGATCTATCATTAGAAGGTAAGCTGGGATGAGTAGCCCATTATTTGTTGGGAGTATTCTTCTATCCATTGACTGGGCATACAGTGCTTACAGAAGGGCCAGATCTATCATTAGAAGGTAAGCTGGGATGAGTAGCCTATTATTTGTTGGGAGTATTCTTCTATCCATTGACTGGGCTTACAGTGCTTACATTAGAAGAGCTGGGATGAGGCCAGATCTATCATTAGAAGGTAAGCTGGGATGAGTAGCCCATTATTTGTTGGGGTATTCTTCTATCCTTTGACTGGGCTTACAGTGCTTACAGAAGGGCCAGATCTATCATTAGAAGGTAAGCAGGGATGAGTAGCCCATTATTTGTTGGGGTGTTCTTCTATCCATTGACTGGGCTTACAGAAGGGCCAGATCTATCATTAGAAGGTAAGCAGGGATGAGTAGCCCATTATTTGTTGGGAGTATTCTTCTATCCATTGACTGGGCTTACAGTGCTTACAGAAGGGCCAGATCTATCATTAGAAGGTAAGCTGGGATGAGTAGCCTATTATTTGTTGGGGTGTTCTTCTATCCATTGACTGGGCTTACAGTGCTTACAGAAGGGCCAGATCTATCATTAGAAGGTAAGCTGGGATGAGTAGCCCATTATTTGTTGGGGGTGTTCTTCTATCCTTTGACTGGGCTTACAGTGCTTACAGAAGGGCCAGATCTATCATTAGAAGGTAAGCTGGGATGAGTAGCCCATTATTTGTTGGGGTGTTCTTCTATCCATTGACTGGGCTTACAGTGCTTACAGAAGGGCCAGATCTATCATTAGAAGGTAAGCTGGGATGAGTAGCCCATTATTTGTTGGGGGTATTCTTCTATCCTTTGACTGGGCTTACAGTGCTTACAGAAGGGCCAGATCTATCATTAGAAGGTAAGCTGGGATGAGTAGCCCATTATTTCTTGGGTGCGTTCTTCTATCCATTGACTGGGCTTACAGTGCTTACAGAAGGGCCAGATCTATCATTAGAAGGTAAGCTGGGATGAGTAGCCCATTATTTGTTGGGGGTGTTCTTCTATCCATTGACTGGGCTTACAGTGCTTACAGAAGGGCCAGATCTATCATTAGAAGGTAAGCTGGGATGAGTAGCCCATTATTTGTTGGGGGTGTTCTTCTATCCATTGACTGGGCTTACAGTGCTTACAGAAGGGCCAGATCTATCATTAGAAGGTAAGCTGGGATGAGTAGCCCATTATTGGGTTGGGGTGTTCTTCTATCCATTGACTGGGCTTACAGTGCTTACAGAAGGGCCAGATCTATCATTAGAAGGTAAGCTGGGATGAGTAGCCCATTATTTGTTGGGGGTGTTCTTCTATCCATTGACTGGGCTTACAGTGCTTACAGAAGGGCCAGATCTATCATTAGAAGGTAAGCTGGGATGAGTAGCCCATTATTTGTTGGGAGTATTCTTCTATCCTTTGACTGGGCTTACAGTGCTTACAGAAGGGCCAGATCTATCATTAAAAGGTAAGCTGGGATGAGTAGCCCATTATTTGTTGGGGTGTTCTTCTATCCATTGACTGGGCTTACAGTGCTTACAGAAGGGCCAGATCTATCATTAGAAGGTAAGCTGGGATGAGTAGCCTATTATTTGTTGGGGGTATTCTTCTATCCATTGACTGGGCTTACAGTGCTTACAGAAGGGCCAGATCTATCATTAGAAGGTAAGCAGGGATGAGTAGCCCATTATTTGTTGGGGGTGTTCTTCTATCCATTGACTGGGCTTACAGTGCTTACAGAAGGGCCAGATCTATCATTAGAAGGTAAGCTGGGATGAGTAGCCCATTATTTGTTGGGAGTATTCTTCTATCCATTGACTGGGCTTACAGTGCTTACAGAAGGGCCAGATCTATCATTAGAAGGTAAGCTGGGATGAGTAGCCCATTATTTGTTGGGAGTATTCTTCTATCCATTGACTGGGCTTACAGTGCTTACAGAAGGGCCAGATCTATCATTAGAAGGTAAGCTGGGATGTGTAGCCCATTATTTGTTGGGGGTGTTCTTCTATCCATTGACTGGGCTTACAGTGCTTACAGAAGGGCCAGATCTATCATTAGAAGGTAAGCTGGGATGAGTAGCCCATTATTTGTTGGGGGTGTTCTTCTATCCATTGACTGGGCTTACAGTGCTTACAGAAGGGCCAGATCTATCATTAGAAGGTAAGCTGGGATGAGTAGCCCATTATTTGTTGGGAGTATTCTTCTATCCATTGACTGGGCTTACAGTGCTTACAGAAGGGCCAGATCTATCATTAGAAGGTAAGCTGGGATGAGTAGCCCATTATTTGTTGGGAGTATTCTTCTATCCATTGACTGGGCTTACAGTGCTTACAGAAGGGCCAGATCTATCATTAGAAGGTAAGCTGGGATGAGTAGCCCATTATTTGTTGGGGTGTTCTTCTATCCATTGACTGGGCTTACAGTGCTTACAGAAGGGCCAGATCTATCATTAGAAGGTAAGCTGGGATGAGTAGCCCATTATTTGTTGGGGGTATTCTTCTATCCATTGACTGGGCTTACAGTGCTTACAGAAGGGCCAGATCTATCATTAGAAGGTAAGCTGGGATGAGTAGCCCATTATTTGTTGGGAGTATTCTTCTATCCATTGACTGGGCTTACAGTGCTTACAGAAGGGCCAGATCTATCATTAGAAGGTAAGTACGGATGAGTAGCCCATTATTTGTTGGGGGTGTTCTTCTATCCATTGACTGGGCTTACAGTGCTTACAGAAGGGCCAGATCTATCATTAGAAGGTAAGCTGGGATGAGTAGCCCATTATTTGTTGGGGTGTTCTTCTATCCATTGACTGGGCTTACAGTGCTTACAGAAGGGCCAGATCTATCATTAGAAGGTAAGCTGGGATGAGTAGCCCATTATTTGTTGGGGGTGTTCTTCTATCCATTGACTGGGCTTACAGTGCTTACAGAAGGGCCAGATCTATCATTAGAAGGTAAGCTGGGATGAGTAGCCTATTATTTGTTGGGGGTGTTCTTCTATCCTTTGACTGGGCTTACAGTGCTTACAGAAGGGCCAGATCTATCATTAGAAGGTAAGCTGGGATGAGTAGCCCATTATTTGTTGGGGGCCAGATTCTTCTATCCATTGACTGGGCTTACATTGTGCTTACAGAAGGGCCAGATCTATCATTAGAAGGTACGCTGGCTTGAGTAGCCCATTATTTGTTGGGGTGTTCTTCTATCCATTGACTGGGCTTACAGTGCTTACAGAAGGGCCAGATCTATCATTAGAAGGTAAGCTGGGATGAGTAGCCTATTATTTGTTGGGGGTGTTCTTCTATCCTTTGACTGGGCTTACAGTGCTTACAGAAGGGCCAGATCTATCATTAGAAGGTAAGCTGGGATGAGTAGCCCATTATTTGTTGGGGGTGTTCTTCTATCCATTGACTGGGCTTACAGTGCTTACAGAAGGGCCAGATCTATCATTAGAAGGTAAGCTGGGATGAGTAGCCTATTATTTGTTGGGGGTGTTCTTCTATCCATTGACTGGGCTTACAGTGCTTACAGAAGGGCCAGATCTATCATTAGAAGGTAAGCTGGGATGAGTAGCCTATTATTTGTTGGGAGTATTCTTCTATCCATTGACTGGGCTTACAGTGCTTACAGAGGGGCCAGATCTATCATTAGAAGGTAAGTACGGATGAATGTTTTCTGGAATTTTTTCTTGTTTTCAGAAAAAAAGTGAAATTTCTTGATTTTATTACTCTCTTTTTTATATTGTTTTATTTTCAGTGCCTTTTGAGAGTTTTTCTGAGATGCTTCATAAACAGTTGGCATGGTATCACATAGCTGGTACGGTGATGTTTCTATGGGCTTCAATTCATCATTATAGAGCACATGTTATCTTTGCCAACTTAAGAAAAGGAGATAAAGGTGAGATTTTGGTTTGTTTGATGGATTTGTGTATACACGTATATTTGTGTGTCTTTTTCTGTAGGAACACATCTTGTGTGTCATTTTTACTGTGTCTAGCCACAAAAGCAGGGTCTTTCAAAGGGGCTCTTTAAAAGAGGTCATGTTTAAAGGTACTGTACTGAAAAAGGCCACGCAAGCACACTATAACAGACAGATACACAAAAAAGTCACATAAGATGTAAAAATAGACACAAAAAATTTAAAAAAAGACACACAAGATGTGTATTATACTTATAAAGACACACAAGAAAGTCACATAAGCTCATAAACACACAAGTAGGGGTGCGTTGGTAGGGGTGTTTGTGGAGTGGGAGTGTGTGTGTTTGCAAACAAGGACACATGCATACATATGTAAGAGCCTTGGATGGCCACGGTTCCTAGTCCTAGAAAGTGTTTCTAGATGTAAAATGCCATCAGAAAGCATCCTCTTGCTCAGGGTTGTCCTCACTATTGCATTTGCCCATTTCTCTAGTCTATCATACAATGTAGGGGAAACCCTCACAAAATCAATATTGCATTGCTGGATTTAGATGTTTTTGCTGGATTGAAACCATGCCATGTTCAGAGACTTTTATCCGATACCAGGTTTATTTTAAATTTATAGCCTGGTCTCACGGCACATATCCGACACCACATAAATTTGTGCCAAAAATTATTTGCTCCCCCTCTCTGCCTGGCAAAAACTACTTGCCCCTCACTCAGCCTGCCAAAAAACTTTGCCCCCCCCTCAATTTTACCCTCCCCCAGGGCTCATAATTATTGCACAGCCCCTAAGATAGAATGCTGGAGGATCAATTTATTAAATCATAATAATTATTACAATTATCAGCCACAATAGCCTGTGCTCAGTTAAAAACATATTACAACTATTTCTTGGTTTTTTTAATCTTCAGATTCCCAAGCACACAAGATTCCATATGGTGATTGGTTTGAGATTGTATCATGTCCACATTACCTGTCAGAAGTACTCATCTATGTGTCACTGGTAGTCACCCTAGGAGGATACCATCTTCTTGCATATGCCATGTTAGCGTTTGTGGTTACCAATCAAGTAGGGTGTGGTCTCACCTCACATCAATGGTACCAAACCAAGTTTGAAGATTATCCTAAAAGCAGGAAGGCTATCATTCCTTGGATTTTGTAGTCAGGTCTCAAAGTAACTTCTCTAAGGTTGAATTAATTATTGTTTGTCTCAAAGCTCTTCAGAAATTTAAATGTTTATGTGGAATGCAGTTTTATATTTCTTAATTTTATTCATTTTATAATCGTTTTAACCATAGAGGCAATGTGTGGGTAACCTGTTAGAACAAACTAATACCATGGAGATGTAAAGGAGTTAAGCTGCTTTTACTGAATTAAAACACTTAGAATCTATAGTTTGATCAGCTCGTAATCGGCGGGCCTTATAGCATCACAGATTAATATCAATATATTTTATTTGGAGAATTGTCCTGTGACATTCCGTCAGAAGTATCACAAATTATTAATTAAAGTCCTATACTTTGCCTACTTTATTTAACACACACAATATAGACCAGACAGGTCAACTTTATCATTCTTAAACGTGGGTCTACTTTTCGGCGTAAAAGCCCCGCCGATTACGAGCTGATCAAAGTATTAGTGCTGTGCCTTAGCAAACAGGCATTTATGTTTTGTCCACATTGGTGGGCATTTTAAAATATTTTAGAAAATAAAATTTATCAAGTTGAATAATGTGCATGATTTTATTAACATGCACAGGAGCTTTGAGTCAAATAATTAAATTAATATGGCCTTACTTGTGTCGGCAAGTTGTAACCGGGAGGGGGGTACTCAAGTTTGGTTTTGGTAGGGACGTGCCGCTGAGATTTTGGAAGTAGACCCATAAATAGTACCAATTTTTCAAGAAATTTGGATCCATTGATATACCAAAAGTCAAAATTTTCAGCCAAATTTACCCAAAATTGTCTTGGTTTTTACAAATTTTCCCAAAATTTTGGGAAAATTTTGAAAATCTTGGTTAGATTAAGGAAAAATTGGGCTGTTTTCCGAAAAAATTGAGAACATTTTGAAAAAAGGACCCATTCATATACCAAAATAGGCTTTGAAAAAGGGGTCATTGATATACCAGAAGCCTGAAAATGCTACCCATGTTTGCGGCACATCCCCGTATGGTCATTTGTACTGAGTACCCCGGTTGTAACCCTACATGAGTTATTCCAATTGAAATCCATTCACCCCCTATGGAAGACATTACTTTAATCTTCCACACAGGGAGTGTGGATTTCAAATGGGGTTATCTTCTTTGTGTGAGATTTTGGCCATGTCTTCCATAGGGGTGTGTAGATTCCAATCGGAATAGCCCTCATTGATATTGGGACGTATGAAGTGCAATATAATGTTAATCATTTAAAAAGTTGTATTGCACTTTTATACTCCACTTTGAAGTTTTATATCTCAAGAGGGACATGTTGGAGTGCAAACCGTGATGCTCTAGGGCGTAATTGAAGGTCTGAATGTAATAGAGGTTTGTGTTTTTATTAACAGGGTGAAAAATTCAAAATTCAACCTTATTTAAAGGTTGCAAATTTACAACACTTGATTTGATTATGGGTCAGTCGGAATGTGCATTCAGTTACTGGAATGTGAAAGTCTACATTTATTTCCGACAATGGTCATAGGTTTATAAATAAGGCTACATAATTTTTATGTGTGTTCATTTTCCTTGCGCGTCCATGTCAGCTGAAACAGCAAATTCATTTTTTATTTACTTCTTTTTTTAGTTTTTTGCTGTAAAATCATGAAATTCTGAGACATATTTTGAAGAAAATTGACTTGATTCAATACTAACTTGTATTGTTTAGGTATAAAACTATTGATATATGTACTTCAGTTGTGTAAATCCACCACAATTTTATGATGTGTACTTTTGAATACTTGTAAATTACATTTGAACTCAAAATTAACTTTAAAAAAAATCTTTAAAAAAAAGGTTGTATGGGCATGAAACTTTGTGGGTACAGTCAACATTTGGAGTCAAATTTTCGGAAGGTCATTTCAGGGTCATCCAGGGGTCATCTGAGGTCAAATTACTAAAAACTGTTGTATGGGCATGAATCTTGGTGGGTACAATCAACATTTAGAGTCAAATTTTTAGAAGGTCATTTCGGGGTCATCCAAAATCACCATTTTGTTTGAAATGATTTAGATGTTAGGGGGCTGTCATTTTCTTAGGAAGGGGGGTCCCAAATATATGGGGGAGGGGGGTCATAGAATTTTTAGACCAAAAATAGGGGGTTAGAATTTTTTAACACCCAAAATAGGGGGTTAAAGAATTATTAATGGCTGGCGACTCAAAATTTCCTTCTTTACACTTAAACTCGAAATTTGAACGCACTCCGCACATTTTCTTCACTTTTGGTTCACTTCAAGTTTTGTTTTGGTGTGCTCCGTCCTTAAGAATAATTTGTCTTGAGTCTTTGTAGGCGGAAGGGGGGGGTCATCAAATTTTTCAACCCAACATGGGTATTAGAAAATCAATATAGGATATTGGTGGATACAAGTCATTTCGATTCAGCTGTAATTTATGGATCTGTGAATGTCTCTTTAATGTGGCATTTGTAACTTTGAAAACCCTACAACCATAGATGTAAATGTATTATGAGTTTTGATAAATCAAGGGGTCAGTGACACAAAGACATAACTCCATTTTGAAATGAGATTTTGATATCAAAATGTTCAGAAACATGAGCATGCACTTTCCAATAAACGCATCTAGAAGTAACTCCATTTAACACCACATTGAAATCAAACCAGTGAAACAGACTTAAGTCAATGTGGACCATTATCTTTAAACTCATAATTTTTCTCAGAATGGACAAAATGGAGTTATGTCTTTGTGTCACTGACCCCTCGAAATGTCATGCGATCAAGCAAAATGAGTCATTTGTTGAGCAAAATCAAAGTTCATGTGCCATTTTCAGACCTTTTTTGTGATGAAAACACAATTGAACTTATCAGAGATATTTTCATTTTAGTGTTGCTCGGAACAATAAAATAAAGGAAGTTGAACACTATTATTCAAAATCAATATTAGAAACAAATGACCCATTCAGCTTGATTACATTACAAATTTTAAATATTTTAAATCTGAATTGCAGCTGCCATTTCAAAATTGTTATCATTGCAAAAAAATGTATTTATTACTCGATGATGTAAATAAATGTACAATCTTCACAATAAATGCAATAATAACATGACACAACAAGATTATCTGTGTGTACTGAATTTATTTTTTGCTTGTGTCAACATACTACAGACCGCAAAAGAATTAAGGTACCAGTTATGTTCACCCCTGAATATCCTAAACAAAGACAAATGTGTCAAAATTAAAACAAGCCGCCTTTACCTGTATCCTAAGAGTTAAGACCTCATTAGTTGAAATTGGTTGAGAATTAAAGAAATGGTGATCTAAAACGCTTTGTGTACAAATCAATAGGGTATGCAATGGAGCAAACTGCAATTTTTGAAATTGCATTTTCCTTGGGTTTTTGGATCAGTGTGATTTCAGTGTGATTTCAATGAACGAGGTCTTAAATCCGAGCTCAAGGATGCACCTATTGGATGGTTGCTCTAATTATGACATATCTGTTAATTTAGGATATACAGGGGTCAAAAATAACTGGTACCTTAATTGTTTTGCAGTCTGTTTTCTGGCATGAGATTTCTCCACGGATCTGCGCCTAAAATCTCAACCCCATAGCAACCATAAGGGGATATCATTTTCTTCAGAAGGGGGGGTCCCATATATATATGGGGGTCATAAATTTTTGGGGAAAAAATGGGGGGGGGGGGGTCATAAAATAGTTCATGACCAAAATGTAGGAAGTCACAAGATGACCACAGTGTGTGTGTTTAATTTAAAAAGGCTGATATCAATATAATTTTAGCCTGTTTAGGGGGTAACATGTATTGGTGGTGGGGGTCATAAAATTTGTGTTGCCAAAATAGGGCGGGTCGCAATTTTATTGATGCCCACTTTAGGAAAATTTGGGAGCCCCTTCCAAGAAAATGATAGCCCCTAAGTCAGCATTAGATGATACAAAAAGGAGTGAGGAGGGTAAACAAAAAATACAACATCATGAAGCTTGACGTATTTGCTGTATGAAGATTGCTGTCAAGTATCTGTGATGATACCAACTGCGTTGGATTAAAAGCCAGTCTCATAATTGTACATTATTTGCAGTGCATCAAGAGTGACATGTACACATAATCACATTAGACTGGTTGACCTTTTGCAGATATAGCTTATGAGCCATGTACGGTTGTATTGTGCATGTAAATCACGCTTGGGATATACATTCATTAAATGCAGTGTGTTCCAGAAGTCTGTACAATTACAATCAAGTTTCAAATATTTCTTTAATCAAAAAAGATAACTTTAATTTTCACTTAATAACATTATAGCACAAAGAACAATGATTTTACATTATGCATTATGCTGAAAAGGGCAAAATGTATTTACTGAATATCTGCCCTTCTTCATCTCCAAATTCAAGGGACATACAATTATCTAAAGGAAAGAAAAGTCCTTTCTATATGGATTTACCCACCATTAATTCAAGACCAAGGTAGAATCAGAATCAAATGCCCTAAAGGGTCATGTTATTTGATATAGGCCTATATACCCAACATTCATACAGGTAGTGTTAACACTGGTTGAAGTGAGAACCATTTCAAAATGATCCATATGGAATGTGCGTAACAATTTAGCATAAAAGCATACAATATATATATAGTACGTACCTCTGACATACTAAGTACCGTAAATGGATCAATACCCACATGCACTATATTCTTAAAATAACTTGGTAACACTCATAATTGTGTAAGCTGGTGTTTGCAGACGTTAACCTAAACAAATGTCAAGAATTAGCATTGAAGATATTTAGCACTGAGTAATTAATTAATTCACTAGCACCAAATACCTTTCAATAACCATCCCTAGCCAACGTCTCGCATCACTCAATTACCCACAGAATTCAAAATAAATGTATATCTATCCATTAATTTGATGAAGTTCCCCTAACATTAAAATGTGTTAAGATATATGACAGTCTTCAGATTTGGTAATTTTGCTAAAAACAAATTTTTGTGTGAAGGCAAGAACATCTCTTGTATGCATTGAGCTGGTTGTATTGTGCAATAAATTACAAAGCAACTTTTATTTAACAGAATAAGTAGTGCTTGTTTCTGCTTTTGAACTCTTTTCTGCAGTGTCCATAACCATAAGGTGGCTGTTATTTTCTTCAGGGTATAAGGGTGGTCATAAATTTTTGGAAAGAAAAATAGGGGGGGGGGTGATGATTTCAATATAAGTTTAGGTGGCAAGGTGGGGTGTCATAAAATGTTTGTTGCCTAAATACTAGGGTCGCAATTTTATTGATGCCGACTTTTTGTAAATTTGGGACCCCTCTTCCGAAGAAAATGCCAGCCCCCTAATTTAACTGATTACATAATTCCACTGAAATTTAACACCACCCATAAACATTCCAGGCACCAAAAGTGGCAAATAAATTTTATAATCAACATTTACAACATCATAAGGACATTTTATATGCAAAATGGCTATGGCTTATTAAGATGGCATATCTGTGTATAGTAGTTTTTGAAATATTTCCTGGTGCAACTACAGACACCTGACCAAAAACTTAACAAGCCACTGATTTGCCACATTAATATTTGACTAAAATCACTATGTTTTCAATCGCATTTTTAGGGTTTTTTCTACAGGATGTCAATTTAGTACCTAAATTCCTTCCCACAAGGTAATAGGCATTGTAGGAAGGAATTTAGGTACAAATCGACATCCGGTAGAAAACCCCGAAAGGTGTGCATTGTATTATACACTATCACATTCAACATGGGACTGTCATTAAACATTCCACTTTCTTAATCTAAAACAATTTCTTTGTATGTACCGAGCATTTGACAAAAATATTTGACAAATGTTCTTATTACATTGCTTTATGCAATGTCAAATCCAAAATAAGACAGACATTATAGACATTAAACATTATACCTAGTGCCAATTCCCTGGTTATATTAATACTGTAAATACAACAGTTTATTTGTGTGTAATATACCCATGTGTGTAAGACCAATGCTTTTATGGGAAGAGAATAAAAGACAACCAACATGAAACAAAATCAATTCTTCGCACCACAACTATCTTAAATGGGCATCAATTCACTACAAATCAGAATCAAGGTGTTGCGTTGAAACATCAAAATCCAACTCCCGCATAGCCTAACATTGGCCATACACTTTGCCCATCTGGCCCAATGGTAAATCTGGCCCTGAATTGATTCTTACAAATTGGCTTGGTGTCAACAGGTATTAAGATATGTCAGTGCTATTTCTTAAAATTTCAGTTTTTATAAGCCTTAATTAATGTCTAAAGAGGTGAGGATGTGCAATAAAATACAAAACCTGATACTACAATTAACACCAAAAAATATGTAAACCAATGAAAAAAAAAAAGCTGTTCCATGTTGATGACAAAGTAGCGTCCCAGCTATTGGTCAGTCCTTTACTTGATCAGAAAGCTGCAATAAAAATAAAATTGAAATGGTTATGTGAGCATCAATGACTTCAAAAGGAGAACCAAGGACATTAGATGTGGAGAAATCTGAGAAATCTCTGTATAGCTACATAATGGGTTGTTCCAGTGAATCCATACACCCCCTATGGAAAACATGATTTTAATTTCCCACGGGGGGGGGGGTACATTTCAAATGGAGTCACCCATTCAGGTAACCCCATTTGAAATTCACAATCCCTCCCTGTGTGAGAGATTAAGGTCATGTCTTCCATAGGGGGTGTATGGATTTCAACTGGAATAGCCCAATTTCAGACATTGCTGACAGAAATTAACAATGAAATACAAAGGTGAGATTTGAATACAAAATGTATTTCAAAGTGTTAATTGCACTTTTTGGTCTCTGCTATTGCTTATACTGACAATGTCCATGGTATTGATTTCTACACGTCACATAGAAGTTGATGTGCATGAACGTCTTGATCACCTCTTGGAAATGGTTTTCGTTGGAAGTGCCTTGTTCAACTTCTTAATAAAGTCCTATATAAACACCTGTTTGTGTTATGCAAGGGCATACGGCAAACAGTAACATGGCAATAAGTCACATAAACCAAAAGATGCAAGTACACCACTCAAAAAATTAACGGAGCAGAATCTGAGAATCCTAATTTGCATTGTTTCTTTTCTGTTCTCTTGGTGTTGACCAAAGTGTTGTTCAGTGTCATTGGACTTCAGTAGTAGGTAGTTAAAGTGTTTTGTTACCTGAACATTACTGATTGAAATGAAACTCATCTCATTTACAATCTTAATCCTAATGCCATTTTTGAAACTGTTAATAAATTACTCTGATCCTTTAATTTTAATAATAGTGCTTTTAGTAAAGTGCAGTCAGTGCAAAATTCATTGGAATCGCCTTTATAGCAAATTGCTTTTTAACATTTGAGAGTGTACTTCTGCAATGTTAACAAGGCACCTCTGAAGCGTAGTATGTGTGCTTTGCACTTTGTACACATTGTTAATTTTGCAGCCATACAGGTTGTACACATTGTGAGTTGCACCGTGTCAACATCGCAGAAGTACGCTCTCGTCAAAGGTTTACAGCAATAAACTTTAAATAGTAAGCATTTACTCAAAGTGGAGGCATACACACATGCACATAGTGACTGCACTAAGCTAAAAGCACTTAAGTGAGATTACTAATCAAACATTCTCATTCAATAAAAAAAGTCGATTTTGGAAGTTCAACTTGAAAATTCATATAAATAGTGATAACTACTGATTACACAACAACAAATAATAATAGCTTATTCACTATTTTCAGCTGTTTCTATTTTGCAAATCCACAACAAAAGCCCATAAAAAGTAATAAAATCATAGTTAAACCAGAGAAGGTAGACTCCATCATACTTGTTTGTGGATGGATTTTTTTGCCATGAACAGCAACCTTACCTTCTTTGTGAACATGTAAAGCATCTGTTCAAATGACAAGCTAAACCGTCTATTTGTGAGCTTTGCAGACCCTAATTATCAATGTTCAGCCGTTGCCAAAACTAGTTAAAAGGTATGCTATTTTCATGTCCATATGACAATTTAAGGATTTCCCATACTCTTTCTTCTGGAGCTATAGTCCGTGGTATATGTTTTCAATAAAATGCATGTTCAAATTAGGGGCCTACATGAGCTTTATGAGCAGCACGGCGAGCCTGAAGCCCTAAGGAGTGGCGAGTGCGAAGCCATAAGGAGGGGCAATGCCCTTGTGGGGTTTGGGGGGGGGGGGGGCAGCACGCCTGGAAGCTACTGTACTTTAGGGTTTATGGACAGTTGGATGTGTGAAACTCCACGATTAAAAAGTCATACACACTCCTAACTTGAGCGGTTGTACAAAAGAGGATGTGTTTTGTTTGGTGCATGTGTGTTGTATACATGTGGGGGGGGTGCATTTTTGAAAGTGTACACTTCACGAAGTATTTTAAGCAATCTTAAGATGAAATTACCGATTCTAAAGTTTGTTCGGCTTATTTAAGGCGGAAAAATAAGACTCTAAACACTGTATATTGGTATAGAATGGTGTGCATGCAGTTGCACGCAATGCTTACGCTAGTTGTATGTTGCATAATGTGTGGCAGGTGCACGCTTATGTGAATTTACGCAAGCATGATTTAGGACTTTATTGATGGGCGCAGTAACAAAGCCGAATCATTTCCGCCTTATATAAGCGAAACAAATTTGATCACTTTCTTGTACAACAAGTGCTACCAAATACAAACCTTAATGTGAAACTAATAAGTCTATGGGCTATTCCATTTGATATCCATACACCCTCTATGGAGGACATGACCTTAATATCACACTCCTTGTGAGGAAGATTAAGGTTATGTTTTCCATAAGGATATGGATTTCAACTGGAATAGCCCATGTCAGCATATTCAATAGGACACAACTCTGGACACTTATTCTTGCTACCACTAAAGTTCAGCACTTGCAGATGCGCAAGCCATTTATCGCACAAAAAGAACAGGGTCAGACCAGGCTTGATTAGCAAATGAGGTGTCAATGTCTCACAAATTATGTGATTCAATCAGAACCCCACATCTGTGCATAATACATATAGTGTGTGCGATACAGTGGCATAAAAGTACCAAACTTCTCTAGTGTAACTCTCAAGTAAAAACCTAGCCCACAGTGAAGGACTTCCATGCAATAAGTAAGACACTTGCATAATCACATTTTCTCACTTTTTACACAAAGTACCCGGTTTTTGTTAAAGGCTCATGTCATATTTAAAATAACACCTTCAACCTGAAAAAAGTTTAGCGCCCATATCTTATATCTCAGCATGCATATAGGACCTGTTCGTGGTTTGTGAACACTCCCAGTGCAAGCTGCAATATTTGAAGTTGCATGCAGGATGATAACAGCCACTTTGAATATACAGGTGAGATTCTAGAGAAACCAATTTGTTTTGAAATTCACCTTTAGTGACAAGATGGCCACCATGGGCTTGTGCCAGGTCGCATTATTGAGTCGTGTGTACATAATTGGGATTTGCAAAAATCTGACTTGCTAATAGCAAGTTAGAAAAACATCTGTATCCATACTTGTATTGGGTTCAGGATTGAGGCCTAAGGTTTTAATATTTACTTAAGTACAGCTATCACTGTTGCCATCATCATCAACTGAAGGATGGTTTTCCAAACTTGCTTAGTCCACTTTGGTCATTATCAAACCAAGCAATAGATTACTCATGATTATATTGAATACTGATACATAAACTATCCCATTTTTCCCAAACTCTCCCAGTCCCCTATCACTAGCCAAGGGAATCTCCTTTACTTTAAAAAAAGTCAAGTAAATCTGCTTTACTTCTGAAACTCACTCAGCTCTCACATCTTCGTACTGAGTTACATTTACACTACAAAACTCACTCACCCCAAAAACGTAATTTATCACAATGGGTCAAAATGGACTGAGTAAGTTTTGGAAGACCACTCACGATTTGCATTACTACTACTACTACTACAACTACAGTTTGTCCACATAGAAGTACAAAGTAAATAGACCTTGGAAACTGGAGGTATGAGAATAATATATCGGTGCAATACGTGCGTAAATGCTTCTTTGGTGCGCCAACTGCTGCACGATTTGTACTTGTCAAGCGCACCACTCTCTTTACACGTCGCGTGTTTTAACACGCAGTGCATGTGACGCGATGCCACAGATTTGGTTTGTACTTCTATGTGGACAGATTGCACTACTACTACTACTACTGCTATTTCTATTACAACTACTTGTGCTACCGCTGCTACTGCTGCTGTAAAAATGACCTCATATTTTGAAACTAATATGTAACAAAGCAAGTGAGTACAACACTAAAAAAAATGAATAAGATATTGTGTAATTGCAAGTAAGATTTATATATGTTGGTCATAGACTTTAAAAGAGAACTTAAACTTGTCAACAACACTCACATGACGGCATACAACTTTGTAAAATATTTTATTTCAACTGTGTTTTGGTCTTCTGTGCTTTAATAGACCTTTTCAAATTAACAACGGAAATGTTCGGAAAACAAACCACACTTGAGTGTACTTACGCTCAAGTGCTCAACACCGACACACATTAGACAAAGCACAATTAGTATACGTGCTGCACCCAACAGCTGCATGATGACTCACAATATTATTATAAACTGGGTCATCGTAAACAAACTGCGCCTGTCTTCGGAAAACCTCAATTTGAAATGGTCTATTGTTACACAATTATGTTGTTCTGTTGTTGACAAGTTTTAAATTATCTTTGTGATACAAATAAATCAAGTACATCACCATGGATACCTGTTCTGCATTTTGACTGACCACATAATCTCTTTTCCTACAGGAAACTGGGATATAAATAGGATGAGTGCTTTTGTGATTTTTGAAAGTTGAAGTGACTGGTTTACCAATTTAATAATGTATTGGCTGTACTACTGCACACATAAAATAAAATTGCACAGATGCAATTTCAAAGGAGTTATGTGTAAATGCAAATGTTACAACCCATAATATCCCAAAGAATATTTGTGACACAATCTGGTTCATGGGAGCCAAAGGAGACATTTTTGAAAATTGAGTCACTGTAATTTTTACATTATACATACAAAAGGCTATCATTTACTGAAAACACCAAAGTTGTAGCATACGTGGCTCTAAAGTTATGATGTTTTTTGATGTCTATTTTCTTATGTATTTTCTTATTTTTTACTCCATATTTTTACCTTTATCTCAGTTTCAAATTTGCCGCCTTTGGCCCCCATGGACCAGATCGTGTCACATTTATAAGATGACAAAACAAACCTTGGAACGTGGCAGATTATAAGTTCATATTTTTACATGAATGAATACAATTTTAGAAATATGCCAAAATTTCAAAGACCATTCAGTACAGGGTCTTAGGCAGGATTTGAAGGTTTGGGTGTGTAAAAACTGGGTGTGTAAATTTAAGATTTGTGTACAAAGTATAGGCCATGTAAAAAAAAACTGGGTGTGTATTTATAAATTTGGGTGCGTAAAATACTCCCTACACGGCTGGCTGCCTAAGCCTTTGATTCAGTATCTGAAAATCTAGAGGCTAGCATCAATTTTGATGGGCATGATTTAAAATGGACACATATGGACACAATACATTTTTAACAATTCAAAACAGAATTTAGCCAATCATATGGCAATTCATAGATAGTGACTGAAAAAAGCCAACATTTTCAACGTCCATGCAGGCTGTAACATCAGAAAATGTACGAGTCCTTATAAATTTTTGAAGAATCAATTAGCCCAAGGACCCACCTTATTTCTAAGAATGAATGAATACACTGACAGTGCGATTGTTTAAATGTTTCACAATGGGATATAGGCAAACTGACAAACAAATACCTGTGACAAACAAACACCTGCATAGCTCAACAAAAACCCAAAATACACACACACTGGAAGACTTTTTTTCCCACAAACAAGTATTTTCATATTTATATATAAGTTGGGAATGTTCATGAATTGCATGTAGCTATTCTACTCAATCACTACCACCTGACGACAGCCTCATAACCAAGGGGTCATCTCTTATCATACACAGTGTAACAAAGCCCTGGTTCTCTGACTATCCAAACAATCGGATACACATGCTTGTGGGAAAATTCTTGAAAAAGGAGATGAAAACAATAGATTTTGTTTTTTTCACCTTTTTTAATTGAAAATTGGAATGCTTATAATGAGTTGGTTATGAATAATGTTATGAGTGTAAGCATAGCGAGTCAATTTTTAATTTCTTATTCCCTGTACAGAGTGAATTCAGTGTGCTTTAAAATGAATTTAAATGTCTTGTGTATTTGTGAAAGAAGTGGGTATTTTTAAACTCTAGAAATGGGTAATTTTGTGAGAAAAAGGGTATATTTTCGAACAAAAAAATGCAAGAAGGCGGTGTTTTCAATTAAAATCCTTTCCAGGAGCATGTGTATCTGACAGTTTGTACAGTGGCTGGACCAGCGACAAAGTCTCATAGATAGTCTACCATCAGCAACTGGCTATTAGACTCCTCTTGCCAATATGATATGTACAGTATTAGCATGAAAGTTTGTATAAAAAGATTTAAAACTCAATCTCTATTCAAAAATATTTACCGCTGTAATTGTCAACTGTTGTTACTACAGTCTATGTCAGCAGAATGACCAAAGGGTGCTACAAGTTATATTTTGTCACCCAATCATTATGTTACATTTCAGGTAAGCAAGACTGGGTTATTCGCTGACGAAAGCTGTAGTCTCAACAGCTTAAAATTATGGAGGTAAATATTTTTGTATTGAGAACAAGTTTAATCTTTCAAAACATGATACATACAAGGTGGTTGGTAAGCTAATAGCCAGTATAATGGGAGATTTGTACTGCATTACATGCATTACTAACAGGTTAGTCTTGATCCCAGCCGGTTTGTGCTCCTTTGACACTTAACGAACTGTCTGGCGACAAGCTAGAAATAACGGTCGCTGATTGGTTGACAGCCGATTCATCCCAAGCTTAGTCTGGAATTTTTGGCCAATCAGAAAAGACATACTACGAGGTTGACACCAGACGGCTTGTTTAGTGACAAAGGAGCTTAAACTGGCTGGGACCGAGATTACTTACAGGACACAAAGATGCCCCCTGGTCATGAGACTAAATGATGGGGGATTGTGGTGATTCAAAAGTGATAAGAGTGAAAATAGAAGAGGTTTGACCGCCTGGTCACATACCTGTACGGATATCCTTGATACTTTGCTCTAAATACTGACAACAGTAAACTAAAGAATATCACCACAGTCCCCAAAGCTATGGCGACCACCACTGAAATACAAAAACGGCATCGGAGATTGTCAGAATACAAATGATAAGATAAAATATAAATGCATACCTATATGGGTAGCCTTTGTACTTGGCCCTAAAAACTGAGAGCATGAGACTGAAGAAAAACACCACCATCACCAGACCTATAACTGTCACCACTGAAAAGCAAAATATATAAAGAATGGAAGCAGCAATGATGTGAGATAAGCAATAGTGCTATGTTATATTCTGCAAGCGACAGTGACAGCGCCACCTGTACACCAGATTGTAAGGATAGTCTGATAAGGCTACAAAACCGAAGTTTGTTTTTCATAGACCTCAAATTTTATTTTTTATTTTAGAAATCAAGAAAAAATTACATTTTCAAGCAAAAACTGAATTAATTATAAATAGAGAGGGTGGCCTATCTGCTGTGTCTGAGCAGGACATCAGTCAATATGAGACATTAAATATTAAATGTGAGGATCCAGAGGATACATGCCTGAGAAATACATAATAAATAAAGAAATGGAGCTCAGACAAACTGGCATTTATAAAGGAGAGAATCCGAACGGTTCTGATTTTTTCTTTCCTTTATTATAATGCCAGTTTGTCTGAGCTCCATTTCCTTAAAAACTGAATTACTTAACTTTTTGAAACATTGTTTTACAAGCAATATGAAATGAATAAATGTTGTTTGAAATTCTATGTTGTGAGTTGAGGCATATGATAACATAGATCCTGACTAAAAATTACAAAAACACAATTTGCCTTTTTTTTTTCAGGCTACCTACAGTAAGGGCAAACAAACTTGGTTTTTAAAAATCATAATTAGACAACAATAAAATACTTAAGGTCAACTCGTAATAGACATGACTCTTAAAGTCAAAATTAGAGTTAAAATCTTGTTGATTGATATAGAATAGCATACATTGTACATGCAGTGGAGTACCTAAGCTAAGTGCTTTTGTGAATTTATGCATGCATAAGTTGGGACTTAATTGGCGTGCTGGTTCTTTTGATTTCTATTCCTTACATCTCAACTGTTCAACTTAATTTTTTTTCTCCAACAAAATATGAATAAGGGTGACATCCGAATCATTTTGCTTAATATCGTATCCCATATAACGGCAGTGTATTAAAAGATCTTGCTAAACTAAAACGATGAATGCATTTATACTACACAGATTCTACAAAATGTAGCAACAAGATATGTGATTTTTGCCAATTATAGAAAGTAACAATGTTAAGAATGATCCAGCTGCTTGATCTAATTTAAATCACTCACTGGTAGTGACTCAAGTATAATTTCATCTGAATGGTGCTGCCTGTTTATAGTCAGAACTTCAAAGAAAGACAGGCTCCAAAATAATGGTCAGATTTACAAAATGCAACTAGCTTTGATAAAATGGTGCTGAAGCTGATGATTATAGGCATGTCCTATATGTAGGCCTAAAGAAAAAACACAATTTTATGCCCCAAAATTGCCGGGAAAAAAAAAGGTTAAAAAATTGAGGGCATTATTTTGTTGACTCGGACATACCCGATACTAAAACAAATAGACGACCGGACTGTCATCAAAAATACACAAGTATTGTCCTCATAAATCGGCTTAAAAGGTCAATATACTGCAAGGTGTGAGTAGTAAATAAAGAATATTACTTTTGTTGTTGCTTGGATGTGCCAGAAAATGGACCGTTTTGTAAATTCAGGCTGGAAAATCATGTCAAACAAGCTCTTTTAGTTGCAATGGTTGTCGAATTCTACAACCATTCGCCAGAGAAATAGATCAGCGTGGTAGAAATGAATATTTTAAAGCGTGAAAAGCATTAAAAAGCGAGATTGCATTTTCTCTCTAAGCCTACCTATAAGACAACATCATCTATCAAATCTTCAAAGTAAGAAATAGTTGAACTCTTAGTTAGTACTAGTTCTCGGTTAAAGCAAACTGGATGTTTAATGTTCTCTGGTTTTATTCAAGGGTGAAAAAGTGGATCCATCCTATAAGAACTATTACTAGTTTTTGTTCAAGACTTAAGTATTAAATTGTGTGAATACCAGCTTATATCTTCACAGTAAATAGTCAGATCTGGGGTAAGCTCTAAATGCTATAATGCTACATATATAAAAACATTGTCATCTATAATGTATGCAAGTGATAGGGAAAAATGAAATTGGCTACCTGCACCTAGTAATACTTTCTAGTAGTAATTAAGCATGTGATTACTTTAGATAAAGCTAAACAAAACTACCAACTCACCTCTTCTTTTACGAATATCTCCCTCTGTAATAGAATTCTTGTTTAATAATATCATGCCAATAGTTACTGCAGCATCTATTGATCAATTCAGTCAAGGAAATATATCTTACAACTAGAAATATTATATAATTTCATTTTCTTTGAAAATTTTGAAAATACATAAAATTAAAAACAACAACATAAGAATTAGGAACTAATTTTCTCCTCCAAAAAGCAGGGACTTGCGAACTAATATTAGCTTGGAAATTGACGACCACCATCGCCCCCATGCTACATTTTTGGAAAAATACAAAATGGAGGGTATAAGCGAAGCCAACAAAAATGAGGGTCTAAAGGGCATATTAAACTAGCTGTCGCAATGTTCAAATTAAAAATCGCTAGTATTCAAACGCTGGTAGTGTTTTCACAATCGCTACCAGCAACCAGTTGTGACTAGCAATATAGCTTCAAAGTTGCCTTCATGTCAACTGCTTGCGACTTGACGCATGCTAGTGACTTATCGATCAGATATCAGCAATTGCTTTTCCGATAAGCAATGGATGATAGGTCACAAAAAGTAAGTATGATATGACCTTTTAATATGAAATAATGGCAGTGGCCTCCCCCTGAGGGAATACTGTGCATTTTGAATTAAGTTTCCCATGTAAAATATTTTTGCACAATTGTCTTTACCTAGATACAAATACACACATGATAAAGGATACGTAGCAAAATGACTATATGTGTTTCTGCTACAAATTGCCCCTGACTACTCCCATGGATGTAGCTCTGAAAAATAAAAAGTATCACAAAATAATAATAAATATTATGCAAAAAAATATCTATAATCTTTACAAGCAATTTGCCTGGATACGATTTTACAAAGCTTTATAATGCACTGTACCTCGTCGTGAAATTAAGAGCAATGTATCCATTGTAATTTCACAATATGTATCCATTATAAATCTCTCCTTTAAATATATCCATTGTAAATCTCTTTTGTTAGGTTCAACCATCCCATAATTTATGTGTGTTACTAAAGGCAGCGTAAGATTCAATCAATATTTGGCATATTGACCTGTGTATACCTACACCAACCAAAAGGCATGTGACATCAAATTCTTAGGCTGCCTTAAAGTTGGTTTCATTTACAACACATTTGAGTTACTGTGCATCAACAACATATCAGAACACAATATTGTCACTGAATTACATACAACATAACAAAATACTTACCACTTGCCCTGTCTGTGGGTTACGGTGAGCGTAAGGTGGACCCCGTATATGATTCCACATTTGACCTGATGTCATTGCAAATACTATACTCTGGAAACAGAAATATAAATTTACCATTAAGATATTTGTATGGTTACTTTGTTCGAGACAGTTTCATGCATAAATACAATCTGATAGTTTCAACAAGGTTACTCTCAAACATATATGAATCTGCCAAGGTTTCAGTGGGAAAACATTTGACTTCTGCTGCCATTTTACTTGGAAGATCATAACACAACAAATACCAAACATGCACAGTGCTTAATGTGGACACCATCTCAAAGCGCCGCTGGGTATTGAACGTCAGAATCACTTCACATCTTCCATGCATGCAACCGCAGTGCACATCAATGTCCGCACTAAAGATTGTGAATATCCAAATAGCACCAAAGACAGATTGGGAAAGTCATGAGTTGACACTCTACTCTACTCGAAACTGACTGTGAGATATGTACAGGACCGACCGCATAACATCTCCTTCAAAGGACAGTGCACTTCATGTAGAGAGTGGAAATCTGAATTTAATCAACAGATGTTACCAATTACTTTTTTACTTTTTCTCCAAAGTTAATCCCCCAGCATATCTCCATTGCCGGGAATTGAACCCACGACCTCAAGCACCGAAGACAAGTACCCTAAGCATTAGGGTACATCTTCCGTGTCTTGTTACAACCACTACTTGATATTTCTCATTTCCAATGTGAATGCAGTGATAGCAACACATGTTAGCAAGGAATTCTAAACCAAAATAAGAATATCTGAGACTACAATTTCACATCTGATGTTTCAGGTAGAAACAGGCATTACTTTGTTTTTATGTTTGAAAATATCTTCTATTTTCCTTTTTTTTCCATTTCTCACTTTTCCACATACTCACCAATGAGGCTACACCCCACATGGTCTTATTGTAGAGAAACTCTAAATTGTTACGTCTGAAGTAGAGAAAACCGGCTACCATGGTAAGTAAAATACCTAATGCAATGGTACCAGAATAATTAGGTGGACGGAATACACGGATCTGAAAAATAAATACATAAGTTAAATAGCAGCATAAATGCATAAATGAAAGTTCAGAATATAATGCTTGTTATTGTTGTGTAGGGAAAGGCATGAATCTGAAGAATATTTAATGTCTGAAATTATGATAAGTAACAGTTTACAAGATTCAACTCAAAGAATTTTTTTAGTTGAGTCACATGTTGCAATACAATACCCACAACTTTGAATGTTGCCCATAACTATTTTCAATTTGTGATATATACAAAATGTATTTCAATCATTTTGCAATATGAGTACTTGTGTATAAAGCACATCAATCTACAAATGCCTGCACACTTGTAATGGGGCATGCCTATAACAGGAAATTTTACAGGTTTGATAATTCAGTCTGTAGTGACTATCCCTATTGTACATATTACTGCTGGTATACTTTTTAAGTGGTTATCTTTGCAATACATTAATTTCCATGATTTTCGCATTCAAAGTATAATCAAATTAAGTATTTCTTGGCCAAACTGGAACATGAGCGGTGCGTCCATGTAGTGTACTAAGCATGTACGCAGTGTAAGGCGCGTGTATACTTTCTTCTGTACCACACTATGTGCGCGTGTGTTTATCGCTGAGCCACTAGCGTTCATAGTGTTCCAGTTTGGCCAAGAAATACTTAATTTGATTATAGCTGCTGCAAACAATGACAACACAGAAATATATTCCTATTGTGTATAGGTCATATCTATGGAAGAAGAAAAGTATGAGCTAGTCAACTGGTTTAGAAATTCAAAATTAGCAAAGAGAACAAACAATAAATTGTGTGGAAATGTCCTTTTTTGTGGTACTTATACTTACACCTGCATCAGTTCTCTCTGCTACCCACTTTGCCAATTGTTCCGCTTGAAAGCCAAGCCTGTATCAACAAGTAAAACATCTCGTTAGATAGGTGTTTTGTACAACTATGTACAAGTACATTGAGTTTGAATCTTTTGTACAAATTAAATTTGAAGCTTGTTTGGTTATTAGTTTGGATATCTTTAAACATGTTTGCTATTTAAGCAAGCAGGAAGAAACAAACTGATTTTAATTGCATGTATACAAATAGCAAGGGTTTAGTTCTAAGAGGGGACAGAAAAAGAAAGAAATAAGAGGGAGGGAGAAAACAAAGAGTACAGAGACATTAAACTTCAGGCGATCCATCACGTAAGTTAAATATTGCAGTGCCACCATCTGCTGTAAACACATGTTGACCTCACAAACACATTTCACAATGTTGTGTGAAAATTGTTGGGACAGTTGATGTTTTGAAGATCAAATTCCTGTGAATTTGAACATAAGGCTGAAAATACATGATACATTCCATAGGTCATTTTAGGTACTGGTTTATAATTTGGTTCACATCAAGTTCGGTAGTCGCCACAGTATCGGATCGCGCATGCAAAGTTTAACACATTGAGTGTTCACACACACATACAGAGGCGGCACGCTTGGGGCGCAACCGCGAAAAAGCATTGACGTCACTACCGAACTTGAGGTGAAACAAATTATAGTCCCCATCCCCTAAAAAACAATGACCACTTTTAGTCATTTTCAGCATTCAATATTGAATAAAGGGAGCGGAGGTGTGGGAAATGAACAAAGTGTCCCAAGCTATTTCATGCAGAATTGCAGATGAGCACAAAATAGCGTAGTTTTAAGGGGGTACTACACCCCTGTGGTAAATTTGTGACTATTTTTGCATTTTTCTCAAAAAATAATAACACACTGGTAACAAAAGTTAAGTATATTATTGGGGTTAGGAATCCAATTACTACACTGAAATTTCAGTGACTCAAGACAAGCGGTTTAGTATATATGATAGGAAACGAGGTACATCCTAGTGGTACCTTATTTCTTATCATAAATAACAAACCGCTTGTCTTGGGTCACTGAAATTCCAGTGTAGTAATTGGATTCCTTGCCCCTATAATATACATAACTTTTGTTACCACTGTGTTATTAGGTTTTGAGAAAAATGCAAAAATAGACACAAATTTATCGAGGGGTGTAGTACCCCCTTAAGGTTAAAAATCGAAAAAATAACCTTTCATTACTACTAGGTACATGTATGACTGTCATTTGCCTCTTCAATTTCACATAGATAGCTTGATAATGTTCTCATTGTGGTTTAGAAAATGATTTTGCTTTCTAGAATAACTGACATACAAATAAACAAGAAACAAACAAACACATACATTTCAAGACAGAATTAAGAGAATTTCTTACCTTTGAATATCAAAAGTATCTGATCTCTTTGGTTTGCCTTTTGGTGGGAAATGAATTACACTAGGAGCTGATGTCACTTTCAACTGTAATAGAGTAAGATAATAGAAACCAGCATACAGCAGTGTTTGGTTTATTAATTAGTACTTGTGACTAACCTATCATATAGCCACTGTCAAGTCTATTGTTACTTTGAATACCTTATTTCCTCATGCGAGTGTCAGAAAGTTGTATCTCCAGATGTAATTCAATTAATTATTTTTTGCTGGTGTAGACTTGTGAAGACATTGGGGTAGTGGTTCTTAAGCAATTTGGGTACCTGGCTATACACTGAAAAGCCATGGATGCATGATGACATCTGAGAGGTTTTCTGATATTACTTCATATACATGTACAATTTAGTCTGGACAGAGTGATCAGTTTACTAATATTTGATTGACACTATCATGTCATATCACTCAGTGTTGTTTATTATTATCTCATGGGAAAACAGATATCTGTTACAAGGCTGAATTTAGATTGTTAATAGTTGAACTGCAGTGTTTGTCATTAGATGGCAGTGGTGGTGGTGGCCAGTGTTTGTAATAAATTTGTTTGTGGCATGTACATGTATGTTATTGATGCGTGTGGGGTACAGGTATTTACATGTATATAAATGTCCACAAAAACAAATTGCTGAAAGAATTTCTGGCCAATAGATTACAATGGGCTGTTCCATTTAAAATCCACACTACCCCTGTGGAAAAATTGGGAAATATCTTCCAAAGGGGGAGCATGAATTTCAAATGAAATGAACACATTAGGCACCTCCATTTGAATCTCACCCTCCCTCTTACACGGTTGTTTGATGGGATCATTTATTAGATTTTCAAACAAAACATCATGTATAACCAAATTTTAGGCTTAAACAGCTAAAAGTGATATCGTGCTAATGTATACAGATGCGTTTGAGTCGTTCTCAACTTTAATTTCCCCTGTTTTACAAAATTATTCACTTTTATAGTACTTTTTAAAGCTTTTTTTGGATATAAAATGTATCTGTTAATGCCAAAATTGGTGGCGCTATTTAGTTACTGGAAATTACCCTTTCAAGCTTTTAATACAAATAAGTCCTTTTATTGTTTAATAAAATATGTTTATAAAATTTCCTTGTTGCTTGTTTCACCTATTCCAGCTGTTTTAATGGCGGTATTAATCACATAACCCTTGCAAATAAAGAAATATGATTTAGGATAAATAGCGCCATCTATAGTTTGCATTTAGTTAATAATGAAGCCAATTCTATATACATCAAACAGCCGTGCTTAAAAGATTCAGGTTGAATCTTTCTTAAATGGTGTATGAAATTCAAATGGAGCTGCATAATGCATTCATTCCATTTGAAATTCATGCTCCCCATGTGGAAGATATTTGATTATTTTGCAAATCTTCCACAGGCCAATGGAATAGCCCAATGTCAAAAGTTTCAGGATATGATTGTAGACAGTTGCACAAATATGTGTACATTCATATATGATGCACTTGTTGGCAGCTACATAAATACCTTTGTGCAGTCACAGCCGCGCAATTTTTAACCCAATAAAACGTTCTATCACGGAAGGGGACAAATACAACCAGTATCAATGAAAGAGTATTCCTAAACCACATGACATGGGGATGAATTGAAGTGACTGCCAGTGCTTGAGATGAGTGTGGTATTTATTCCTTAGATATGCATGTATGTTATAGACACACATGTAGCAGCCAACAAGTGCATCCTTTTCATAATAAGATCCTGGACCGTCGCACAAGCCCGACTCCGCGAGTTGATTTAATTTCTGTTGACTACAGTCGTGCTTTTGATTCCATCTCTCATGCAGTTCTTTTAGAAAAACTCCACCACCGCACGTATGGTTTTAGAGGTCCACTTTTGAACTGGATCTCTTCTTTTATTTTAAACCGCAAGCAAAGAATTGTTTTTCGTGGCCATATGTCTGATTTTGTTCGGTTTTATCTGGTGTGCCCCAGGGATCAGTCTTGGGGCCACTTCTTTTTAACATTTACACCAATGATCTTCATCTGCATTTAAATTCCAAAGTTAATCAATATGCTGATGATAGTTTTATTTCCCGCACAATTAACAATGATTCTGATGTTGCTATTCTCCAAAATGATTTGAATACACTCGATTGGTGGTCGGAAAACAATGCTCTTCAGTTAAATCCTCTGAAATGTCAAGTTATGTGTATTTGCCGTCGCAGAAAGAAACCTTCACCAGTTTATTATGTTTCAAATACCCAGCTTTCAGAAGCTTCTAGTTTACGCCTCCTTGGGGTTCAGGTATCTTCTGACCTCTCTTGGAATGAACATGTGTCCAATGTTACAAAAAAGTGCAATAGACTCATAGGCTTCCTCAGAACTGTTGTTGGTAAACAAAATCAAAACATCCTGCTCACACTTTATCGTTCTCTTGTTTTACCGGTCATAGATTTTTGTTCACCAGTTTGGTTTGTTTATCGTAAAAATCACATTAATAATTTGGAACTTATCCAAAGGAGGGCATCAAGATTTATTTTGGGTCAGAGAAGGGGGGATCAATCTTACAGGGAGCGTCTTCAACAACTCAATCTTATGGATCTTAATAACAGGAGGAAATATTTATCCATTTGTTTTGCTTGCCAGTGTATTTCAAATTCAAATTCTTATGTCTTTCATTTCAGCAACTGGACTGTAAACATTCGCCATCTTGACAATTTGCTTTTTAACAATCACATCACCCCAAAAACCGATAGTTTTAAGTATACCATCAGTGTCAATTTTCCCCGTCTTTGGAATGCACTTCCAGTGTCCATCAGGGATCAGTTTATTTTGTATAAAAATATGGGGCCATTCAAAAGCCACCTTAAAACACATTTTATTGAAATGACTATGCAAGAGCTGGAGCTGGACTCCTAAATTTTATGTTATTGTTGATGAAATATGTGTAATGTGTAATATGTAACTTATTCTAAATGTGCAATATTTAATACTTAATATTTATGTTTTGAGTTCACTTGTCTCGGTGGGTTGGAGGGGTCACACCCCTTGGGTGATAGTGTTCACGCTCCTGGCTCCTCCTGGCTAGCCTACCGGGACAATCTTTTATAATTTTTATTTTATGACATGCTTTGTATGTGTATTTTTGATGTATTTTAGCCAGTTATGTAAATAAATAAATAAATAAAATAAATATAGATGTACACATGATATTTAGTAAGTAATCTAATAAAAATAATAAAAATAATGTAATTTAAATTGACTTACCGCTTTGAAGACATCATGACCTTCATCATAATCCACACTAGCAAAGAACAACTTATTGGAGTAAGATTGGGAGTAGCGCCAGGAGTTTGCAAGGATTTGGAACTCATCACTCACTTGCCTACAGACAAAACCAATCAAACAAAATTATTTCTTCTACATGTACTTACCTAAGCAAGATGACCCTTGTGAAGTATTTTGTGGTCTTAATCACAATAAAATGAAGTTTAGTACAGCATACTTTCACTCATTTCTACAAGCGGGACCACTATTGAACCCTGAGAGGGGGGCATGGTCATTGACCAGGGAGTATCATGCATGACTTGAGATTCACATAAAGAGGGTCTTTTTTCATGATCAGGTATGTATCGTGAATAGGGTACATCTAAAACAATGAAATTTAAGAAAAATGGTATACCTTGCACAAAAAATCACAGTTTTTTGGGTCCACTGAGACAAATGTAGCATGGAATAAAGTTTAAAGTTAAGAACTTCTGAATTTGTGTTTTCCCAGTTGTTATGAAAGGTTTTAGGGTCAAGAAATGACTGATTTACTTGCTTCAAATGGGGGTAAAAATAATGTCAATACTTGTTTAGGGTATAAAATTGCACTTGTCATACTTGCTTAGAGGTGCATTTTCAGACCTACATGTAGCAAATACCTGTTTAGAATTAGAGTGCTTTTTGTGGTCATGCATGATACCCCTTGTCAATGACCAGCGCCCCCAGGTATGCAACACATGCTGAAGTACGTACAAATGTATTAGCTTGCTAATTTACACTGAAAATGTTCTCATTTTTTACATGAATGCATAAAAGGGACAATATTTGACAATGTATGACAAGTTTGAAGAAAATCCATATCCTACGAGTCACTCTCCTTTAACTACAATTGAGTCAAAGTCTCACTTGATTCACACCTGTAGACAAATTGAGTCTCTTGGAGTCAATACAATAATTATCTTGCACATAGGTCACATCAATGTTATCAACTGAACTAATTACCTGCACACACTGCACTGTCTCTGTGGCTGCATGGCTGTCATCATGATGATTACGGAATAATTACGTGGGGTAGCCTTGACATATTGTCGGAATTTATCACCATTCATGCGGATGATTGCACGCTTGTTACTCCAGTCCATTAGCTGCTGAACTCGCTCACCAAGCAATTCCTGTATGCAATAACAAAGAAAATATATATATATTATCTTAGAATTTCATGTACCAGTATACGCATATATTCCTTGAACAATTGTTTTGAACATATACATACATACATACATACACAATTCTTTTATAAAGCGCCGTTTCATCTAGATCACAGCGCATAAACAAATTCAAAGCATAAACACAATATAACAAACAAAGTGAGCAATAAAAACAGTCAACTTTTGGGGAAAAGATATGACTTCAGTAATTTCTTGAAGACTGGCAATGAGTTTGCAGTACGGATGGTGATGGGTAAATTGTTCCACAGTCCAGGAGCAGCCAGAGAAAAAGCTTTATTTGCGGCAGAGTGGAGAGACTTGGCATTTAATTTATGTACAGTAAGCCGAGTTGTATCTGAAGCAGAGCGAAGTCCGGTACGTGATTGATGGTAAGGTGTGAAACAAGAAGCTAAATAACCTGGAGCATGTCCATATAAGCATTTAAACACATATAGCAGTACTTTGAAATGAATGCGTTCTTTCACAGGGAGCCAGTGGAGTTGCTTTAAAAATGGAGTCGCATGATCGCGTTTTGATGCAGAAAAAATGAGTTTTGCACCCCAATTTTGAAGGCGCTGAAGTCTGTCAATATGGGTTGTGTTTACTCCCAGCAGAAGAGCATTTCCGTAATCCAGTCGGGATAAAATAAGCGATCTTACAATACTGCTGCAGGTGTCTAAATCCAAGAAACGTCTGATGCGAGTGATGTTACGCAAGTGGTATGAAACAGAACTGGAAAGAGATGTTATTTGCGGAGCCATAGACATAACATCATCAAAGGTGATGCCCAGATTTCGCACAGTTCCTGATGGTTTGATGATGTCATTTCCAACTTGCAACTGAATGTCCGGTAAAGAACGTTTAAAATGAGGCGAGGTGGCAACAAAAAATTCAGTCTTATCACTGTTCAGCTTCAGCATATTTTCAGTCATCCAGAGTTGTATTTCATCAATGCAGCTAGCTGAGTCGACTAAACCGGGAAGAATCACAGGTGACAAACTATGGCAATTGATACCAGGCAGAATTGTTATTTTATTGCCCCCCCCCAAAAAAAAAAGAGGGTGCCTAATCAGATTTCCTAGTGGTCTCTATATTATATGTTTAATTCTAATTCAGTTGGTGTATCATGTCAAGAATAAACACAATTTGATTGGTTTTCACCTATCCATTATGACACGGTCGATAGTGGATAGTCATATAAAGGCGGCACGCATGTAGATCCTCAATGATTGCGCGATAATGCGTTCACGTAATACATGTGCACGAATTAAAAACGCGGTTCGGCAGCTTAGATGTTTGTGACGGTTTCGTTCATTTAAAACAACGGGGATGTCCTAACAAAAGTGACTTTCTTTTTTCTGAAAAAAGATGGGATTTTGTCTTTTGCCTATCAATATCGTGTCATAATGGATGGGCTGGCCACTATTTTATAGTATTGGCCAGCCCATCCATTATGACACGATATTGATAGGCAAAAGACAAAAATCCTATCTTTATTCTCTAATTTAAAACCTGAAATTGATTTTAAAACTGCACTAACAAGGCGCTTGAAATTAATTGTTTTTCAGCACTTTTCAAATATGATTGCAAAAAACTAATATCTTGATAGATTAAGGACCACTTCATGTTCATACATGACTTTATTACCAAAATAATACCAGTATTGACGTTGAGTATAGTCCCACCCCGCTTTTGGGTGAACATTTGTCAAAATTGGGGGTGGGACTATACTGATTTCAAAAAAAAAAAAAAAAATTCAAGATATTTTGTATTTTAATATGAAAATTGATAATTTGTATTCATGTCATAGTCTATTAATGATTTCAAAATGCATTGAATTTGAATGCATTTTGAAATCATTAATAGATTATGACATGAATACCAAGTATCAATTTTCATATTAAAAATACAAAACATCTTGAATTTTTTATTTTTTAAAATTTTTTTAGGTCAACCATGAATGATCCTAGCATTTAGGTCTAGGTCCTGGGACACTCCAAAGCCGAAAAAATAAATAACTTATTTTTTTTTTTTTTTTTTTTAATTTCTGAAATTTTTCGAAAATTTGGGGTGGGACTTTACTCGAAGGTGGGACTATACTCGCGTCAGTACGGTACTCTTTCATGGGAAAAATTAGTGATATCGCATGAACCGTGTGACCCGCTATCCAAATTGTCAACTGAAATGTCCACAGCTCTTTTTGATAAGGCCAATATTACACACATTTCAATTTCAAAGACAATATGTATCAAGCTCATGTATGAATGAAGTCAAATTTTCACACATCGCTGCAGCTTTATTATTGACTAAACTCCATCAGTCGTATACACTGTGGATGTACTTGTGTTATGCTTTGTAGTGACGACTGAATAGCTAGCAGTTCATATCATGTTGAACTCATGAAAATATTCTCACACAAGTTTGGTTGTGTGCCATAGCACCATGGCTCGAAAAAGTGGGGAATTTGGGAAGCTCTTTCCCAGGAAATAATGTTGTTTGGAGGGAAATTCTGGTATTTGGAGGTAAATTGTGTCTTTTTTGTATATAAAAACATGCTATAACTTGTGGGAAATTTAGCTTGCTTTCCGGGAAATTAACATTTTTTCGAGCCCTGCATAGCACGACTGACAAGTGGCACCTGTGTATCGCGCAGAGGTCAAAATAATATATTTTTGACAGTGCTATTTGGTTTTTAAGGCAATGAAAAAGGTCCTCCCAATTTTTTTGTTTAGGAGACGATTTTTAGGTTCCTAGCGGCTCCTTTTTTGTTACACTTTGGAATATGGATTTTATGTGTATTTTGTCAAGTACATTTAATTTAGCAAATTTTGAAACTATTTATAGTATATTTATTACATTGTCCTGCAAAAGTAGGAGGCTCTGTCATTTTTCCACCGCACTGGTCCCCAGGACCCGCAAAGATTTGAGCAAACATTGTGTTGATAAAGCTTCCCAATTCAACAGTCAATGCGTATTCATTCATCCATGACCATTACCTGCACGTGTATGATGGCAAATTCATCCTACAATATTAGTATTTAATACCCTTGAATAAATTGGACTTCTCCTGAACATAATTCTTGTTGAATGGCTTCATTTATTTGCTTTTCACCCTTTATTTTGAGGATTTATTACGCCAATTACGACCAAATTAGCAACAGTGAAAGTGATGTGGGCAGGGATTCGGTCTAAACTGGTTTTCAAGGGAAGTTGCAATCTTGCTATTCCATGCCTGCTGGTAGTCTAGAGATTTAAACATGTGCTCTCTCTAACCTACACAGAAAGCTTTAATGTCAAGAAAAAAATGAAACTATTCTGCTCATGAATGGAAATCCCCTACGATCTCTTCCCAGAAAAACATTTCCTTCTCAATGTTAGTTTTTTGATGGGGACGAATGTTGTGCTTAAGGGATCTGGAATGAGCGTTTCGACAGTATTTTTTGTGGGACATGTGAGCACATCAGACATATCGAATTGCATTCTGAATACGAAGAATGTCTTTCTGATATCAAATAATTTTCATTTTTTGAAATTCACGATATAATACAAATTTTTTCACATTTTTGATATATAACAGTCCTCGAATTAAATTTTATAAATCTAATGATATATTCCTAAAGTGTATGTAGCTGGGAGGAAAAGCCGATGATTAATTGAAAATTTTGACCTTTCATATTGAAGATATGGATTTTTCCCCAAAAAGACCTATTTTTTTTGTGTGTTTTGGGAGAAAAAAAATCCATATCTTCAATACGAAAGGTCAAAATTTAATTGATCGTCGGCTTTTCATCCCACCTACATACACTTTAAGTACATATTATCAGATTTATAAAGTTTACTTGAGTACTGTTAAATATCAAAATATCAATTTTAATCATTTGCCATAAAATGTGTATTACATTGCAAATTTCAAAAAATCAAAATTATTT
Source organism: Amphiura filiformis (assembly GCF_039555335.1). Classification (NCBI taxonomy): domain Eukaryota; kingdom Metazoa; phylum Echinodermata; class Ophiuroidea; order Amphilepidida; family Amphiuridae; genus Amphiura; species Amphiura filiformis. The sequence goes on along the minus strand of NC_092636.1, from coordinate 39,918,544 downwards.
GATATCAGAAAGACATTCTTCGTATTCAGAATGCAATTCGATGTGTCTGATGTGCTCTAATGTCCCATAATAAATACTGTCCAAAGGTTCATACCACATCCCTTAAGTTGGGTTTTTTTTTTCGCCCTGGTTCACCTTTGTTAGGGGCTATTTTGACAAAATGATTTTGAGTGCTGGTACCGTGCTGTTGTGACAAGACCGGGCTCTGAAGTTCTATGCTCGTTCAATAACAAACACGGTCAAAAGGTCAATATGGACATAACTGCGCAGTCTCTATAATAGCAGGGCCTAGATTTCGACGAGAATCACAGAATTGATTCTCGCAATGATTCTCGTAAGATTTGGTTGTGAGAATCAGCTTCTCTCATTGTATTATCAGTAAGTGCATTTACTTTTTATGAGGGGGGCAACGTGCCCCGGATGCCACCCTTAGGGGGCGCCAAATTGACCAATTCAGCATCAATTCTGCGCCCTCCAAGCGATGAAAGTCAAAATTTACAATTCCAGATCTGGCAGATCATGGTGCATTATGGGTAATATTTGCCAATTGAATTGGAGATATACATGTAAACACAATGAGACAAAGTACTGTATATTTTCAATGGGGTAAACGTTTGTAAGACAGTGAGCGTATAAAAACGTTTTGTACTGGAATTTCGCTTAAAGTTTGGTCTTCATTCCTTCACAATATTTGTATTTCACAGGAAATATTAACATATGTAGGAATGAATAAAAAATGTATTACAAAAATATGTTTTTGAAGGAAGTGCAAAGTTCGCCGCCACTGCAAACGCAATGCAGCCTCCTTGTGTTTATCTCCAAAAAATTGGAAAATATTACCCATAATGCATCATGATTCAGGAATTGCGAAAGGGCTTAAATACAACAAATTGATTTACAATTAGCAAATTACTATAATTCCAATTGAATGAACACAGCTTTCAATACTAATCACTGTCAATAGCGTGACGCTTTTTTGCGTACACTGCACGATCTACGCCAGCGTGTGCGATTATGCATGAGTAACGCGGAAGTGAATCCAACCAAGCCAACGCACTCGTGATTGGTTAGCATTGTATCCAAGGTCGTGGGTTTGTGTTATAATTTAACATATGTGATATACGATCGCGGTTGGATCGAGTACAGCTGCTGAAACTGCGTTTATTCATAGACAATTGGAATTCCTACTAAAGAATAATAGTTCCAAAGTCCACCAATGATCAAATAACTGGACCAGTCCAATTCCTGACATCATGACCATGGCTTTGTCAATCAATGCACTGACATTGTCATGAATGGAATTGGATGATTGTCAGCATACATGAATGGACATGGTCGACGGTGTGTCATCATGGTCAGTGTTCGAAATAAGTACTTATCTTCTTGTCCTCTTGTCCAAAAATCACTGGGGACAACCATATTGAACTATGTACTTATCCCCTGGACAACCACTATTTGGTACTCAAAAACATGACATATATTTTGGGGACAACCAAAATGTTTTGAGGACATGGTCATGGTGTACACTAGCCCGTACTCACACCTCCGTCACTACGATTTCCACTGTCCTTCTCCGTACGAAGGTCTGAGATGTCTACCTTAAACCTTTCCAGGGTACACATTAAATACCACTTTTTCTCATAAATACCACTTCCTACCATTCCTCATGTGAAGATGAGACTTAAACAAAACATATTTGGTGCATGTTCGTAAATTTTGAGCACATTTGAGGATGTAAAAGACCAGACTTGTGACTGTTATCGTCACCGACGTCACCGTGTTTTGAATTCTTCCTATAAATAGATGCCGTCAGTAGGTATGCCAGGTGAATTTAAATTTGCCATCAAACTGCATCATTTTATATCAAATTAAAGCCCTTGAGTAAAGAAAGCCAAAACTGAAAACCTTTTGTCATAGCACTTTTCATGGCAAAAGTTACATCTTTTCAAAGATCGACTTTCATCAAAAAGATTCTGCTAGCAAAATTCGGTACAATTACCGAATAGGGTGCAACTTGCTAGACTTGAGTCCAGTCCTCGTTTACAGAGTTTAGGGTTAGGGTTTAGGGTTGGGGTAGGGCAGTCTTGTACTAAACCTAGTAGAGTTGCACCCTATTCGGCAATCGCTCCCAAAATTCCCCAAAACAGCATTACGGGGGTGTTTCTAGATTTAAGTCTCATGATGATAGCAGCTTTTTTTAATAAATAAATAAAATAAATAAATTTCGGTGTTTTATATAGCGCCTTTTCCGGATCTAACAGGGATCAAAGCGCTGTAATTTCGCTGCTACAATGTATGGTGGATCATCACAATCAGATCGCATCAACTAGGCTGGTTGCAGCCGAACTTGGCGCAAACCTATCCGCACTTAGATTGTAATGGAACTGCTATCAAAATCCCTCTAAAATTCCATGTGTGAGTGTCTCATCACCATAAAAAATCATATATTTGGGTCAAGTGAAGTATAGAAAACATATTTATGTAGGTTTCCTTGACCAACCTGTTCTTGAAAAAAATTGAAATTTCTATGTAAATATGTATTGTGTTTGGTCCCCGGTCTAGGCGAATTTCGCTGACTAGCAAATGTGTTAAAACTAAGGTTTGCCTGGCATACCTACCGTCAGTGTGACGTCATCACTGCGACATGAATTCAGGGTGCCCCGTTTCTACGTACGTACGGCATTCATGGCCCTATGGTGAGGAAGGAACAACTACTAAACGGAACTAGGGCCATGTTTCGTGCTATAATCAAATTAAGTAATTCTTGGCCAAACTGGAACACTCACTGTGAACCAGGGGTAGCGTTAACCCCGATCGGGGTGAATGACCCCTAAATTTAAAAAAATATTAATTTTTCACCCTCTATATTGGGAATGCAAGCTCGGGGGTGAACTCTGACCCTCTACTTTTGGACCTTACTCCTACCCCTGACTACACTGCAAAATATTTTTCACCCCCAAGATTTAATTTTCACCCCATGTTAGGTATGTCCACATTGCTTATTATAGAGGCGACGTTCAACTCAAAACGCTCAAAAAGTTGCGACCACAGTAAATGGCTTAACTGTGTAATCCCCATAGGAAAATACAAAATTTTGAAATTTGGACACCAGAAACTTGAAGATGTAGTCTAAAAAGTGCTGGTCCTTTATCCTTGATACAGAAGTCATCATGCAGTGACAGTTAGATTTCATAAAATAAAATCGCCTTTGTCATGTGTTTGTGTAAAACGGATCATCGTGGTGAAAAATGATGCATTACTGGCTCTTTTGTACAGTAAGTCATTGTAAAGCATTGTCAATGATGGCCGCAGAAAAACGAAAATTTTTAAAAACAGACATTTGCCCTAACTTTGTTGATATTTGAGCTACAGACATGGTTGTAGTGTGATGGTTGACCCCTCATTTTTTAAGTTAAATGATCACCTTTTTAAACAAAATAATTTCCATGTGAAAAAACCTATTTGAAAATTTTAGTGTAGAACCGATCACCTCTTTTTCTGAATCGGCCGATCTCCGATCCTTTTTGTTTTTGATCGGCCGATCCGATTCAGATTTCCGATTCATACATTCAGTAATCACGGCCAGCCGTGAAACTGTGTTCAAAATACCGCATGCTGATGCACGCAATTTGTATGCTGTTCACGAAAGTGCAACACATAAGCTTCCCTAACTTACCTGCACACATGTAAATTTTTGATGCGAAGCATTCAGAAGAAATTACATATTCCGATTTTGTTTTGAGATGCACAAAAATGAAAAATAAAATTTTAAATATTCCACTAGCACTATAGTATTTTAATATGTGTAAGCACATTTTCGTCAGTCCATATCGGGGAAATCCCTTCGCCCGGGAGGGTCTCTGCAATTGATCAAATAACACTACCCCTGCCCTGATGACGTCACTCAAACATAGTCGATTGTGGGCTTCGCCGGCTTCGGCAATGCTTGGAAGACTCGCGTGGAATTATTTATACCTTCATTTATTCATGAAATCATCAGTAATGCTCTTAAAGAAAATCTGTACCATAAACTAATCAATGGCTATATAGTTGCAGTAATAATAAAAGCGACAAACAGTAAAAGTCCCAAGCTATATATCGTCCAAATAAAGGAGAAATTCTTAATTCCTTACGACGAACTTCGGTCAGTTTGGAATCCATGGTGGCTGCCATACAAATGTTTGTAAGTATTTGTTTGTAATTGAAAATATAAGATGGAACTACCTGTTTTTCGAAAAAATTATTGCTGAATATTGTTTTATTATGAAAGCATTGGATTGGTTTGTTAGATCGGTGAAAGTAACAAATTTTTACCGATTCAGATTCAGATCCGATAAGCTTAAAATCGGCCCGATTCAGAACCTCCCGATCTGATCGGTTCTTCACTAGAAAATTGTGTGATCATGCTTAGTACAAGGAACTTATACGATGTCCTCATTCACAAACTGATACTAGCGGTCCGAATTTTGAGCCATACAAGTTTACGTGGTGAATATACGTCGAACAACCGAATACAAGCACAACGTACGTATAAATTATATATATATTTTTGTAAACATTTTAGGCCTATAACAAAATGTATATTTCGTACAAATTGTACAACTACAGTTTCTACCCTATGACCTATAAAAGTTACCTGTTATCAAAGTGTCCGCAAAAAACTGGTCATCGCAAGTATCTTTGATGCTGAAAACTAAGGATATTCACGCAGGGACAGGCCAAAAACCTTACCTCGATCGTAAAATCCAGCCGATGCATGTCATAAATAATTCATTATTCCATTGTGTAAATGACAGTGATTGTGTCCATGTATTGTTATTGCACCTGCGATCTCGCGCGAGAGCAGTTGTCAAGCTGAATTTATACTCGATCGCTGGATCATCACGTGAATTTGCCTCTCGAAAACCTCTACGAGCTTGTTGCATCGAGCACGCTGACTGGCTTAGCAATTATCAAAGTAGTTTTGTAAACCAATCAGGTTAGACGTACATACTTTACTGGCGAGTCACATTAATTAATACCGTAAAAGGCCGTCGCGTTCATTGATTGGCTTACGATTTCAAAGAATGGCTTTTGCAACCAATCACAATACGGGTTATATGACGCCCGTCGGAAATTTTGCATACGTCCACGATGATGTCATGCCCCAGCGCCACGAGGCTGGCTTTTCTGCGAGTGGTATATCAGTCAGTTTCACACCTGTGATTTAATGGAGCACATCCACAGCGCATTTGACAGATAAAAATGAAATGGGCAATTCTGATGAGCAACAGGATTCCATGAAATGGACGATTATGTAAGTTATTCTACAGGATCGGTAATAATTAACAGCTGGTCTGCTGTATTTGAAGTGCATATTGAAGTTTGTAAGTTTGTGACTTCGTATGTTATGTGCAATTGATATTATAGGAAGCTTAAATTGGCAGGCTCTCATGCAATGTATCCGTCTCTTCCGAACATATATGGACGTCCAGGGCAAGTCATACTGTATGACTTGCCCACACAGGGTATACGTGGTGAACTAGATCATGCCTACCCATGTATTTGGATTTTCTGCAAGCTCGGGAGTGAAAAACACAGGAAAACAACCCCCGACTTTCGGGCCTTTTAATGCTACCCCTGTTGTGGATCTTGGATCTTGGATGATATAACCTCCTGCGGAGATTAAACTGTGAACGCTATAGCCAAAATAATAAATTCTCGATCATGAGAGCCAACTTGGGAACGCACAGTTATTTGCGCCGAGCGTACTACGCAAAGACCGGCGCTTACGGCGCAAACACAGGTTTTGAGAATTGACCAATCACACGGTCGTTGCTAGGCAAAGGTCAAGGTTAGGTCATGCAGGTTGCGCGATCGTGTTATTCTATGAAAAATACGCTGACGCAGAAGGTACATCCTCTCATGATCGAGAATTTATTATTTTGGCTATAGTGGCTCCGCGATAAACCTTCTGAACCTTCTGAAGTTGTAGTCAGCAGGGCGAAAACCGCAAATCGCTAACTATTTGGTGACCGGCAAGCTAGAGGTTTTTCTTGAAAATATCTAAAGATGGGGCTGATATAGTGGTTTGAGTGAGGGAATTCCATGCCCTTCCAGTTCTTGGGAAAAATGAGTTTTTATCGACGCGAATATAGCGCGGTACAGAAGAAAGTATACACGCGCCTTACACTGTGTACACGCTTAGTACACTACATGGACGCAACGAGCATGTTCCAGTTTGGCCAAGAATTACTTAATTTGATTATACGCCTAGGTGTTAGAGTTGGCGACTAAGTCGCCAATAGTCGTTAGTCGTGACTATTACTGATAGTCGCGACTACGACTATTGAAAACCAAAGGTCGACTAATGCAAGTATATTTTTTGTGTTAAAAAATTACTTTAAAAGTGCCAGTTATTCGCACCAAAACCAACCAAATACTAACATATAAACTGCGAAAAATGTGAAAAATGTTAGTCATTGTCTTACCAATAGTAACACTAACCAACAAGTAATCATAATGTCCATAAATCATCATTAAATTGGTGTTATTGACTTGTTGTCGAACTACTTTCCCACAAGATAAAAGCCGTTAAAAACTCAAATTACTTAGAACTGTCGAACATCTCATTATGATTATAATTTATGCAGCGATAACAGGTGTAGCAGCGTCATAGCGTGCATGTACAGACCCAGGTTGGGTGTTTGTACCAACTACTGAAGGTATGAGATTATTTCAACTTTGGAAAGAAACAGCGAGAACTTCCGAGAAGTGTTTTCCAAAAGGGAAAATTTAGGAAAATATTATTAGATTAGAAGTACTTTTCACGTAATTTCAAAAAGCTATGCTTATTGTGGTAACAGAATATTTAGAAAGCAACAGGAAAATAAACAAATTAGCTGACAAACAGTCGTAATGTTGCAATGCCACCCCTGTAGCGACAAATGCAGTAGTCTAGATGAGGCCAGGTGCCGTGGGGCGGAGGTGAAAGTTAATCGTACATGCACGATGCAACACGTTCATGAGCATACCATGGAAAATATGCACTGCCGTACCGGCATGTTTACATATTTTCATGCACAGCAAAACATGGAAACGAACGAAGATCTCTATTGGAATATTGAAGGTTTGAGAAATTATATGAAGTTTCTTGTGCTGTTGCTGGAAAGTGGCAAGTGAATTTAATTGAACAGAAAAGTTAGGCCTATATTACAGCATTTTACAGTCAAATATTTGCATCGCAAACGTGCGATACAGTGTAGCAATTTGTATCGCAACAGTGCTGGTTTGTGTATCAAACTATGATGCGATGTCGGCAATCACAGGTCCTGTAATCATGCATTATAAATACTAAATTGCCACCAATCTTTCACCCGATTTTTCAGTCCAATTTTAACCACAGATAGTCGCGACTATAGTCATAGTCGCGACTATTTGCTGCCGACTAGTCGACTAGGAAAAAAGTGATAGTCGCCCAACTCTACTAGGTGTACTCATCTAGAGTACACCAGCACTAGGGTGATTCACAAAAAATGAAATTGGTATTTTTCAACGGGACACCCCCTCATTTTGTTCATTTTGGTAATAAAATTATACCTGCACAATATGACAAAAATTCAAAAAAGTTTAGGGGGTGCTACCGGTCAATGAACTTTTGTACACAAAGTCAATGGGATTTTTTGTCAAAAATTTCAAACGCTTATTTCAGGGCCTAAAAAGTCTACCAGGCTTGCAAAACTGAAGTAAATGTTCAATGATATACCTACTTTGTGAAAACATGGGTTTTTACCAAATTAAAGTTCATAGTTGACTGTAATAATAAAAATGTTTCAAAAGTGACAGAGGAGTGTAGCTCAAGAAAAGAATACCCTGGGATATCCCCTGGAATCCCACCAGGCACCCCAAATTTATACCTTATTGAACTGAACTGTTGATAAAAAAAAAAGATTAAAATTCTTCACATATTAGTTTACCCCAATGGTGATACCAGCTTTTGAAATCTTATGTAATAGTAACTATCAAAATCCATACATCTGTATCAGGGGTGGTCATTATGGCCATACCTGATGAAGATTTGTATTGTTTGAATTGAATGACCACAGGAAGGATTAGATTCACCATGGTTGAAAAGAAATGTATATAAATTGGGGTCACAACATAGTGGCCAGTTCAAAACTACATCATATTTTGGCTGTTCCAGCAACTGCCTTGCCCCAAATGTAACAGTTTTCACAAAAATGCAATTTTCTGGAAAGCGGGTTAACATTTTTACAATTTTCTTTAGCATTTATTTTAAGGACATTACTCACACTATGATCAAATATTTTTGGCACAATCAGGGAAAATTAACATGGCTTTTTTGTGTTGTAAAGAAAATGGCTCATAAATCCCATTGACTTTGTGTACAAAAGTTCATTGACCGGTAGCACCCCTAAATTTTTTGAATTTTTTCATATTTTGCAGGTATGATTTTATTATCAAAATGAACAAAATGAGGGGGTGTCCCGTTGAAAAATACCAATTTCATTTTTTGTGAATCACCCTAACCAGCACAGTATGGAATCCTCACACCAAAAAAGACACAGACAGACTTGAAATGGTTCAACGCCGTGCTGCAAGATTCGTCCTTTCAAGATACCATCTTCGGGACAGCGTGTCATCTATGCTCCACGAACTGCAGTGGGAGTCCCTTGAGAACCGGCGCAAATCAGCATGCCTTTATTCTGATGTTCAAAATCGTCACCAAGTCTGTGGCCATCAATGCAGATCATATCCTTATCAAGATGCCATCTTCAAACACCAGGTACTACCACCCTAACAAATTCCAGATCATTCCTGCTCGTATTCAACTCTACCAGTACTCCTTCTTCCCCAGAACAATAACCTGTGGAATGCCCTCCCCGCTTCAATCCTGACCTCTCCGTCAGTAGAGGCCTTCCGGGGAGCCGTCTCAAATGCCATGTAAAGGCATCTTCACTTTTTACTCGCACGACGACTGTCAACTTGTAAATAAAGCACCTAGCACATTGGACTTTGCACCGTGCATGAGCATGACCACATTGCAGTTTCCTTGACACTACATCCTTACTTATGGATCCTGTCGAGTATCGTCGTCAGTGTTGTAGGTCTCGAGACCAGGTCTCGGTCTCAAGACCATCTCGAGACCTGGTTTTGCAGGTCTCGGGTCTCGGATGTCAAGGTCTCGGTCTCGGATCTCAAAAGTCTCGGTCTCGGACCTCAAAAGTCTCGGTCTCGGACGTTTTTTAGTTCGAGACCTGTCGAGACCTGAAGAAAAAGATTTGACTTTCTGTTGTTGATCATTACTTTTTCCTTACCCTAAATTTCAACGAATGTTGGAGAAATTGTTAAGAATAAAGATACAGAAATCATTTTTATGATACTGACATGTATGAGGTTAGGGATTTAACAATATGTGGAGTTATAAATGACTCAAAAGTGAGCATGTTCGGATGTGAATGCTAATGCTTCCGCCGCCACTCTGATTAAGCTGGGGTGGGGTACTCAGTACAAATGGCCAAATGGGGAACGTAGCAATTTCAGCCTTTCGGTATATCAATGACCTCCTTTTTTCTAAACCAAATTTGGTATTTGGATGGGTCCTTTTTTTCAAAATTTTCACGGAAAAAAGCTCAATTTTGCCTGCACTATAGCCAACATTGTTGAAATTTTCACAAAATTTGGAGGAAAAGTTGCAAACATTAAGACACATTTTGTTAAATATGGGTCCATTTTCTTGAAAAATTGGTACAGTGATGGGTCTCCTTTCAAATTCCCAGCTGCACACCCCTACCCAAACCAAACTTGAGTATCCCCCGGGATTAAACCAAGGTCTCGGTCTCGGTCTTGGTCTCGGAACTTAGAGGTCTCGGTCTCGGAAAGGGTGGTCTTGGTCTCGGAAGGTTTGGTCTCGGTCTCGATCTCGGACGGGCAGGTCTCGGTCTCGGACATAGAGGTCTTGACTACAACACTGTCACTGATCGTCGTAGATAGGGACAGGCACATCTGAGCGAGGGCGCTATTTATTTTACTTGATAATAATGCCCTATGTAAATCTGTGCCATTTTGTGCCACTGAAAACACCATTTTTGGAGAAAATGATGAATAAAACCAAAATTAATCTGTTTCAGATGCTCTAGTTTGCATTGACAACAGATTCAATGCTTTAGGAAGCAGAATGCAACATTGACTTCACTTTTGAATATTTTTTCTGTGAGATATGCCTTGGTGAAAATCACCGTTTTGGTCAAAAAGGGGTCAAAAGGGGCATTTTGGGAAAAAATTCTATTTTGACCCAAAATTCATCTTCTGACAAAAGGGAAACATGGTTTGACAAAAACTTTCATCCTTTTCACATAACAATTCCAGTTTACTTATTTGCTGGAAAAAAGCACTTTTTTGTTATCGCTTGGGAAAAATCATTGTTTTTGCCTAAAATGGGCCCAAAATGGCCGAAAAATGGCAAAATTTGACCAAAATTAGCACAAAAATCACTTTTTTACCACCTTAAAATTTGAATTTTCATACAAAATTTCACAGATGTGTTGAAAATGATAACATACATAATATTCAACAAAATTAGATTAAATAACAGTGAAAACAAAAATTGACAGGGGGGCACAAAAATTTTCAAGTCCCCCCATGTACTCCTATGGTAAGTCTTATCAGAGAAAATGGCCCAATGTTCCGACAGTAATTTAAGTCATAACTTCACTTAGCAATACAGTAGAAGATTGGTTTTGGTGTCAAATTGTTTCTGAGAAGTTCTCTCTTCCAATAAACAACAATTCATGTTAATAGAATTAATTTGAAATTTTTATGCCTGTCCCTATCGTAGAAGTAGAAGCCATGTCCATGACATTTTTAATTATTCTGTCGGTCGAACATCCGGGCTATCTCTAGTCTCGGGCCCAAACTGCATGTGGCGCACGGTTTGTTGTGAACAACAGAAACCGGCTGTGAAGGAGGCTACATAGCGATGTTGCTGGAGTGGCATTCAATTTCGGAAAAAAGCGACACTCGACCATGGAATTTAATTTTAAGTTTGTCAGTATATAAACGGTAAATCAAGTAAGTTTCTTTCACTCTTAAGGCTTAGAAACGGTTGTTTGATTCCACTGACTATTTGCGATCGAAATTTACATAACACCAATGACAAAAATCATCAACAAAAATCGAATCAGGGACTTGTTTTCACTCGAACATCATCAACCGGAAGTGACGTGACACGGACCGACAGAATATTAAGCTTACTGACCAGACACGGTTCAGGTATTAAACCAGTGAATAACACCTGCATGTCACACTTCTATTCTTCGTACGTCTATGACAAGAAGAAATCACTTACCTCTTTTTTCTTGCCATTTACCTGAGCTGAAAGTACAAATAAACAGCATAAAAATGCTATTATCACACACGGAATCGAAACGTAAAAAATTCTGGATTTTGACGCCATTTTGAAAATCATTTGCAAATCGAGTTCCGAGTTCCCACGTGTAAACAGGAGCACTCATCATCAACTCATTCAACCACGCCCACAATTCAGTTTATAGCATTTGGGGAGTGATGTTTTAGGGATGGGGGGAGGAGGGTGGGAGGGGGGGGGTGGCAGGACAAAAAGAGGCAAATAAATTGGTTTTTAACAGGCATTGTGGTAAAATCAAAGAAAAAAATATTTCTGTGAATTTGCAATTTTGCGTTAAATTACAAAAATGATATACAAAAAAAAAATGCATCAGGGGGTAAACAAATGTCCAAAATGCTTGCACTCCCACATTTTTTCCATATGCCTATGCCAAATTTTTGGGAATTTACAAGCATATAGCGAGCAGGAAATTTTGCATAGTTAAAATGTTTCTGTAGGCCTACTTCCTAAGCCTTTAGAGCATAAAAAGGTACTCCACTGACCCCCCCCCCTTCACATGCCAAACATTGCTTCCCCCTCTTTTTTTGGCCCTGGCAAAAATTGCTTGCCCACAGCCCCTTAGGCATGAAAGAGGTATATAAATAAAATTATGCAAAATATCCTGCCTTTAATGGACTTGTTCCGCATAGTTCCAATTTTAATATAGAAGTAGTGCCCATGGGTCTGGCATGTCAAGGGGGGCCCGTGGGTGAAGATTTTTTGTGTGTGTAAGAAGTCTGCTTCATCCTCTTGGTAGCCTGAAAACCTAACTGCAAAATGTGTCTATTCATTTATGTTGACATAATGCATCAATTTCCGCTGCCAAATCAGTGAAGAGTAGGTTAGGTGTGAAAATTTAGTTTTAGGAAAATTATTGATCATTATCTTCACAGGATATTTAGTGATTTCATTCAAAAAAATTTGAGTCAGCATTTTTATGCCTCTAGGCTACTGCGAGGCATACTGTTTTTGAAACGTCCAATTCTGTCTAACCCTAACCCAGATGCCCTGTGCTGTGGCGCCCCCACTGATTGGTGGTGTTCAAGGTCATATATTGAGGTCAAAGGTCATTTGAGGTCAACTTGTAAATTATAATTTGGTCCCATATGAACAGAAATCCCCCATGGTGGAGGCACCCCAAACCACGCCTTGCGTCAAAAACCGTGATGTTTGCTCGGAAAAGGACAATTTTAGTGGATTTCTTAAATAAAAAAATAAAAGTAAGAAATCCTGTGAAATTGCTTTGACGGAGGAGCTAATTAGATCAAATACCATAGAAACTCGATAGCTAGCATATGTGCTTACTAGCAAGTGCGATGCCATTGTACTTAAGTCCTGCGCTTGAACAACTGAGCTAATTGGGTTGAGGCACAAATTTGCAAGTTTACCTGTTCATATTTAACTATGTTGCTCAACCCCTTTTACACTTTTGTGGATGGGGCACTTCATGTTTGCATGTTTTAATGCATTCAATAGTAAGCATATGCTAAGCACATATGCTAACTATTGAGTTTTTACGGTATGATATTTAGAGATTTAATTTTTTTAAATCTATTCTGGACAGGAGGGGTCAGTAAGATTCAATGAATTGTGAGAAGTTGCTAGATGTAAATTAAAACCAGGAGAAGGGACAATCTATCATTTCTATACTGATACACAAGGGCCATTCTATTGACAACTGGACACTATCATAGGTATATTGGATGTAACATTATTTACAGGAATTCAACACTTTACTCTTGAATTTGAGATTTAGATGCATAACATAATGCAAGTATAATAGTCTTGGTGTAGTACAAAGCAACATGACAATAAGGTTTATAATCGGATCTTATGACAGGCATATCTAATACATCTTGTTATAATAAAGTGTCAATATTTTGGTAGAAAGCATAGCATACATTATACCATCTGTCTGAAGAAACAGCCTACTTATTACAAAGGGGCAGAAACCTATTATAATGTGTGTTATACACTGAAGATGGCATCACATATGCTATGAAATGTGTGCTATCTACTGAAGATAGCATCACATAAGCTATGAAATATTTGCTATCTACTGAAGATAGCATTACATAAGCTATGAAATGAGTGTTATCTACTGAAGATAGCATAACATAAGCTATGAAATGAGTGCTATCTACTGAAGATAGCATCACATAAGCTATGAAATATTTGCTATCTACTGAAGATAGCATCACATAAGTTGAGATGAGTGCTATCTACTGAAGATAGCATCACATAAGCTATGAAATATTTGCTATCTACTGAAGATATCATCACATAAGCTATGAAATGAGTGCTATATACTGAAGATAGCATCACATAAGCTATGAAATATTTGCTATCTACTGAAGATAGCATCACATAAGCTATGAGATGAGTGCTATCTACTAAAGATAGCATCACAAGCTATGAAATGAGTGCTATCTACTGAAGATATCATCACATAAGCTATGAAATATTTGCTATCTACTGAAGATAGCATCACATAAGCTATGAAATATTTGCTATCTACTGAAGATAGCATCACATAAGCTATGAAATGAGTGCTATCTACTGAAGATAGCATCACATAAGCTACGGAATGTGCTATCTAATAAAGATAGCATCACATAAGCTATGAAATGAGTGCTATTTACTAAAGATAGCATCACATAAGCTATGAAATGTGCTATCTACTGAACAGCATCACATAAGCTATGAAATATCTGCTATCTACTGAAGATAGCATCACATAAGCTATGAAATGAGTGCTATCTACTGAAGATAGCATCACATAAGCTACGGAATGTGCTATCTACTAAAGATAGCATCACATAAGCTATGAAATGAGTGCTATCTACTGAAGATGGCATCACATAAGCTATGAAATATATGTGCTATCTACTGAAGATAGCATCACATAAGCTATGAAATGAGTGCTATCTACTGAAGATGGCTTCACATCAGATAGCATCACATAAGCTATGAAATGAGTGTTATCTACTGAAGATAGCATAACATAAGCTATGAAATGAGTGCTATCTACTGAAGATAGCATCACATAAGCTATGAAATATTTGCTATCTACTGAAGATAGCATCACATAAGCTATGAAATGAGTGCTATATACTGAAGATAGCATCACATAAGCTATAAATATTTGCTATCTACTGAAGATAGCATCACATAAGCTGTGAAATGAGTGCTATCTACTAAAGATAGCATAACATAAGCTATGAAATGTGTGCTATCTACTGAAGATATCATCACATAAGCTATGAAATATTTCACATAAGCTATGAAATATTTCACATAAGCTATGAAATGAGTGTTATCTACTGAAGATAGCATCACATAAGCTATGAAATGAGTGCTATCTACTGAAGATAGCATCACATAAGCTATGAAATATTTGCTATCTACTGAAGATAGCATCACATAAGCTATGAAATGAGTGCTATATACTGAAGATAGCATCACATAAGCTATGAAATATTTGCTATCTACTGAAGATAGCATCACATAAGCTATGAAATATTTGCTATCTACTGAAGATAGCATCACATAAGCTATGAAATGAGTGCTATCTACTGAAGATAGCATCACATAAGCTACGGAATGTGCTATCTAATAAAGATAGCATCACATAAGCTATGAAATGAGTGCTATTTACTAAAGATAGCATCACATAAGCTATGAAATGTGCTATCTACTGAACAGCATCACATAAGCTATGAAATATCTGCTATCTACTGAAGATAGCATCACATAAGCTATGAAATGAGTGCTATCTACTGAAGATAGCATCACATAAGCTACGGAATGTGCTATCTACTAAAGATAGCATCACATAAGCTATGAAATGAGTGCTATCTACTGAAGATGGCATCACATAAGCTATGAAATATATGTGCTATCTACTGAAGATAGCATCACATAAGCTATGAAATGAGTGCTATCTACTGAAGATGGCTTCACATCAGATAGCATCACATAAGCTATGAAATGAGTGTTATCTACTAAAGATAGCATAACATAAG
This sequence comes from Amphiura filiformis, assembly GCF_039555335.1. Classification (NCBI taxonomy): domain Eukaryota; kingdom Metazoa; phylum Echinodermata; class Ophiuroidea; order Amphilepidida; family Amphiuridae; genus Amphiura; species Amphiura filiformis. The sequence continues at coordinate 39,903,115 of NC_092636.1, read as the reverse complement.
CTATGAAATGAGTGCTATCTACTGAAGATAGCATCACATAAGCTATGAAATATTTGCTATCTACTGAAGATAGCATCACATAAGCTATGAAATGAGTGCTATATACTGAAGATAGCATCACATAAGCTATGAAATATTTGCTATCTACTGAAGATAGCATCACATAAGCTATGAAATGAGTGCTATCTACTAAAGATAGCATAACATAAGCTATGAAATGTGTGCTATCTACTGAAGATATCATCACATAAGCTATGAAATATTTCACATAAGCTATGAAATGAGTGTTATCTACTGAAGATAGCATAACATAAGCTATGAAATGAGTGCTATCTACTGAAGATAGCATCACATAAGCTATGAAATATTTGCTATCTACTGAAGATAGCATCACATAAGCTATGAAATGAGTGCTATATACTGAAGATAGCATCACATAAGCTATGAAATATTTGCTATCTACTGAAGATAGCATCACATAAGCTATGAAATGAGTGCTATCTACTAAAGATAGCATAACATAAGCTATGAAATGTGTGCTATCTACTGAAGATAGCATCACATAAGCTACAGAATGTGCTATCTACTAAAGATAGCATCACATAAGCTATGAAATGAGTGCTATCTACTGAAGATGGCATCACATAAGCTATGAAATATATGTGCTATCTACTGAAGATAGCATCAAATAAGCTATGAAATGAGTGCTATCTACTGAAGATGGCTTCACATCAGCTATGAAATGAGTGCTATCTACTGAAGATAGCATCACATAAGTTATGAAATGAGTGCTGTCTACTGAAGATAGTATCACATAAGCTATGAAATGAGTGCTATCTACTGAAGATACATCACATAAGCTATGAAATATTTGCTATCTACTGAAGATAGCATCACATAAGCTATGAAATGAGTGCTATCTACTGAAGATGGCTTCACATCTATGGAATGAGTGCTATCTACTGAAGATATCATATAAGCTATGAAATGTGTATTGTCTACTAAAGATAGCATAACATAAGCTATGAAATGTGTGCTATCTACTGAAGATAGCATAACATAAGCTATGAAATGTGTGCTATCTACTGAAGATAGCATAACATAAGCTATGAAATGTGTGCTATCTTCTGAAGATAGCATCATTTAAGCTATGAAATGTGTGCTATCTTCTATTTATAACATTTGACGAAATGCAAGGCAAAACCCAATATTGACAAACAATAAATTGAAGGGATGCCTATACAAGATTCAAGATTTATACATGAATAACATCAAAAACTAACATAGAGAGTATATAAACAAACAAAAATGTACCAAAACATGCCAAACAGACAAAAGAAGCAAAGCAAATAGCAGGGAAAATAGTCCACAAAGGTACTGGCTAAAAAACGTGGGATTGGACAGCCAATTTGAAGGCCTGAAGGGAAGTGGACTTGACGATGGCTTCCGGTAAGTAATTCCAAAGCGAGGGAGCGTATGGATAAAATGATCTCTTAGAAAGAGTCAGGTGGCAAAAAGGGGGATCAACAGCGCAGGAATTTAGGTGACGCAGGGTAGGACGGAGATGGGGTCTGAAGGGGTTTGGAGAAGAGCATAGACTGTGGAAAATCTTATACAGATGACAAAGAGTGGCTACATCACGGCGCTTAGAGAGGGTTGGTAAATCAGTCTCCTGGAGAAGCTCATCATGTGATAACTTCCATTGCTGCAGAACAACACGGCAGGCAAACCTCTGCGTGGACTCAATCTGATTTGTCAGTGTTTTGTTGGGAGGATGCCAGGTTGTACAGCCGTATTCGAGGATGGGACGAACCAAAGCATGGTATAAAGTGCGGCGAGTATTGATATAGGAGCTGAGTGGAAGGACCTGTGGATGAAGCCCAAGATTTTGCGGGCCTTTTTGCAAATGAGGTCAACATGGAGGTTCCAGGAGAGTTTATCAGTGAGCAGGATACCAAGAAATTTAGCAGATGATACCCGCTCAATTATCTGATTGTTGAGAGTGAGGGTCACATCTGGGAATGGATCTTTCTTGGTAGAGATGATCATAAGCTTGGTTTTGGATGCATTTGCAGTGAGATGATTAAGAGTGAACCAGTTATGAATAGAATTAATATCAGACTGGAAGTCAACCAAGTCAGAAGTATCGTTGATGGGCTTGAAGAGAGTGGTGTCATCTGCATAGAGGACCAGGGAGCTATTTAATGAAAAGGAGGTAAGACACAGATCTGAAGATAGCATCATTTAGGCTATGAAATGTGATGCCATCTACTGAAGATAGCATAACATAAGCTATGAAATGTGTGCTATCTACTGAAGATAGCATAACATAAGCTATGAAATATGTGCTATCTACTGAAGACGGTATCAAATAATCTACGAGATTCATGCATGTTTCAACAGATTGCAATCATCATCATCAATCAGCTGCGGAGCAGGTGACTACAAGCTTGCTCCTACTGCTGCGATCTTGGTCTAGCGGAATTATTTTGTTTGGCTCAGCATCTCTTCAGTATCTCCCAGGTGGTTTATTTGTTTGTTCGCTTCGTGTGGAGACACGCTTGGGACCTGATGGGACCTGGCTCAAACAAAATGCTCAAGCCAGGCTAAAAAGCTATGAGCATGCTGGCCTGTAGGTGTTGCTGAACATGTGATCGTCCTGGTTTTCTCTTCCCATATGGTGGAATATAAAGGGCATATTCTTTCACAGGCTATTTGACTGTGAGATGAAGTATGTGGCAAATAAATTAAGTTGATGGGTCTTAACTCTGGCAACCAGTGGAGTTGTTGCAATATGCCTGCTATTGATTGAATTTGGACTATGTTTTACACTAAGATTTTCTTTAAATATGGAAAACATTTCTAAATTTCTTTTGGTCATTTGGTGAAAAACAAACCATTTTGCTTGATCGCAGGGCTGGATTTACCTTTTTGGGGGCCCTGGGTCAGGCCAAAATTTGGAGGTCCCCAAACGCACTGTGAGGAAGGCATGTGCACTCAAGTGGCAAGTTTTTAGATTCTACACTGGGACATTTGCGCGTGAAGTGCGCGAAAAAAGTTTCAATTTTAGCCCAAATAGAAGCTGAATTTTGCTATATATAATAGGCTAGTGGGTGCAAAGCCTGCAAAATTGTACAATTTTTGTACACTACTTTGGCCCAAAACTGGTGTTTTTCAGCTAAAATGGAAGATGCACACTGCATTATGGCAATTAAGGAGAATCCGGCCCTGCTGGATCGTCTGATGTTTTTACAAAGTATGGACACTGGAAAAACCTGGAATACTTAACACTGACACTCAGATATGCACAATGTTACATGCTATTTTAAGCACTGTCTTTACTCTTGCACAGGCTAATAGTATACACATGGTAATATGTTTGCATTTTTTATTCAGAATACTACTGTATAAGTGGTAATTTTCGTGTACAGTTATTCTCACGATTTAGAGTGAGACGCACATTTTCATGAATGTTATTTTCATGATAGCCCAGTCCTTCCCTATACTTGTTATACATTATTGCATATATTTGCAAGGTGTATTTTCGCGGTTGGAGCTCTAATTCGCGAAAATAAAATCCTCGCAAAAATTACCACTTTCAGCATCATTTTCATTATGGGTAGATGGTATGTGTTTAGAGTAATAATGGTTCCCATAACAATGCATTGTGATAACCCGGTTATCATTGTCGAACTACTGAATTATCATTATACCTACTTTGGCCAGAATGAAAAGAGCCTCCAAATGCAAAGGAAGTGACATCCCAAAAAACGAAACTTTCTTCTGGGCAAAATGCTAATGAAAACTTTTTTCCCTGACAAACAAAGCCGGAGACAACCTTTGTGATGGTGGTACATAACACACAATTAATGTAGCAATAAAAACTAAAACCAAGGATTCTGGAGTATTATTATACTACAAGATCTTGTAAATATTTCCAAACCTAGACTTGGATCACTCTGAGTGCCCCAGCAGTCTATATTTGCCTTTTTCAAACGTAAATGAGCAAGTAATGCAATATGGGGCAATCTTTTACTTGTCCCACTTTAAATACAAAATTTGGTTAAAAAAGAGCATTTTCTTTCTTAAAACAAACAAAATACTTTCCATTGTGCTACAATTATAACTGTGCTCGCAGATAATGTCAATCTAAAATTCTGGAAGTATAAGTCTGTGCCACTGTTGCCACTGAACCTGTAAATTTAGGTTAAAACTTCTACTGGTGTAGTTTGCACAGTGAATAAATGTAAGTGTCACATCCCTGGTGATATTAAATATGAGACAAATATGAGTAAATCCTGTTGCAATATGCATTGGAGACCAAAAATATATTTTTCCCACGATGTAAAAAACAAAATGTACATGAAGTGCAGATATATTTCTTCACTGTGTTATGATTCCAGAGGCTCTGCTACCTGTCCACACTACTGCCTGTTTCATCAATCAGTTGCCTCACTTCATTTGCTCTTGTGATAGCTCTATTGATGCAATCCTGCAGCTGCTCTGCTGACAGTGGACTACCACCTGTTGCGATAGAAAGCAAAAACAAATAGTTCAGTTAGAATCATCTACAGAAGACTCACCTCCCGATTAACCAACTAAAAATGACACTGTTTTAATGTTTTTGCACCTGTGGGTGTCTGTGTGTGTATATGGAAGGGTATAATATGGTGTACCTCTCATTGTGCCTGGATAAAAATGTGGAATTCAGCAAACTTCTTCCAGGGATATTTCCCTTTTTTTGGGGATAACATTTTGGCATTTGGAGGGAAAATTGTTAAAGAAATACACAGTGAATTTTGGAAAATTACTACCTTTTGGCTAATCTTTGCAGGGAAATAACCATTTTTGCTAGGCCAACCTCCCATTACAACACAAATAAGGTTATTAGGTAATCCTTCTGCAGTAAAACCTCCTTATAACGAAATCTGATACAAGAAAACCCTGTTATAAAGAAATATTTTTCCAGAACCAAGATACAAAATTCTTTTGTTATTTATTGTTTTTACAACCCTGATATAACAAAATTTGGATATAAAGAACTAATTTTTCTGTCCCTGACAACTTCGCTATAATGAGTTTCCACTGTATAATACATTCCACATTAATTTTTATTTTTGAACAAGTATTATTGTCAATTGATGGGCTCAATGACTCCACACCATGCAGTTACGAAAGGATTGATAACACTTAATTCTGTTACTTATTTTTCGGAAAATGGTCGCAGTCCGACAAACTTTAACCTTTTCCCAATGCTCCAATGTAATATGGAATCTATAATAATGACTATCTATTTCAAGCAGACTGTAAGCAACTTGGATCCCATAAAATGTCAGCAGTAATTACGTGGCTGATCCCACAAAGAGAATAATTATGCTTTTGTTCTGTAATTGGTCTCACACTACCTATCAGCAATTCATTCCCAAACAATTGTTGTTGTTGCTGTGTTTACAAGCTGTGTCTTTAAAGGTGTCCATCCAAGCATGATTACTTTAAGCTTACCAGGCTTATGTACTGCACATAGTTGGTTGTCTTCATTTACTACCAAGGTAACCATCCCCGTTACCATGGTTTCCTCTTCATTAGTAGGATCAGCTATTATGATGGTACTGGAAAACAAAACCAGGATGTTGTAATAGTGAATGCTATTTAGTGACTATGCAAATCTTGGAAGTGAATTGTACATGACATAATTAGATATTAGCTAGATATTAGGGTTATGTGCAATTCCTGCAACACATATTTTGTTGCATAACATTTCCATGTGCCCAAGTCATCATGCCCCAGATCCTTTGCATCATGCTCTTACAGATGCATATTTGCACATGATACAAAATGGAGAGGAAATTGTGCTTATAATTTTGTATAATGCACTCCACATACTACAGGCAGAGTGATTTCACACGCGTTTCACGTCGCCTAGGATTTATTCATTTTTCGGGCGGGTTGATGCATTTATATTAATTGGTTCTATTTTCCAACATTTTTAGTGATAATTTTTAGTGATAATTTTTTTATAAAAACAGCAAAAAGCATGTGTTGTTTTTCTTCTTGTGTATGAAATAGGTTAATGAACACGTATTACTTGTTGCCTTTGGGGCTCGTACATTAGACGCATCAACATTGGCACGCATGCATTATTTTGCCTAATTTCTCTCCCCACAAGTAATACGCATTCATTAACCTATAATTATTGCATAAACATACAGGTGTATCCACACCATTATAGATATCAATGATGTGTTTACAATTTCTTGTGAAATAAAAAATGAACTAATGTTGAAAATAACCTACTCATCAAACACAGCAAAAGTGGTAGCAACAGGATGTGCTTTGACATTGAGTGCTTCAGTTTTAGTGTCTGATACTGTAGCCAATCCTGTGTCTGAGTCAATGGATACTGAAGGTAACATTACTGAAAAACAAACAAATAAACAGTTAGTAAGTAAACACAAAAGGTACAATTACCAAATAAGGTGCAACTTGCTAGACTCGAGTCCAATCCTCGTTTACGGAGTTAGGGTTAGGGTTGGGGTAGGGCAGTCTTGTAATAAGACTAGTAGAGTTGCACCCTATTCGGCAATCGCTCCACACAAAAGGAATTTTCATAATCATACAGAGTTTGTGTTTATGCTGTTATAATGACTGTGTGTCTTGGGAATGGTGTACATGCACAACATGGTCGAATTGCACACATTATAAATCTGATGTTTGTGCAAGACAGGTTATACACTACCCAGGAGGTACTCAATTTTGGGTTATACCTAGGGGGTACTCAGTACAAATGACCATACGAGGATGTGCCACAGGTCTCATTCTCAGCCATTTTGGAATATCAATGATCCCTTTTATGATATATGACTTTCCAAGCAAGTTTACCATCAGGATTTTTACCAACCTAGTGGAAGGGACAGGGTACAACTGTGCTGGAACGACCAAGTTCATAGATGCCCAACTCCCACTACCAGATACAAAACATCTACTATCTAGTTAACAAAAACACCGGAATGGAGTGGTCTCTCTCAGGGATGCTAGTGATTTTCAAGTTTTACACTATTAAACAAGATAGAAGCCTTTGAGACATTAAGAAGGTTTACAGCAAAAGCCAACAGAACCCTTGGTTTCATCAGACGAAATCTGGGCAGATGTTCTTCCTCCATCAAGCAACAAGCATACACATCTTTAGTCAGATCGCAGCTTGAATATGGGGCAACAATTTGGGATCCTTACCGGCAGAACCAGATCGACAGCATTGAGAAAATTCAAAGGAGGGCAGTACGCTTTATAACTGGCAATTATCAAAGGGAAGCAAGCGTCACAGCTATGAGACTTGACATTGGACTACCACCCCTTGAGGATCGGCGCAAACAATCACGCCTGGTGACAATGTACAAGATCCTCAACCATCAGGTAGCTGTTCCCCTTCCTGACTACATCACGCCTAAAGGAAGAGCAACCAGAAGTCAACACCAACACAGATTCACTAGACTGAGCACATCTTCAGATTCATACAAGTATAGTTTCTTCCCCCGGACCATGAAAGATTGGGACGAGCTTCCTCACAGCACCATAGAGCTGCCCACCTTGGAGCAGTTCAAGGAAGCCGTCAGCACCGAGTAGTTGGCATCACTGTTTTACTTGCACCTTGACTGTATATATTTGGCACATGCACGAGCCGTCCATCGTCGGCAGCACCCTCGTCTAGATGCTGAAAAGGCTTTGACGAGTAACCAAGTAGAAGTAGAAGTACACTTCCTGACTGAACAGGCTTGTGACACTGCTTGTTAAGAGGTATGTCAAAACATTGACAAAATTGGTTTACCTTTATCAAGCACTTTGAGACCTACAGAACTGTGAGTGCAATGTTACAAATTCTTTTAATTCCAAAGTTTAATAGTTGTTATTATGAAAATGTTTAATAATTTTAATAATTTGTCAAAATGCTGTCAAGAAGGAAGTCATAAATCTGATTGAATTTTTGTGACTTACCATTTTTTAATGCTGCTATGAGGGCTATCATACAAGCATCAGCTATATTTCCATCATAATCTAGGCACATCATATCACAGAACAAAACCCAGCACAACTGAAAAATGGATTCAAACGACATTATTGTTGACACTTGTAAAAATAATTTAGTTGGTTTTGAACTTTACCGGTACAACCCAACACACAAATATAACCACCAGCAAAACATAGCGCAGAATGCAGTCACAGACACACAAACACATTTATGTAAACGTCATACAACAGACAATTAAACAGGTGTGATTGCACTGAAAAGCTGATAAAGTGCTGAAAACTGCATTTTCTATATTTTTGTACGTGTAGAGGGAAAAAGAGGAAAATATCCTAATATCAGGATACTCCTGAGAAATTGCCCCCTGCAATTACAATCACATACCTTTTCTTCTTGTATGCACAATGTTTCCAAATCTACTACTTTGGCACTGAAAAATATAAATAACAAACCAGAATAAGAAACAGTCTTACTTTTGTTTTTATATTAACACAGTAGTTCAAGGGTTGCTTCACATAGTTTTACAAAGGGCCTATGTAGTTTCTCCTTTGGTCAGGCCATTCAAAATTTAACATTCAGATTAGTTTTGGTTCTGTTAAGACCACACCTAGTCCACAAGCATCGCCAATATTATGAACCCTTTTGTGAGGAAATGATCAGAAGTAGTTCCGATTACAATATATTGTGACAAGCTCAATTTGTTTCAAATGAATGCTATTAGATCTAAATCTTAATTTTATTGCACTGAATAACAATATAATCTGTTTACACAACCAGAGATAAAATCACCTTTTCTGTTAGGAAATTTTTTAACTTGTTTTGAGAACCTAATCATGTCTATCATTTCTATGACCAGCACAATCACATACTGTTTATTCCCTTTCAACATTTACAATAAGCTCAGGCTATCGGATATAGATCTTAATTTTCTTGCTCTGAATAACAATAATCATTTTGCATAGCAAAAAATTCCCTTTCCTGTTAGGAATTATGTTAATTTATTCTGATAATACTGCAATGTTTGTCATTTACATGACCTGTTATACTGTTACAGACCCTGTATCAATAGGCAAAGTCCCTGTGCAAGTGTGCATTGTACGATTGTACGATGATGCTCAGACTTTGATTGCTCTTACGCTGTCTGTTATATTCTTCGTCCATGGTTTATTACCTTTCAATGACATCTGCAATAAGCTGGGATACAACCTGTGCCTGCTCACTAGGTGGGCCTGGTTTAAAACTAGAAGAACACAGGGGTGGCAAATCCACATTGGGAACTACAACAAAATAACATTAATGGATATGACTTGTCATTTTTTTAATACTGCAAAATAGTTTTATTTATGAAATTTATCACCAGATTGATAAACTTCCAGTGTAGTGTGTGATTTTTTTAATGTACTGGACTCCACTGGGATGCTTTCTTTAGTAAGAACTTCCAATTGAATCATGAAAACAGCTTGATAAACAACTGCATACACTGCATGGCAAAGAAGTGAATTAACACAATCTTGATTGGTTGCTATTTTAGATGTCTTTTAATTGGTTTGATTAGTACACCCCCATTTTGTCCTTTGAAATTCAAAATCTTTTTTCCTTTTCTTGGTAGAAGCTTCCCTGTCTTATCTGTAGAGGACATTAAAATATAAATGCTCACTGTAAGATATCCAGATCAAAGAGAAGTGTGATGTTGAAAATATATATCTAAAGACTTATTTTGATTCTTTCTATATCAACATATAGAAATCTTATGATTGGCTACCTCACACTTCATATGTTTGGTGAAGCTGTGCAATAATTACTTACCTATAAAACCCTGCTTTGGTTCTTCTGCTTTAGGTGTGGTGAACTCCTAGAATGATACAAACAAACATTTATTATTTTTCTAAGTGATTCTTGCAAGAATCAATGTCAATTCTCCTACAACTATAACCAATCTACAATGCAACACATTAATTGGCAAGTATTTGTTGAATTGCTAGGAGCTGTGCAATAATTATGAGCCCTGGCGGAGGGTATAATTGGGGGGGCAAGGATTTTTGGCGAGCTGAAGGGGGGGAACAATTTTGGCAAGCTGAGAGGGGGTGAAGCGATTTTTGGCAAACATTTATGGGGCACCTTTAAATAAAACGCTCTAAAAGGCTTCTGAAAACAGTACGGAAACGCTTAAATATGCAAATTTTTTCCTGCTCGCTGCACTCATAACATGTATCTAGACCATTTACGGTTTGCAAATTGGGATCCCAAACATCTGGTATGTGCAAAGGGGGGGGGGTTGGCAGGCCGGGGGGAGGGGCAAGCGATTTTTGGCGGGTCGTTTGAAAGTTTTAGATTGCATAGCCCCTTAAAAGTTGAAATTGCTCCTCTGTTAAATTTGCTTCTCACAAGTCACAAGACAAGGAATTGAGACTGGGTCCATTCAATTTAGTTTCATATAATCAATCTCTGAAGTCATTTTGTGTTTTTAATAATATGGAGAGTAATACACATATTTAACAATTGATATTAACTATAGATTCATTAACTTACTGCCTTGATACCACAAATTACAGTTGTATTTCCTAGTTTGACAAGTGCTGAGCCATCTGCAGTTGTTATGGAACCTGTGAATGCATACAAGAAATCATGTGTGATGGGTCATTTTGTATCATTTGCTAGAAACAACAAAATATGTGATGCAATTAAGAGGAATGAATCAAATGTTGACCATTTTCAATTTTAAATGCTAAACCATAAAATTATGCATGGTTAGGCCATCTTAAGGGGTACTACACCCCTGGCCAATTTTGTGCCTATTTTTTCCTTTTTCTCAACAATTATAGCGCATTGGTGACAAGTAAGATATTTAATTTATAGGGGCAAGGACTACAACTACTGCACTGAAAATTCAGCAACTCAAGGCAAGTAGTTATTGATTTATTGATCAAATATTGGTTTTCCCTCATTTTTTACTGTAACTCCAGAACTGTTGTCTGTGTTGAAATAAAATTTCCAGTGCAGTAGTTGTAGTCCTTGCCCCTATAATATACATATCTTACTTGTCACCAATGCGCTATAATTTTTGAGAAAAGACAAAAATAGGCACAAAATTGGGCAGGGGTGTAGTACCCCCTTAATTTAATAGTTTGTCTCAAAGCCCTTCCCAAGTTAAAAAACCTAATGCAAAATGCATTTTTTTCTAGAGTTTTTTTTACTTTAATTTTTTTATCTGTGGTACGGACCTTTTGATAAGAATTTAGGATATTTTGATGTCTGGCAATGTCAGTCGTGACATTTTTGTGTGGTGGAACAGTGCCGTCGACAAGGGGGGTTAAGGGGGTGCGTTACCCCCGGGCCTGGGGTCCTATAAAAATAAAGAAAACATGTCTTAATGGTGCCCATAAAAGCAAAGAAAAGAGACCTCAGGGGGCCCTTTACAAAGGGGGCCCTGACGTTCATTTTACCCCCGGGCCCGTCATGGCTCTCGGCGGCACTGTGGTGGAATTGGAAAAAATAAACAGCAGGAAAAAACTAAATAGCGCGCAAAAAGCGGACAATTTTACTAATGCGTGCAGGGGCTTTGAGATCAAATATTAAATTAAGATGGCCTTACAAAGCTACCAGTGATTCTCCAACTTTAAAAACAGAGTAAAACGTAAGAATGTGTTCCTTTGTTTTATTGATAACTCAAAATCAAAATTAGTAACATTAGACTCATGATCCTCTTGATCATGTCACATCTGATGCAATGAACCGCGCATGACAATTATCATCATTTCACGCATGCATACTTCATCAATACAAATCTCAGTACAGTAGATGTAAGCAATGCACTACTTCATCAATACACAGATCTACAGCAGATGTAAGCAATGCACTACTTCATCAATACACAGATCTACAGCAGATGTAAGCAATGCACTACTTCATCAATACACAGATCTACAGTAGATGTAAGCAATGCACTACTTCATCAATACACAGATCTACAGTAGATGTAAGCAATGCACTACTTCATCAATACACAGATCTACAGTAGATGTAAGCAATGCACTACTTCATTAATACACAGATCTACAGTAAATGTAAGCAATGCACTACTTCATCAATACACAGATCTACAGCAGATGTAAGCAATGTACTACTTCATCAATACACAGATCTACAGTAGATGTAAGCAATGCACTACTTCATCAATACACAGATCTACAGTAGATGTAAGCAATGCACTACTTCATCAATACACAGATCTACAGTAGATGTAAGCAATGCACTACTTCATCAATACACAGATCTACAGTAGATGTAAGCAATGCAATACTTCATCAATACACAGATCTACAGTAGATGTAAGCAATGCAATACTTCATCAATACACAGATCTACAGTAGATGTAAGCAATGCACTACTTCATCAATACACAGATCTACAGTAGATGTAAGCAATGCAATACTTCATCAATACACAGATCGACAGCAGATGTAAGCAATGCAATACTTCATCAATACACAGATCTACAGTAGATGTAAGCAATGCAATACTTCATCAATACACAGATCTACAGTAGATGTAAGCAATGCACTACTTCATCAATACACAGATCTACAGTAGATGTAAGCAATACACTACTTCATCAATACACAGATCTACAGTAGATGTAAGCAATGCACTACTTTACCAATATACACACACACACCCCCGTGTGTGTTTGTCGCCAACCGAGGACATTGTGTTTTGCTATCTAACCGAGGATGTGTGTATGATGTTTTCATTGCCTAACCGTGGACTTTGTGTATAATACGAAACGGAATTTTAGCCATCACCTGCGGACGGTAGTTTTTACACGTGTGGTCCTCGGTTTCAGGCAAATAGCGTTATAAAGCATTTAGCATGCATTTGAGGTCTTTTGCAGCAGTTTGAGATTGCGGACTGTCCTCAGTTGGAAGTAAGTCCGCAGTTTAGGGTGAAAATCTTGTGTGTGTCCTCGTTTGCCACAAACACGTACGCACACACATATATATATATATATACAGTAGATGCAAGCAATGCATTACTTTACCAATACACATATCTACAGTAGATGTAATTCATAGTAATGCATTACTTCATCAATGCACAGATTTACAGTAGATGTCAGCAATGCACTACTTTACCAATACACAGATCTACAGTAGATGTAATTAGCAATGCACTACTTCAACAATACGCAGATCTACAGTAGATGTAAGCAATATGTACTAATTCATCAATACGCAGATCTACAGTAGATGTAAGCAATGCACTACTTTACCAATACACATCTACAGTAGATGTAATTAGCAATGCATTACTTCAACAATACGCAGATCTACAGTAGATGTAAGCAATATGTACTAATTCATCAATACACAGATCTACAGTAGATGTAAGCAATGCACTACTTTACCAATACACATCTACAGTAGATGTAATTAGCAATGCATTACTTCAACAATACGCAGATCTACAGTAGATGTAAGCAATATGTACTAATTCATCAATACACAGATCTACAGTAGATGTTAGCAATGCACTACTTTACCAATACACATCTACAGTAGATGTAATTAGCAATGCATTACTTCAACAATACGCAGATCTACAGTAGACGTAAGTAAGCAATGTACTAATTCATCAATACACAGATCTATAGTAGATGTAAGCAATGCACTACTTCATCAATACACAGATCTACAGTAGATGTAAGCAATGTACTACTTCATCAATACACAGATCTATAGTAGATGTAAGCAATGCACTACTTCATCAATACACAGATCTACAGTAGATGTAAGCAATGCACTACTTCATCAATACACAGATCTATAGTAGATGTAAGCAATGCACTACTTCATCAATACACAGATCTACAGTAGATGTTAGCAATGTACTACTTCATCAATACACAGATCTACAGTAAATGTTAGCAATGTACTACTTCATCAATACACAGATCTACAGTAAATGTAAGCAATGCACTACTTCATCAATACACAGATCTACAGTAGATGTAAGCAATGTTCTACTTCATCAATACACAGATCTACAGTAAATGTAAGCAATGCACTACTTCATCAATACACAGATCTACAGCAGATGTAAGCAATGTACTACTTCATCAATACACAGATCTCCAGTAGATGTAAGCAATGCACTACTTCATCAATACACAGATCTACAGTAGATGTAAGCAATGCAATACTTCATCAATACACAGATCGACAACAGATGTAAGCAATGCAATACTTCATCAATACACAGATCTACTGTAGATGTAAGCAATGCACTACTTCATCAATACACAGATCTACAGTAGATGTAAGCAATGCACTACTTTACCAATACACAGATCTACAGTAGATGTAGGCAATGCTCTACTTCGTTCAGGCGAGACATTTGGATGACAAGGTACTCACTTTATGTTTGATTACATCACACCCATTGTATACTTACCTACATTAAGGATGGTTGACCGTATTTCACCTAATTCACGTCCATCAGGTCTGACATCCTGTTTCTGTAAAGAACAGGTACAATGTAAATTCATTCAATAAATGAAACAATCAATCTTTGGCCACAAGTTAAACAATGTAAACAATGTAGAGATTGGCAAAACATTAAAAAAAAAAATTTACAATCCCACCATCTTGAACTTTGGAATATTTTAAAGTATTATATGTTTACACTAGCTGCAAAATTTGAACTTGACATGCATGTGCTGTGAATTCACTAAAATAGTAGGATAAAGAGTACAATGTGTACTGATCTTTAAATATTTTTTCGGAAAAAACAACAGCAACAAACAAACAAGATGAAAAAAACCCAAAACACGCAACCGACCAAATCCTTTAAAATTGCCAATAACACTTAAAGGAGTATTTCGTGATCCTAGCATCCTCTATTTATGTCATTTTTCATTAGATATCCACGAAAAAACCTATTCCCAAAATTTCAGTTGATTCCGATTTTATGCGTTCATGAGTTATGCATGTGTATTACACTGCTCCATAGACAGTGCGTTGTAATTTCGTTCTGGTGCACCAGAACGAAATTCAAATTTCACGATATCTTTGCTAAACGAATTAATCTGCAAGAAATATTTTGTACATGAACATTATGGGATGTAGCCAGAGGTTTCCAGTGAATATAAAAATCTCAACTTTTTTTGAGAAAAGTGGAGGGATGAGGCTGTGGATCACGAAATGCCCTTTTAACAGCAGAATGTCTAAATTAGCAAATTTCTTACCAAAAACTGCCTGTAGTATTCTGCAGGCTGAGCTGTCCTGAAAGTAAAATTTAACAATAATTTATAGTATTAGCACAAATTTCATTGAATTCTACTGAGTGAGTTTCATTTACATACTTTTACGAATGATATCAAAAAGTGTGAGCGTTTGATGGTTATGTGGAAAAAGGTAGGGTGTTATGAACTGTGAGGGTCAAAAATGTGATGTCATGCCGACTGACCGAATAGATGTAGCGGCTAGCGCTAGTTCAGGCCCGCTATAACTGGCCTGGCGTACTGTTAACTTAAGCGTTTGGCACGTTGCAGCATGTAATAGTATGTACAAATATTGACTGCTAGTGCTATGAGGGGCATGGTTAAAATTATAGGCCCAAGGTGATCTCAAAACCATGACTATGCCCAAGGAGTAGCCGAGGGGCATAGTCATGGTTTTGAGATCATCGCGGGCCTATAATTTTTAACCATACCGTACCCCGAATAAAAAGCAGTCAATATTTGTTTTATATACCGTACCAAATCTTAAGATTCTTGTCACCTGTTTGGTTAAAAGCATCGATTTTGGAAAGAGAAAGTTAACAAAGTAATAGTTTCAATGCGAACGTCACAGACGATTTCCACGTAATTATAGCGAGCGAAAACATTAACGCGTGCGTAATATCATTTTACGCTGGAAACAAAGCACACGCAGAACTATGCCCGGGGAATAGTTACTTTTGCGGGCATATAGTCAAAACTATGCCCGCTCTTTTAACCAATCAGATGGCGGGAATCTAGATGAGGTATATAATCAGTACAGCACAGGTGAACTTTTTTTCAGTAAGCTAGGGGGTCTTTTTTTAGCGGAGGCACATTAGAGAAGATGGCCAACACTTAAAATGGCATGAGTGAACAACAATTTTGCTTCCCAGTTTAATATGTGTTATCATAATGAACAAATCCATGCATGCGCATGGGCAGCTTGCATGGCTAGTCTCCACAGCAGCCAGTTTGGTTCCGCTCCCTCCACACAAACAGTCTGCCAATGATCACGAACTGGTCCTTTTTGATTCGCTAACGGTTTTCTGCCGACGTCATCCAGCTTGACGTCAAACAAAGCTTTCAATTGGTCGATCGGCTAGACGGCTACTTAATTATTCATGAGCAATTTTGACCTGCCATCTCGCCAGCTGAGCTGTGAGTGAGGTCAATCAAGTTCCCGTATGTACAGCTCTACGGCTACTTTCGTGTAGCCAATCAGAAACGGCGTTATAAAGTGGCAATTGGCAGACTGTTTGTGTGGAGGGAGCGTAATAGCCAAACTGGCTGCGGAGGAGACTACTTGCATGGCATGCCGAATTCTGCACTGCGCCGACCGACTCTGCAGAAACAGGGCCAAAAATTGAAGATAACGCCCAAAGAATCCATCAAAAGTGTAAAACCATGAGCAATGTGTTTTAAGGAGTTATATGAAATTACTTAAGAACTCTGTTCATCACATTTAACCCACTTTTATCATAAAATTGCAACAAAGCGTGTAAGCTTACTTACTTAAAATCGGTAGCCATGTTTTCGTCTGCTATAAATCATTATAATAATACAGTGTATTTGATTGGTCAATATTACTAATTGGCCCACATCGAGCCAATCAAAATTCGACTTTCATTTGTCGTCATCTGATCGCATGTGTAAGGTCAAAGGTTACTTGCCAGCTGTACAATCAAAATGGAGATCAACATCCTGGCTGTGGTGATTGTGCTAGCTCTAATATGCATTCTTGCTCTTTTGATGGTAAGCAGGACTATGATGTTTTATTAAAATTTGTCTCAAGAACCAATAGTCCTAACAAGTGTGTGATCCAATCCTGTGTATGTGTTAGGCATGCAGGGTATTGAAAAGGTTGCAGTTTTTTTTAAGCTTACTTTTTTTTAATATCTTGTTTACTGCTGAGTGCTGTGCATTTCAACTTGCAATGCATGATCATGATGGTGCAATAAGAGTATGAGAGGTATAGGTATTATGCTTCAATGTCAAAAAATGATGCAACACAATAGTGCAGTTTCAATTAGGTCAGCATTTTAATATAATAGTGTGGCTAAAAATAAACCTAGCTGCCTCAAACATTAACATATCTCATACCTGTGTGAAACAAATCAAATGATTTTCTTTATTGTTTTTATAAAATGCAAATGATCTAAATTAGTTTTCAGTGGCAAACTTAAAAAATTAACGGGTAAATCAGATGATCATGTGTCATTTATAGGGCTGATATTATTTTTGTTATTAACACTACCCTATATATAGGTATGCTAGGTGAATTCAAATTTGCCATCAAACTGCATCATTTCATATATCAAATTAAAGCCCTTGAGTAAACAAAGCCAAAACTGAAAACCATTTTTTCATAGCACTTTCCGTAGCAAAGTTACATCTTGTCAAAGATTGACTTTCATCAAAAAGTTTCAGCTAGCAAAATTCCCCAAAACGGCATTTCGGGGGTGTTTCTAGATCTTATTAAGTCTCATTATGATAGCAGCTTTTTTTTAATGGAACTGCTATCCAAATCCCTCTAAAATTCCATGTGCGGGTGACTTATCACCATAAAAAATCACATATTTGGGTCAAGTGAAGTATAGAAAACATATTTATGTAGGTTTCTTTCTTCGGGCACTTGTTTTAAATTTCTATGTAAAAATGCATTGACATTGTCGGCGTATTTGGCTGACTAGCAAATGTGTTAACTAAGGTTTGCCTGGGTTACCTACTATATATTCAAGTTTGCAAGCCAGAAGTATGGTCTAAATTTCAAAAGCATATATTGGCAAGTTTAAGTTAGTAGTAACTATGTCTACTTGTATATGCGCTTGCGTGATGCAGGGGGTGTCTGAGGGGGATGTGAAGAATCTTTTGGAAAATGAAGACCTAATTGTAGCCATTTGATGGACCATTTTGCCGCTATTATAGTGTAAAACTTTAGTTTGGAATAATGGGCTGGCGCAATAAAATCATTTGTGGTCACATTTTATCTAATAATATTGCACATAAAGTGCCGGGTAGAAGCTAAAACGGCCACATATTTTATGCATACGCAGGGGGGTGTCTGAGGGGGGATGTGTCCACCTCAGAAGTTGGAAAATTTTGAAAGTGCTGGGTGTCCAAAATTAAAGCAAAAGCTAAAATGGCCATTTATTTATACGCAGGGGTGTCTGAGAAAAAAGTTGGAAAATTTTGCAAAATGGAGGTCCAATTGAAGTCATTTGGGGCATCATTTTACACTATTTCTATCATTTTGGGGGATATACCAGGGGTGTGTGCTCCCTCGGCCCTCCGCCTGGATCATACCATACAGGGGTCTCGTGCACCCCCTCCGTCCCCTGGATCTGCCGGTGCTTTGACTAAACATTGGTAGTACTGTGCTTTAGGGGACAAGTTACAACCCAAAATATTGTTTTAACGTACTATAAACAAAATTAGTTTTGTTCAGTGGAGACTTGGGGATAAATATATTGTCCACAAGCGTTGGCCTGGTCAACTGGCCAGTTGGTAGACGACCTTGTCCTTATAGATCACACTCCTGTGACATACTTGTTTGGACTTTGGTGGGGTCTGGACTGACATGCCCTGGGCCACACAACTCAATTATGTAGTTCATTATTCCAGATGTGCTGGTGGACCTTTAAGTAATATTGATCTGAAGTAGGTACATGTAATTTACAACATTTCAGGATTAGGTTTTTTTGACAGGGAGGGAGGGGTCAGCAGAGAAGTGAAACTAGTTTCATATAAAAAAATGACATCAATCTTTTGGGTTGCTCGATCCTTATTCGGCAAAACAAAATAAAAAGTTAAAAAACAAGCATTAAATTTTTCACATCAAACAGCACATTTGCTTACATTGGCATTGTTAAAACCACAGTAAATAAGTTACAGTTGTACAAATGTATGTCACAAGAGAAACTGATCAGATAATATCATAACAGGGAAGTGCCACTATCATACACATAACACATTTAGAAATGTATTTCATAATATAATATTACCTTAATTTTGACAGGGCCTTGTGTTTATTTACATCACCACCAATCCAGACCCAGATATGAGACGTTATGATAGTGAGAAGTTCTTCATTGATCCAAACAATCCTGAGAAAAAGACATTTCCTTTTCCAAGTCTTAACAGTGATGCCACTGTGGAATTGTCTGTTGTAGTACCATCCTACAATGAGGAATTGAGATGTAAGGCTTCTTAATCTGTTCTTAATCATTATAGATTCCAATAGGGCTATTCCAGTTGAAATCCATACACCCTCAATGGAAGAAATGACCTTAATCTTCCACACAGAAAGTGTGAATTTCAAATTGGATTACCTCCATTTGAAATAGGGGGTGTATGGAGTTCAACTGGAATAGCTCATTTTGTCTAGTTTGTGTGGGTTTCATTATTTGATTGGATTTTTCAATTTGTATGTAAAAGAAGAGTCTTTTTTCTATGATCAATATAAAAACAAAATGTTCCTTTTTAAGGACATGCAATGCAGGTATCTGGAATAAAACGGTTTTTCAATCATCCATATCCATCTGATAATTTTTGCTTGTTGTAGTCAATGAGCTGAATAATGTTAAAAGACAGTAAAATATCTTAGTTTGTTTTCCTATAAATTCTCTTTATATATTATCATTACTTATTCATATTTCAGTACCTATCATGTTAGATGAAGCTCTGGAATTTCTATCTGAGAGACAGGTAAGGCTAAGTCAGTCAATAATGTGATATACTCACTCAGGGATAAGAGGAAGGCAGTACTCCTTCAATGTAGTCATATGCTTTTTCTAACTGCAGTCCCAATGTTATCAAGGCTTTTTCCCATCCATTTTGACATGAAAGTCAAAACTGCATGAAAGTTTTGTATCATAGAGCAGTGATTAACATTGGGTTAAGGGGTACTACACCCTGCCCAATTTTGTGCCTATTTTTGCATTTTCTCAAAACTTACAGCGCATTGGTGACAAGTAAGATATGTATATTATAGGGGCAAGGACTACAACTTCTGCACTGGAAATTTTATTTCAGCACAGACAACAGTTGTGGAGTTAAAGTCACAAATGAGGGAAACCCAATATTTGATCAATAAATCAATAAGTACTTGTCTTGATTTGCAGAATTTTCAGTGCAGTAGTTGTAGTCCTTGCCCTATAATATACATATCTTACCTGTCACCAATGCACTATAATTTTTGAGAAAAAATGCAAAAATAGGCACAAAATTGGCCAGGGGTGTAGTACCCCCTTCAGCCATTTTGATCACATTTTGGCATACCGGTACATGTATTATCAAATCCTTACAAAATACCTACATTGTACTAGCCCTAATAAATATACATGGCCAATGAAATTTAGGGAAATTAATTTGTGGCAATTTGTTCGTTACAAAGCATTGTACTCTTCCTAAAGAAGTTTAACAGTGTTGATGAAAAATAATTTTGAAAAATGTGTTATTTGCCAAAGTTTCCTAAGGTTCCTAAGTAAAATGTGTAGATCTATGTTTCCCAATACCTTCAAAACAATTGATGCACATACATGTACAGTCATTAACCTCTTTTTAAACTTAAATGTAATGTTCCAGGCTTACTTTTGTTGTAAAATACAGTGTTCTTTAAACCATCTGTCATTGTTTCTTTTTAATTTCAGAAAACTGATAGGTCATTCTCTTATGAAATTATAGTGGTTGATGATGGCAGTAAAGATACAACAACTCAGGTCAGTGCTGTTGTATATTTTGTTAGATAGAAATATGTCTTATGGATTTGAAAATATTTGATTCCTTCACTATATCTCATTCACACTTCATCCATCAATATCTTGGTGAGATGTATTATATTTTGGTTCACCTCAAGTTCGGTAGTCCAATATTCAGCTGCTCGCATTATCAAATTATAAATTGTGTGTGTATAGAGCATTATCACATAGAGCATACACACATGCATGCATAAGGTTGGTTTGGTCGGCATGCTTATGGAGAACAAATGAAAAACATTGCTGTCACAATGGAACTTGAATTGAACCAAAGTATATTTACTAATATTTTTAAATAAACTTGTTTTGGGCAATATTGTAATTGTCACACTAAAAATGAGAGTGTAACACTGAAAATCACCACAACAAAAGAAAATGTAACACTGAAATTATTGTCGGTGTATTTTTCAGCTCAAGTGGCTATTGTTTGCTATAATAGGCAATGATCCAAGGAACTGATCAGCTCATTTAAATGTGATCAAATCCATTCCAATGTGATTAAATCCATTTCACTGGGATAAATGAGTAGTTTTTCAGAGGTGTTTCAGTACATTTTTCAGTGTGGTTTCGATGTTATTTTCAGTGGTGTTTTTTATTATGTAAATTTTTAGTGTTTATTTCAGATATTAGTATTCATAGTGGTTTGATGTACCAAAGACTTTAGTCTAATGCTCTGCATACAGTTTTAGGGTGCCGAAGTACCCACCACATATTTGCTATATATGCCCAAGAACACTTGACATGTACATGTCATGTTTCAACTCTTGCAGGTTGCACTTCAGTATTCTAAAAAGTACACCACAGATAAGGTGCGTGTGCTGACTTTAGCTAAGAACAGGGGTAAAGGTGGTGCAGTACGGCTGGGGATGCTCAGCGCCAGAGGGCGACATTTACTCTTTGCTGATGCTGATGGTGCTTCCAAGTTTGCTGATGTTAGTAAATTAGAAGAATGTCTTAAGAAGATGGGTAACAGGGAGGTAAGATATGTGCAAATATTTGTGCTATTATTTCATTCATGCAGAACAAATAAGCTCACCTTTTGACATGCTGCCACTGAGCCATTGGGCTATTGAAGTTGAAATCCATACAACCCCTATGGAAGATATAACCTTAATCTCCCAATCAGAGAGGTAACCTTATTTGAAATTCATACTCCCTGTGGTCATATCGTCCATAGGGCGTGTATGGATTTCAACCGTAATCATCCATTTTCAACCCTCGAACATGTTACATGGGGCCACTAATTGTGAAATCCCTTTTGAGCCAGTAGCACCCAAAGGTTGTAAACAACTTAGAGGAGAGTTATACAGGAAATGCAGTGTCTGCAGGTTGCTGTTACTCATCAGTCTATTGTGTGCCCCTCTACCAAACTTAACAGATTATATGTAGATCATTTTGGCTTTTTGCTGTTGATGTTTTATGTTTCCCACATTATTTTCAAATGGTCACACTTTAATGTGTGTGTTAGGGTGTATACATGTATATAGCCGCTTTCGCCAAATGTTTGACAAACTTTTAGCGATCACAAACGCTTGCCAAACATTTACAGGTGTTTACAAAAATGTTTGACACACGTTTGTGAGTGGTAATTGTTTGCCAAACGTTTGGTGAAAGACGGCTGTGTATGTGTGTATCTATGCTCATCTATAATAATATTATAGATGATGGTGAGGAATTAATTTGAACAAAGTGCCTTGACTGAGTGCCTATTGTTTTTATATTGCTGTTATGGTTTGTAGGGATATGAGTACAAATGTGAATGTAATACAAGTTCTTTTGTCTTTTGCAGAATATGGCGGTCGTTTGCGGTTCAAGAGCACATTTAGAAAAGGACTCAGTAGCACAGGTGTGTGAAATAATTACAGTAAACCATTATGAATTATATAAAGGCTGGTTGTAATCACCTACATCACCCGACCCCCTCCTCGTTTCTCTGAGGGTAGGGGTCTTAATCGTGATAATTAAATGGTACAGAACATATAGAGTATTCTTTTATGCATTATGTTGCACTATTAACCCTAACACCCAAAAATACCACAAAATACCACACGCTGACATAGTAACTGTTGCGTTGTGGTTTTTTGTGGTTTTTTGTGTGCAAATATTTTACAAGAAGTAGTGTGGTATTTTGTGGTATTTTGTGGCTGGTAACAAATTAGCTGTGGTATCTTGTGGTAATTTCAGGCCTATAACTTTTCAATCTTATTTTCAAGTGTGGTGTTTTGTGGTATTTTAGGGTGTTCCTAGAGAACAATGTTTGTGGTATTTTGTGGTATTTTAGGGTGTACAAAATTAATAAATTAGCTGTGGTATCTTGTGGTAATTTTAGGCCCATAACTTTTCAATTTTATTTTCTAGTGTGGTGTTTTGTGGTATTTTAGGGTGTTCTTAGGGAACAATGGTTGTGGTATTTTGTGGTATTTTAGGGTGTTACAGAAATCTCATTGTGGTATTTTGTGGTAATTTTAGGCATATACTTTCAAATATGTTGTGGTTATGTGTGGTTTTTTGTGTGCAGATATTTTGGAAAAAGTAGTGTGGTATTTTGTGGTATTTGATGGTAGCTGTGGTATCAATGTATCTTTCATTGTGGTATTTTGTGGTAATTTCAGGCCTATAACTTTCCAATATAATTTTCAAATGTGGCGTTTTGTGGTATTTTAGAGTTTTTCAAGGGGTCAATGTATCTTTCATTGTGGTATTTTTAGGCATATTTCTTTTGATGATTGTGGCCATTATACTGTATTTTTGTATGGGGCAGTAATTAGGAACTTGCGTATTGCATAACATATATGGCGAGAACTCTCTGTTATTTTGTACATTTTCTAGAAACACATCACTTTCTTATTGCTTATTATGTAATATGATCATCCAAATTTGGCATATGGCGGGAAAATTATCCAATAGAATTGCAGGAAACATCATGTGACTTGAAAATTTACCTATGGCGGGAACCGTCTTTTATTTTGCACATTTTCTAGAAACACATCACTTTCTTATTGCTAATTATGTAATAGGATCATCCAAATTTGGCATATGGTGGGAAAATTATCCAATAGAATTGCAGGATACATCATGTGACTTGAAAATTTACCTATGGCGGGAACTGTCTTTTATTTTGCACATTTTCTAGAAACACATCACTTTCTTATTGCTAATTATGTAATATGATCATCCAAATTTGGCATATGGCGGGAAAATTATCCAATAGAATTGCAGGATACATCATGTGACTCAAAAATGTGCATATGGTGGGAAAAAATAGATATAGATGAATCCAGCGAGCTAAATGATGGTCTGAATTTATTCGGCCATTACTGGGTCCCCTCCGCACCAAACTATTGTTGTGACTGCCCAATTGGGTGGATTAAAACCGCTTAAAATCTATGTTATTTTGTATTGTGTTATAAACGTTCATTATTCTTTTGTCTACGTGCAACACAGGTGATGGAATGCAGTTTAAAATCCCCGCAAAGGCCGCTTTATTTGACATTTTAGGTGGGATGGAGCCAACGGGGACCCAGCTATGGCTGCCATTGAAGTGTAGGAATGTGTGAAATTGGATTCGTCTAAATAACAATAACACTCATGCTTGTTTTATTTGTAGGATAATATTGACCCTAACTTGTGGGTAGCATCATAATCAAAATTAGGGTTTGGCTGTAGCAAGAATTAGCTGGGGAAAAAAATAATTAAACTTAGACAGTAGTAACATAAGGGGAGGAAACTTGGCGGTCCCCAAACAACGGATAGCTAGTCCGTATTACCAAGTACCTATTTATAATTACACAAGCCATCCAAATTTGCCACAGGGTCGGTGCTGCTGTTAAGGCGGGATGTTGAAAGTATGCTCCGCTGCATTACACAATCAACAATCCAGGCACAGACAATTTTCTTTCGCTCGAACGCTCTATATATATGATCAAGTATGATTGAATATAGATTCCATGGTGTTTCATTTGCACTCTTGTTTTTCTATATATCATTGTATATACATTCCATGGTGTTTAATTTCCAGACTTATTCATTGTGATATCATTTACATGTACTGTAATATCTCGCTGATAAGCTGCAGCAAAAGGGACAGTGGACTGACATAATCACTTAGATGTAAGTCACTGACAACTACAAATCAACTATAGACTTCACATTTTAGTTTCATTGGCTATTTATTACACTATTGACCAAAACAAAAATCAATCTGTTTTATTTATCTTAACTCATTTGTTTTAATTATTTTGGGCTCAGCATGAGTGTGTTGTAACATTAGTGACGGGAGTACTGTAACCACAACTCTTTCATCATTGCCTCTTGTCATTCTTTCTTTTACACATTTTATCTCAATTTGAATATTTATTTTACATGCATGCTTCTAATATTTTCATTTTCATAATGACAGGGTTTTACATAATGAATTATGATTCCACATTGTAAACAATTTTTATAATGAAAATTTAAATTTAAAAACATTGCAAATTATGCAAAACAAAATTATTCTCTAAAGATTTGTAAATAGGCTTGTTCATAAGTCATAAAAGTGTTGCTTTCTTACAACTAAAGTGGATGTTGTCATTACAAAGGGATTTCTTTCAAAATAAACAACAACTCCACATTGAAAACAATTTCAAATATTGAAAATTGTGTTTCTCTTTTCTTTTACATTAGCATACTTTAGAAGCTCTTTCATTTCCATTCTTACTGTGGAATCGTAATGTATCGGAGAACATTTTGTAAAATCCACTTAAGAAACAAAATTGAAAACTAAATTAAATATTAAAATTTGAAATTTTTTAAATACATTGCAAAACAGAACTTGTCTAAGTCAGATTTTTATAGGCCTTTATATTGTAGTTTCTGTTCTTTTACATAGACATTTAGAAGTTTCAACTGTTTCCTTTTTTATACAATGTACTTAACTCAATTTTGGGTTTTTTTCTTAAATACTGTACAATTACAAAACTTTCTTGAATCTAAAGTGGATGTTGTTAACTATTTTTTTCCCTTAAATACAGTACACCTACAAAAACTGTCTCACATCTAAATGGTTTTACAACTCTACAATATTAGATACAATTTCAAATATTGAAACTATAGTTTACATAAGCATACATATTATCTTTCATTTTCATGAAAGATTTTTCTAGGCCCATACATTGTACATTTTGTGCTTTCACATAAAAGTTTAACTCATTTGTTTTAATTATTTTGGGCTCAGCATGAGTGTGTTGTAACATTAGTGACGGGAGTACTGTAACCACAACTCTTTCATCATTGCCTCTTGTCATTCTTTCTTTTACACATTTTATCTCAATTTGAATATTTATTTTACATGCATGCTTCTAATATTTTCATTTTCATAATGACAGGGTTTTACAAAATGCATTATGATTCCACATTGAAAACAATTTTTATAATGAAAATTTAAATTTGAAAATTTAAATTTAAAAACATTGCAAAATAAACAACAACTCCACATTGAAAACAATTTCAAATATTGAAAATTTAGTTTCTCTTTTCTTTTACATTAGCATACTTTAGAAGCTCTTTCATTTCCATTCTTACTGTGGAATCGTAATGTATCGGAGAACATTTTGTAAAATCCACTTTAGAAACAATATTGAAAACTAAGTTGAAGATTAAAATTTGAAATTTTTTAAATACATTGCAAAACAGAACTTGTCGAAGTCAGATTTTTATAGGCCTTTACATTGTAGTTTCTGTTCTTTTACATAGACATTTAGAAGTTTCAACTGTTTCCTTTTTTATACAATGTACTTAACTCAATTTTTGTGGTTTTTCTTAAATACTTTGCAATTACAAAACTTTCTCGAATCTAAAGTGGATGTTGTTAACTATTTTTTTTCTTAAATACAGTACACCTACAAAAACTTTCTCACATCTATTTATGGTTTTCTAACAGTACAACTCTACAATATTAGAAACAATTTCAAATATTGAAACTATAGTTTACATAAGCATACTTTAGTACATATTATCTTTCATTTTCATGAAAAATTTGAAAATTGAGATGGGTGATTCCATTCAAACAAGGACATTTGCCCAAAACATGAAAAATGCTCAGAACTTTGTAACTACAAGTGCTGAGGGAAAAAAATAATCAAACTTAAAATAATCAAACTTAGACAGTAGTAACATAAGGGGAGGAAACTTGGCGGTCCCCAAACAACGGATAGCTAGTCCGTATTACCAAGTACCTATTTGTAATTACACAAGCCATCCAAATTTGCCACAGGGTCGGTGCTGCTGTTAAGGCGGGATGTTGAAAGTATGCTCCGCTGCATTACACAATCAACAATCCAGGCACTGACAATTTTCTTTCGCTCGAACGCTCTATATATATGATCAAGTATGATTGAATATAGATTCCATGGTGTTTCATTTGCACTCTTGTTTTTCTATATATCATTGTATATACATTCCATGGTGTTTAATTTCCAGACTTATTCATTGTGATATCATGTACTGTAATATCTCGCTGATAAGCTGCAGCAAAACAAAATTATTTTCTATAGATTTTTATAGGCTTGTTCTTAGGTTATAAAAGTGTTCCTCTCTTAAAACTAAAGTGGATCTTATTATTATTACAAAGGGGTTTCTTTTAAAAATAAACAACTCCACATTGAAAACAATTTCAAATATTGAAAATTGAGTTTCTCTTTTCTTTTACATTAGCATACTTTAGAAGCTCTTTCATCTCCATTCTTACTGTGGAATCGTAATGTATCGGAGAACATTTTGTAAAATCCACTTTAAACAATATTGAATATTAAAATTTGAAAATTGAATTCAAATACATTGCAAAACAGAACTTGTCTAAGTTAGATTTTACAGGCCTATACATTGTAGTTTCTGTTCTTTTACATAGAAGTTTAGAAGTTTCGACTGTTTCCTTTTTTTATACTTAAATACTTGTTATTCTTAAATACAGAACTTTCTCACATCTAAAGTGGATGTTATAAACTCATACTCATTTTTTTGGTGTCCTCAGCGTCTATGCTTAAATACAGTACAATTACAAAACTTTCTCACATCTAAACGGTTTTCTAACAGTACAACTCCATAGTCCGTCAACTCAGAAGTACAAAGTAAATAGACCTCGGAAACTGGAGGTATGAAAATAATTATTTCAGCGATTTGTACTTGTCGAGTGCACCACGCTCTTGATGCGTCACATTTTTTTAACACGCAGATTTGGTTTGTACTTCTATCTTCTTCAGGCATTAGAGTGTCGAATTTGTGACCATATTAGGGTGTCTGTCGAGAAAGAAAACAAAGAAACAAGAATTGCTTACAGATATTCATATTCATTACTGTAGTAAGTTTCTTTAAGATTTATTCAAATATGTTACAACATTTTCTTGATAAAAACACTAACCTGTTTTGCACTCTTTCTGGATTGCTTTGAGGGCGGGGCACTGATGGAAGAGGATGATGGTTGCTTTGTTTTACATGTAAACTGTTTCAGAAGGAGAGCAAACAAACAAGACATTTAGCTTAGAGATGTTGATATCTGAAGTAAACCTACTAAATTACAAGATTTATGTAAGGATTTCACAAAACTATATTTATGCATTAGAGTGTCGAATTTGTGACCATATTAGGGTGTCTGTCGAGAAAGAAAACAAAGAAACAAGACATGCTTACAGATATTCATGTTCATTACTGTAGTAAGTTTCTTTAAGATTTATTCAAATATGTTACAACATTTTCTTGATAAAAACACTAACCTGTTCTGCACTCTTTCTGGATTGCTTTGAGGCGGGCACTGATGGAAGAGGATGATGGTTGCTTTCTTTTACATGTAAACTGTTTCAGAAGGAGAGCAAACAAACAAGACATTTAGCTTAGAGATGTTGATATCTGAAGTAAACCTACTAAATTACAAGATTTATGTAAGGATTTCACAAAACTATATTTATGCTCATAACCATAGGCCTACAAAATGTCAAGGTTTATGCAAAGATTTCACAACACTTTGTTGATAAAAACACTAACCTTTGTTCCACTTGATTCTCCGGTAGCAGAGGATCGGGGGAGTGTTCCAGTAGAAGAGGTTTCCTTTCGTTTAGGCTGTTCAGAAGGAGAGTAAACAAACAAGACATTTAGCTTAGAGATGTTAATGTTGATATTTGAAATAAGCCTATTTAATTACAAGATTTATGCAAAGATTTCACAAAACTATATTTATGCATTAGAGTGTCGAATTTGTGACCATATTAGGGTGTCTGTCGAGAAAGAAAACAAAGAAACAAGACATGCTTACAGATATTCATGTTCATTACTGTAGTAAGTTTCTTTAAGATTTATTCAAATATGTTACAACATTTTCTTGATAAAAACACTAACCTGTTTTGCACTCTTTCTGGATTGCTTTGAGGGCGGGGCACTGATGGAAGAGGATGATGGTTGCTTTGTTTTACATGTAAACTGTTTCAGAAGGAGAGCAAACAAACAAGACATTTAGCTTAGAGATATTGATATCTGAAGTAAACCTACTAAATTACAAGATTTATGTAAGGATTTCACAAAACTATATTTATGCATTAGAGTGTCGAATTTGTGACCATATTAGGGTGTCTGTCGAGAAAGAAAACAAAGAAACAAGACATGCTTACAGATATTCATGTTCATTACTGTAGTAAGTTTCTTTAAGATTTATTCAAATATGTTACAACATTTTCTTGATAAAAACACTAACCTGTTCTGCACTCTTTCTGGATTGCTTTGAGGGCGGGGCACTGATGGAAGAGGATGATGGTTGCTTTCTTTTACATGTAAACTGTTTCAGAAGGAGAGCAAACAAACAAGACATTTAGCTTAGAGATGTTGATATCTGAAGTAAACCTACTAAATTACAAGATTTATGTAAGGATTTCACAAAACTATATTTATGCTCATAACCATAGGCCTACAAAATGTCAAGGTTTATGCAAAGATTTCACAACACTTTGTTGATAAAAACACTAACCTTTGTTCCACTTGATTCTCCGGTTGCAGAGGATCGGGGGAGTGTTCCAGTAGAAGAGGTTTCCTTTCGTTTAGGCTGTTCAGAAGGAGAGTAAACAAACAAGACATTTAGCTTAGAGATGTTAATGTTGATATTTGAAATAAGCCTATTTAATTACAAGATTTATGCAAAGATTTCACAACACTATATTTATGCTCATAACCATAGGCCTACAAATGTCAAGGTTTATGCAAAGATTTCACAACACTTTGTTGATAAAAACACTAACCTTTGTTCCACTTGATTCTCCGGTTTCAGAGGATCGGGGGAGTGTTCCAGTAGAAGAGGTTTCCTTTCGTTTAGGCTGTTCAGAAGGAGAGTAAACAAACAAGACATTTAGCTTAGAGATGTTAATGTTGATATTTGAAATAAGCCTATTTAATTACAAGATTTATGCAAAGATTTCACAACACTATATTTATGCTCATAACCATAGGCCTACAAATGTCAAGGTTTATGCAAAGATTTCACAACACTTTGTTGATAAAAACACTAACCTTTGTTCCACTTGATTCTCGGTTTCAGAGGATCGGGGAGTGTTCAGTAGAAGAGGTTTCCTTTCGTTTAGGCTGTTCAGAAGGAGAGTAAACAAACAAGACATTTAGCTTAGAGATGTTAATGTTGATATTTGAAATAAGCCTATTTAATTACAAGATTTATGCAAAAATTTCACAACACTATATTTATGCTCATAACCATAGGCCTACAAATGTCAAGGTTTATGCAAAGATTTCACAACACTTTGTTGATAAAAACACTAACCTTTGTTCCACTTGATTCTCCAGTTGCAGAGGGATTGGCAGATCGGGGGAGTGTTGCAGTAGTGGGCTGGGTAGGATGTTGGCTGCAATGTAATAAAAGAGAAGATAATGTTATAAACCTGCTCAAAATTCTCATTTCTCAAGTTCTGCAAAAAGAAATTTATTAGCTGCTGCATGACTTTGATAACATTATACTGTAATTTGAGGCACAAAAGCTGATTAGACTACTTTTAACATTAGGCTATAGAGTAACATGTATACATATAGATTAAACTGTAATGTGAGGCACATTATAAGCTGAAGCTCAAGTACTTTGATAACATTTTACGGTAATGTGAGGCACATAAGCTGAGGCACAGCTACTTTCAGAACATTTGTTAGGGAACAAACCAAAAGATCGATGACGTCTTATAAACGTAATTAGTTTCGTTTCTCAGTCGACCCCCTCCCTCCCTGCCAGAAACGTAATAATGAAATGTTGAAAATTTTGACATCATAATAATAATGACACATTCTTCAGACCGATGTTTATGTACAAACGTAATCGAGCATTTTTACCCCTCCCCCTAAACGAAACTAGTTTCTTTTATAGGACGTCATCAATCTTTTGGTTTGTTCCCTTACACATACTAATATTGAACTTTAAATGTACCTGTTGAAGCACACCCTGTTACTATCATTGCACAAGTGTGCATTGCATGCCAAACATCCAAATCGGGTGGTAATGGGTCGCTTCTTGCCATCTTTGTTGCCAGATCTGTATCTGCATGCTCTCTTGCAGGAGACACAATTCCTGCCATAAGACCCTGGCATCCTCACTAGTTCATGACTTGGTCCATTTGCAGGATTCACAGGTCGTACCAGGAAATCTTGTCTCTTGGTTTGCTTCTTGTATTTCTCCGTTTGGTAGTTGTATCCATCTATTAGCTGCTCTGCTACAGACATTACGAAGTGGCCATGATTTGGGCCCTTGACCCTTTTACTGCCTGGCGGAGCTGGATGTTCTTTTGCCCATTGGTGTTTATAACAGATCCAGGCATTGGTCATGGATATGTCAATGAGGAAAAAAAGAAGTTTTTTCCACCACATATTTGCCTTTCTGTTGCATGAGAAGTAGGCCCGGAGTTGATCTGACAGATCAACCCCGCCCATGTACTTGTTGTGTCGATTACCTGCTTGGTGCAGGAATCATGTGTTTATCTCTTTTGCCAGGCCATCAATGGAAAAACTTCTTTGGACTCTGTCTTCGTCTTTATTCCGGTATGCATTGTGGCCAGTTGATAGCATTGACATTATCTTGCTATCTTTCCATAGGACGTACGTACAATCGCCCTTCTGCCTCGAGTAGAATGTTCCTCTTCTGGTTTTGTTCATATCTTTAATGGTCTTCGATCTTGGATTTTTGTTCGGGTTTGGCGACAGGCTGGCAGGCAAGTCCTTCCCATTCATCTTAACGGCACCTGTGAGGTACGTTCTTTTTTTCAACAAAGATTTGGCGAGTTCCATAGACGTGTAGGCCTTGTCGGTGTAAATATGGCTGTATGTGTTAAGGCATGGTGTCGCAACAGTTTCAGCAATTTCTGCCATACTTTTGGGTTCTCGAGAGTATTCGTGGACGTTGAAATTCACCATGTACCCCGTTTTGGAATCACACAACGCATATATCTTAAAACCGGTTTTGATTGGTTTCAATGGCATGAACACCTTCTGCACCGTACTAAGAAAACCTTTATATCCTATCATTGCCTCATCGACGGCCATCTGACATCCGGTATTAAACTTCTCCGTACACTTCTGCTTGACCTCTTCCCATATTGGTTGTACTGGATAGCATGGGTATTTCCGCTTCCTGTTGAAAATGTGTTCTTTATCTTCAGATTCTTTAGATGGCCAATTGTCAGGGTTCTCCTTCGGCTCGCAGCAACCTAGACACTTCCCCAGTCTCTGGAAACGTGAATGTGTCATCGTCTGCGATATTAGGATGTTTTTGTATCCAGGCCTGGGACTCCAGTAGTCGGCAAGGTTGGCTGTTTTTGTCAGCCCCATGACAAGTAGACATCCTATCCATGCTGACAACTCATGGATTGTGGTTGCCGCCCTATTACACTTGCGCAGGTAAATATTGGTCCATGCCACAATCCTTGTGATGAGCGCTACGGAGAAAAACTGGTAGAAGAAATCGACCTCTTTTAGTCCCTCCATCTCAAAAGTGGGCCCCAACGGTTTTGGCCCCCTGAATCTGTGGGGCTTCACCTCATGGTAGGCTCTCGACCAATTGTCATCGTCTGGTGCAGGGGGCAGGTTGTCTTCATCACTATCAATAGGTGGGTCAGGGTCATTCTCGCTCTCCGGCTCCAAGTACTTTGTAGGCCTCTTTCGTCGTCGTGTTCTTCCTCCTTCTTCAGCCTCTCTTGGCTCTTCTTCAGCCTCTCTTGGCCCTTCTTCAGCCTCTCTTAGCTCTTCTTCAGCCTCTCTTGGCCCTTCTTCAGCCTCTCTTAGCTCTTCTTCAACATCTATATTACCACCTGCTACTTGTCCATGCTCATGTTCCTCATCACTATCAATGATGCCATCAATTGCATCCTCGGATTCACCACTGTCCTCGCTATCAAAATCTTCGTCAATATCTTCGTCATCAATATATTCGTCGTCAATATCTTCGTCGTCAATATCTCCACCATTGCCGCCACTCTGAAGTTCGTTGTCTTCGACATCAATATCTTCGTCTTCCATGCCACTCTGCTCCTCGTCTCCACCACTGTAGTCACTCTGACGTTCGTCGTCTTGATCGTCAATATCTTCGTCTTCCCTGCCACTTTCTTCGTCGTCTCCACTATTGTCATCACTCTGAAGTTCGTTGTCTTCGTCGTCAATATCTTCGTCTTCCATGCCACTCTGCTCCTCATCTCCACCACTGTAGTCACTCTGACGTTCGTCACCTGGGTCTCCACCATTGCCGTCACTCTCAAGTTGGTCGTCTTTGTCGTCATTATCTTCTTCCCCACTTTCCTCCTCGTCTCCACCACTGCCGTCACTCTCAAGTTGGTCGTCTTTGTCGTCATTATCTTCGTCTTCCCCACTTTCCTCCTCGTCTCCACCACTGCCGCCACTCAGAAGTTGGTCGTCTTTGTCGTCATTATCTTCTTCCCCACTTTCCTCCTCGTCTCCACCACTGCCGTCACTCTCAAGTTGGTCGTCTTTGTCGTCATTATCTTCGTCTTCCCCACTTTCCTCCTCGTCTCCACCATTGCCGTCACTCTGGTCTTCACTGCCATCTCTTCCTGTATCTCGCTCACCACTATCTATATTGAATACTTCTTCCCTGTGTGGCT
Organism: Amphiura filiformis; assembly: GCF_039555335.1. Classification (NCBI taxonomy): domain Eukaryota; kingdom Metazoa; phylum Echinodermata; class Ophiuroidea; order Amphilepidida; family Amphiuridae; genus Amphiura; species Amphiura filiformis. The sequence goes on along the minus strand of NC_092636.1, from coordinate 39,868,963 downwards.
CTCCTTCCATGTTCATTGTGCTGACAAACCAGGGGTCTTGCTTAGCATACTTCTCTAGGTCACTGGTGAGGTCACTCTCTGACGCAACATATGGTTCTCTTGCTCTCATTTTCATCTTCTTCAACTTTCTTTTCCTATTTCTTGATCTCCTTTTCCCCATTTCTCTTTCCTCTTCTGCTACGGCTCTACTATGTCTATTGCTACCAACAACTTCTCTCATTAACTGATCTCCTTCAGTTGCATGCAATGATTTTTGCAGCTCCTCAAGCTCTCGGTTTGACATTTTTTCAAGAGGTATGTTTTCACCAACAAGCTGTCTGTGAAATGAGGGGAAGATCCATCTTGTTTTCTCCTTATATGCTCTTCTCCTCATGAGAAATTTAGCATGACAATAACTTACCTCATAAATAACCATGAGAAATTTGTAATCATAATACCAACATAAGCACATTATATCATATTTCATAATTTTATGCTAATTATGTTAGATACTAATTATCTATTGGTTAAAAGTTTCCCGCTTGTTCTATCACATTGTGTACCACAATGCAACATTTCCCGCTCTTTTAGTGTTTCCCGCTTTTTTTAATAGTGTTTCTACATATACAGTGTTTGTACGGATTTGATAATTTTAATTAATTAAAAGTACAATTTTATATGTCAAAATACTAATATACTCACCTAAAATAGGAATAGACCATTCCAAATGAAATAAATGAACTTCCTGGAAGGTCAGAGATAAAGATCTTCAACTTGAGTAAACTTCAATAAACACCCATGGCCTTGCCCATAAAGCCAGAGGTCATTCTGTGAATGTAAACATGGGGTTGAGAATTACATGAACATGTATAGTCATTGAAGCCCAGCTGGTATTAGGGGCTGTGCAATACTAATAATTATGACCCTGGGGGGGGTAAATGGGGGAGGGACTCAACTTTGGAAGTGACAGGGATTTGCGGACAGCAGTTCAAAAGTAGGGGTCTTTCGGTTAGGGGTGGTGCAATAATTATGTGTACCCCTGGGGGGGGCGAATTCTCAAAATGGTCTGCCAAAATCGCTTGCCCCCCCCTTTCGCCGTGCCAAAAACCCTTTGCCCCCCCCCCCTTTTGACGTGCCAAAAAATCTTTGCCCCCCCCCTCTTACACATGCCAGATTTTGGGGAACCCGAATTTAAAACCTTAAAATGTCTTAACATATAATGCGAATAGTGAGCAGAAATTTTGCATATTTGAGCGTGTTAAGTAACGTTTTCCTACACCTTTTTAGGGCGTAATATAGAAGCGGTGCCCAAAATATTTGCTTGCCCCCCTTTCGACCTGCCAAAAATCGCTTGACCCCCCCTTTCGACCTGCCCAAAAATGCTTGCCCCCCCCTTTTGGCCTGCCAAAAATCTTTGCCCCCCCTATAATAGACGACCCTATAATTCGGTGAGAAGGCTCCTAAAAAGGGGGTCTTTCTGTGAGACTGGAAAATCTTCCTAAAAAAAGGGGGTCTTTCCTTGAGACTGGGAAAAAATTTTGGTCAAAATATGAACGTCGATGCAAAATTGTCAAAAATTCATCAAAATTTGAAATGTTTTGACAAATTTGAAGAAAAATAATGAAAAAATGGGGTCATTCGGTTAGAGATTATCAGAAATTTGCCCAACATTCTTGAAAAAAATGGGTCTTTTGATGACGTTTTATTTGTACAATGTAGGATATTATCCTTGAACTTTTTAGTAGTATCGTAATGAAAATGGCCTTGGAACATTGACAAATTGGCCAATAGAATTGCAGGATACCATGTGACTTGAAAATTAACATATATGGCGAGAACTCTCTGTTATTTTGTACATTTTCAAGAAACACATCACTTTCTTATTGCTAATTATGTAATATGATCATCTAAATTTGGTATATGGCGGGAAAATTATCCAATAGAATTGCAGGATACATCATGTGACTTGAAAATTTACCTATGGCGGGAACTCTCTGTTATTTTGTACATTTTCAAGAAACACATCACTTTCTTATTGCTAATTATGTAATATGATCATCTAAATTTGGCATATGGCGGGAAAATTATCCAATAGAATTGCAGGATACATCATGTGACTTGAAAATTTACCTATGGCGGGAACTCTCTGTTATTTTGTACATTTTCAAGAAACACATCACTTTCTTATTGCTAATTATGTAATATGATCATCCAAATTTGGCATATGGCGGGAAAATTATCCAATAGAATTGCAGGATACATCATGTGACTCAAAAATGTGCATATGGCGGGAAGAAAGTGCCTATATATATAATTGAATGGACAGAATCTAATCATTTCAACATGTCATCCTCAGACAGCGAGGAGATGGACATGGAAATGTATTCTCTTCCCCAGAGATTGCAGATCCCGGCAACAGTGCCTGCAGCCCATCCCAGCCATGTCTTCCGAAAAATACCGGAAAAGGGTATATATGGCCAGACTAGGGAACGGAGGTGTGGATTCTGCAAATCTCTGGGCAAATATAGAGTTTCAGTACATGGATGTGTGCCATGTAAACTATACTTATGTAGGCGACACCACAAGTCGTGGCATGAGTATTTGAGAAAGATGGAGGGTTATTTGTATTAGTTTTGTTTAGTTTCTGTTTTTGAAAAAGCTAAAAAAAATAATTAAAAAAATTAAAAAATTAAAAATCCACAAAAAAAAAAACCCCTTCAGCCTTTTGAATTTAAGAGCTTAGGATTTTAGTGTCTTTGCTCTCAAGCCACGTAGACTGACAGTAAAAATGTTTACTCTACAATTGGGAGCATTTAGATTATAATTGTCTCCCTTTAGTGGTAAACAAACATAAAATAAGAGATTTAGAATTTGAATTATTACCCAAAAAACAAACAAACAAATAAATATAAAACATAAAAATGTCCAACAGCTTATTTCATTCACATTACAGTACATAGTATTTGTATTGTAACTAGCTGCACTGTGGCTTATCAGCTAGACAATACGGTATAATAATGACACTAGTTGCGCTGTGGTTTATCAACTAGACATTAATTAAAGTATAATATATATGACCCTACAAAAAGCTCTACAATTGGGATCAGTTAAATTACAATTGTCTTCCTTTAGTGGTAAACAAACATTTTAAAATACTATTAATTTCTATACTCACTTTTTCATGGCTCCTGTTGCTACGGATTATCAATCTAGCAGTCAAGTTAGCTCAATCGATAAGGCGTTCGACTATGGTGCGAGAGGTTGCGGGTTCGAACCCTGGCGGTGCCTAGTACGCTCTCGTGGAAAAATTGAGTTGCTTGAAATTCCCTTGGACAAGGAACTCTCGTTGAAACCCGTACGAAACTCGGGGTGCTGATCCTGGTTGCGAAGGTTATTTGTGGAATGTCTAGGGTGTGCGCTCTTGAAGCAGCAAAGTCCCTGAATTGTTGTCTAATGGTTTGTGGAATGATATGGGCCGTAGTGGTCAGCGACAACCTGTAAAGTGTGCTGAGGCTTGTGGATCAACGTCTAAGCATTGTGCCTGTGCGTAGCGCACTATAAATCACTGCCCTTTTTTTTAGTTGCCCTGCACTGCGAATGTTACGAGTAGAATAAAAATCTACTTGAAATTACGGTAGAATATGTAGTTGCACTTTTGACCTTTGACCCCTAAACTTTGACCTTTGGGGTCGTAAGAATGTTATACGGTTTATTACTCCGAATTTGATCACGATTGCACCAATTTTGACATTTGACCCCTAAACTTTCCCCCATCACCGAGCAGCTCCACGCACTTGATCCTATCAACAATTACAATAGGACAAATGTGTGAGAAAATATTGCAAAAAAAGCCAAACGAAACCAAAATGGAATACACTCCTGCATACAGATCCCCCTCCATAAAGCCAGGGAAAAAATGTACAATTACATCTAGTTCCAAAGAGAAGGATATACCAGTATATTGGTGCTTATCAGCTAGACATTAAACTAGAATCTATATAAATTTAGTTCCACTGCAGCTTATCACCAAGATATTACAGTAGAATTTATTTAAATCTAATTGCGCTTAGTAGAGAAATATTATAGTAAAATACACTATCCCAGTCTGGCATAATACTTGCACAATAAATACCACAAAATACCACATTGACCACAATACAAACTTGTGGTATTTTGTGGGATTTGTCAGTTTTCCAACTCATTGGGACATCCTTGTGTAACCCTTGCACAGCAAATACCACAGAATACCACAAAATACCTCAACACCAAACTGTATTATGTGGCATTTGACAGTGTGTGCTAAAAAACACTGTGGTATTTTGTGGTTTTTTTGAGGCATTAACTCTTTAAAACTTTGAATGTTTTCTAGTGAACCTAAAAAAACCACAAAATACCACAGTGTTATTTTTGTGGTATTTTGTGGTATTATTTGGTGTGTTGATATTGAGTCTGTGGTGAATTGTGGTATTGCAAGGTGTATTAGGTAAATATACAGTCAGTGTTAGGGTTAAAGGAGCTCAAATATGACCCCTACCCTCAGATATGTGAGGAGGGGGCCGGGAGATCATCTTTTGTACCGTTACATTAATGACTTTCCCCACCCCGGGGATACATTGAGGGCATCTTATACCCACTAATGTGACGTATAGACCCAAACACACATCACATACACAAACCCATCTTAATATGTGGCTTGACCTTGACCGTGGTGATGTTTGAAAAATGGCTTCAAAATCGAAATTTTAGCCTCCATTTTCCCCCTCCCCTTAAGATGTGGGTGATAGTGGGTTTTTGTAATGAGTGAATTTTGTTTACAACTTAAGGAACAAGTATTGTAATGAAAGATCAAGCACAATTATCAATAATATTATCATCATATCCAATGTTTTTTCAAAAATGCTGATTATATTCAACTTTTTAGGAGTGTAGTATATCAAAGCAATGAATGGAGAAGTTTGGAACAGTGGTTCCCCAGCCACAATCCTAACCCTAATCATAACTTTATAATCTAACCCTTACCCTAAAATCTAACCCTAATCCTTATTGCTTGGAGTTAACTGAAGCTAACCAAATATCTTATGAAACTCTTTTCTTCTTCTTTTCATGTTTCAGCGATCTTATTTTAGGACAGTCTTAATGTATGGCTTTCATTTTGTGGTTTGGTCCCTATGTGTACGAGGTATTAAAGACACACAGTGTGGATTTAAGATTATGACTAGGGAAGCAGCACGCAGGCTATTCACAACACTTCATGTTAATAGATGGTAAACACAATTACTTCAATATTTACTATATATATCCAAATAATTTAAAATGATAAGAATTTTGTTCCAAGACTAATTACCAGGAGGATGTGAGTTCATAAGGGCAATGTCGGGGACTAAAGGTCACAGTCGATGCGAAGAGATGGGGTCCGACCGAGTCTCCTAAACAGGTTACGCTCCCTGTGAAGGGGGCGGAACCAAACTGGCTGATGTGGAGACTAAGCCAGTTTGAGTCGGTCTGATACTCGTCTATCCTCGTCTTTGACCATACGCAGATCTGGCTGGTCAGGAAGATATTTAATATCCCAAATTTATAATATGCCTACCAGTTCCATCGTATATAACCGATTTGCTAGAGAATATTTGTTACCATGTTTAATAAATTTGTATTTATCGTATAATAAAATGTGGCCAAATGTATATGTGTACATAGTTTGTGGATCACAAGAATAATATCTTCTTCGGACTTGGCTGCTAAGCATGTCGGGAAGGATATGAGGTCCGACAGATTGCCTACGTCACTGTGTGCGATCATGTGTGACAGGCAATTCCCGATATCATAATAAATTCCCTGCTAATACCATGAGAAATCAACTTCATTGGATTAACATGCATGTATTTATATTGATTTTTGTCTCGCCTGATAAGGCAGGAGACTATATAATCACTTTTCCGTATGTATGTGGGGGTGTGTGTGTGTGGGGGTGTGTGCGTGTGTGACAAATTTTATTAAAGTTTTGGTTTTCGCCTATTTTCTCGGAGACTAGAGTCATACGTTTCTCAAACTTGGTGGGTGGGTGCATCTTGACCCGAGACAAAACCGGTTTGTATTGGTTAGTGGGTCAAGGTCACTGAGGACCTCTAGAGGTCATCTGAGGTCAAATTAGTAAAAACTGTCGTATGGGCATGAAACTTGGTAGGTACAGTCAACATTTCAAGCCAACTTTTTGAAGGTCATTTCAAGGTCACCAGGGGTCATCTGAGGTCAAATTAGTAAAACTGTCGTATGGGCATGAAACTTGGTAGGTACAGTCAACATTTCAAGCCTAATTTTTAAAGGTCATTTCAAGGTCACCAGGGTCATCTGAGGTCAAATTAGTAAAACTGTCGGATGGGCATGAAACTTGGTGGGTACAGTCAACATTTAAAGCCAAATTTTGGAAGGTCATTTCGGGGTCACCAGGGGTCATCTGAGGTCAAATTAGTAAAAACTATCGGATGTGCATGAAACTTGGTGGGTACAGTCAACATTTAAAGCCCAATTTTTGGAAGGTCATTTCGAGGTCACCAGGGGTCATCTGAGGTCAAATTAGTAAAAACTGTCGATGGACATGAAACTTGGTGGGTACAGTCAACATTTAAAGCCAAATTTTTGGAAGATCATTTCGAGGCCACCAGGGGTCATCTGAGGTCAAATTAGTAAAAACTGTCGTGTGGGTATGAAACTTAGTGGATACAGTCAACATTTAAAGCCAAAGTTTTGGAAGGTCATTTCAGGGTCACCAGGGGTCAAATTAGTAAAAACTGTTGCATGGGCATGAAACTTGGTGGGCACAGTCACCATCAGCCAGATAATCGTGCCTAGCCGATAACCGCCAAATTCATTTACCTCTACCAAAAGTAATCACAAAAGCAGGCGGTTGCGAAAGCAGGCGAGACTCGTGGTTCGAGAACCGCCTTGTTATTAATATTGAGTGGCCAATATACCAACTTGGTAAAATCCTGACATCTATGATCCTTACAGTGGTGTTCCAGATTCTATAATTGCACCCAATCTGTATATATCTTGATCTTCTCCGTTGTCATTTGGGCACAATAATGTTTATCACAGAGTTGATCAAAAGTGAAACATTGTGTGAACTATTGCAAGTGGCATGCTAGGAAAAAGAAATAACTGAAATCACACAATACTTGTTGTTTCTTACAGGGCATTTGATGTAGAGCTTTTATATATAGCCCAGAAACTAAAGATTCCTATAGGAGAAGTTGCAATCAACTGGCAGGAAATAGAAGGTGAGTTTATTTACTAACAAACATGATACACATGAATACCTCAATGTTCTAATAAGGACCTTTCCACAATGAAAACATTGTATTTTTTCCAATATAATATATTGAGAATATAACATTGATACAGTTCTGAGAGTTGCAAGTCCATATGTAATATGCATCTCATTTCAGTGATGCATAATGTATAAACTTAGTTTGAAGGCCTCTGCATTTCTCTACCTTACACGTAGAAGATTTTTATATAGTAGTACAACACACATCAAGAGCACATCATTTGAACAATATGAAAAAAACATGGCAAGAAATGAAGTAGATAGAGCAATAACCACAATAGTGGAAGCAATTTTAAGTTAGATACAGAATGTGATTTTAGAGTTCTTTTGAAAGCAGTTAATGTTGGAGAAGTTCTGATGGTGACAAATTTTCAAATTGTACAAGATTTGAGGTAAGAGTCCTCTTTTCAAGAGTTTTTGATTTCCAAGGGTGTTGAATCTCCTTTTTTCTTGTCTTTTCACAGGGTCTAAAATGGTTCCAGTATTTAGTTGGATCCAGATGGGTAAAGATATTCTACTAATCCGTCTTCGCTATATCTTAAGAATCTGGAGAATACCAGCAAAGAGCAACAAACAAGACTAAAGAGAAGCTAGTTTTAATTTTTTTTTGTATATTTTATATTATACAGCAATCAAAGAATATAATCTAAACTAAAGAATATAGTAGTAAATCAATATGTGTATATTTTCAAATGAGTGAATACTCTCTAGTCATCTAGCAGTTGAAATCACACAATTTTGGGATTAAATTAATAGTGGAACTTACCACTTCTTGCACACAACCCATAAATGGGAATATTTACTTTCCTGCACATCTATAATGGCCACCATGGCATGAGCAGTTAAGGTGTATTTAAATACTGTTTATAAGGAATGAGGACTAATCCTTTGCGAGTACACCTGAGATATCCAAAATGGCTGCCATGGGCTTGTGCCATCATTGCATTTATGCGCTGGGAACAAAGATTGGGATCATTTTAATGTGCCATGAGCAAAGCTATAATCCATATATCTACCTCGAGTCAACGACACTAGCTTTGAAGTTTAGCGTGTTCTGCATTAGCTTTGCGTTACTTGGTGCGTGTACATACATTTACACGCGCGATCAACATGCCACATATGTACAGCAAGAAACCATGCCAAGCCAACACAGCAATGCTAAACTTCAAAGCTAGTGCCGGTGACTGGAGGTATAAAATACAGACTATAGTGTTATTATTGCATCATGTCACGTAGCATCTGGTACTATTAGACTTCTTTAAGCAACTGATCCGCTTGGCTGGTCACATGGTATACTAAGTATTATGGTTTACACCTATTTGCAAAGATCTTTCGCCTTGCCCAATTTGATGCAGTTTATGGCACGAACATGAAGTCGGGTTTTGATTGGCTAATTCAATCATGTCATTATCACATCAGCACCTCAATCGCCGATCAATCTGTGTAGCATCGCATGACGCAGGTGGTGAGTTTCCGTGATCGGTGGGCCAGTGCATTAGGTCTTGCAAAATAGTGAAGTTCATGGTAAACTGATTCCTCAACTAGCTGCCTAGTTTGGTGAAACAAAACAAACCTTGAAAGCCAGAGGTATCCAACACAGGAGGCTCAATTCAAGGCTCAAAACTATGTTGTATTCCTCCACCTGATGGACACCAATAAGACTATTAATAAAAAGAATGCAATTATCCTAGACAAGGAGGAGCAGTGGCACAATGAAGCCATTTGGGAGAGAGTGGAGCAACCATGGCTTGATAAGAAGGGGTACTGTGATGTCATTTATTTGATTTTCATGTATGGTACCCAGACCATTATGAACATTCTTATCCATCTTTTATGTGACCTGCTCAACAGGTCAGTTGTCTAAAGAAGTCTGATGATTATCAGATGCAACATAGCAAAATTGCAAAAAGCCAATTAAATCGTCGGGTACATTACATAGTGACAGCTGTCAAATGCAGGGTGTATTACATAGTGACGGATGTTGATCGCAAATTCATCAAAAATTGTGCATTGGGAAAACATTGAATAGGTAAAATGTATTGGGCATAGATTATAAACTTGCTATTAATGTTCAGCAATTCATGTGTCTATTAAAATTAGACCATTGAAAGATATTTTAAAACATTCAAATGTAGTAAAATCGTACATCTCACATATGTATAGATTGCCAAAGTTATACGTCACTATGTCTTGCGCAATTATTTTGAGAGCTCAACATCCGTCACTATGGATTTTACCATACAGTGTAGGTCCGTCACTATGTAATGCACTTGACGAAATATCAGTATTAGATATAATCAAAAATGGTTGTGTGTACATTATTATACATGTATATTCCCTTTCCAATTAGAATATTGAGACTAGCACAGTTCAGGGCTTTATCTTAACGTTGTATCAGCTTGTCTGTTAGCCGACATTGGACTTTCACATGTAATATCCAAAGACCCATTCAATTACACTGCAAGGAATGCAATTTTGAGCTGCATTTTTGCAATGATAAAATGTACTTGATTATCAAGTTTGGTATCGAATTAAAGCCGATCATAAATATTGTAAAATATTATACTTTTACTTTGTACTGTGCTAACTGCAACAAACTCAAATAAGCGGGTGGAATATTTTAACCGCATTTTGCGGTACATAAAATGTGGAGTGGTTTGGTTGTTCACCTTCATGCCAATTTGTAATAGCACATTTGCATGATAATTGGCAGGGGCAATAATTATGATGATTCCAGGAAAAGCATTTGCATGCAAAAAAGAAATATGTGCACAAAAGTATAACTATCATTCTGAGTAACAATATTAATTATAAAATATCACAAGACAGCACATTGTGCTATTCTGGTTAAAATAAAAAGTAAAAATATGCGGTGTGTCCTTAACATTTCTTGCACTTTATGGAACAAGTAACCTTCATTAATGGGTGATATTGGGACTGTACCTTGTACCTGGGGTTCATCTGTATTATTTTATCATCTGTGGATGTTGGATTGTGGAATGATTTACTCTGGACTACCATACATCTGGCTAATTGCCAGGATGTACGTATCTTATGACAGTATTTTAAATATTTATAAGTGCAGGATTTCACTGTTTAAGGGTTGACTTGCATGAGAAGTTGTCTCCAACCCCCTAAAGCAGGGATGGCTATCCTGCAGTGTATCTTTTATATAAGATATTAATGGGTTAGACTAGTGTAAAGACTCTAGTGAGGACTTAAGCAGCTAATAGAATAAAGCTGTATACAGTCTGTCCACACCAAATCTGTGGCATCGGGGGTCGATACTTTGCATCACACGCTTGAACGTGACACAACGCTTGCCGCTCCAAAGAAGCATTGCACTGAAATAATTATTCTCATACCTCCAGTTTCCGAGGTCTATTTGCTTTGTACTTCTATGTGGACAGACACATTTCTGTGCTAGACTAAATACATGTATTGCTACCCTCAATGATGTCCAATTCAATATTGAAGTGGACCAGTATTTATGTTTATTTTTCCAATCATGTTTGTCAATGTAAATGAATAAGCAACCATGTTATATTAAAAATGTGAATATTGTAATTTAATAGATGGTGCTGCATGTAAATGCTGAGGCCAGTCTCAAATTTTGGGCTATAATCTGTATGACATTTTCAGATTGTGAATCATCAGAATCCTGATCAGACTTTTCATAGCTGTTTTCAGACTTTTTTATCTGTGGTCACTCACACCTCTGAAAATAGATATCTATCTCGTCCTACAAGGGTTGATGAGCTTTGTTAATTGAGGTATTTTTTGTCACTATCGACCTATGTTGCACTGAATAGCAAATCAGTACAGGGAACAAATGTCTTGTGGGAGGTGTAATATATCTTCTCTAGGTCTAAAGCATCTTTATGTAGTTTTGATACTATTGATAGTATGAGATTAAATAAATCATGCTCAAGTTAAGAGGTAGTCTCAGATTTTTATACAAATTGTTATAAATAAATTGTGTCACTGTTTACTGATGGATAACTGCATATTCTCTATTGATGTCCAAATAGCAACATTTTATAATTACTTATGCAGGAGAACTTAGGCCAATGAAGGTTGATTCCTTGGTTCCCGCTTCCTGACCGCAACAACTTCTCTTTTTGCCAAACCCTTTGACAAATTTCTCTTTTAGCAATTACCAATCATGTGTAGATCGTGGTTAGCTTACTTTAACAAAATAGCATGAAAATTTCAACACTTTTCAAACATATGGTTGAAAAAAAAAAAGATTGGTGAGTGTTTGTTTAGAGAGGGTGTTTATTATAGATGATACGGTAGTTCAATTGTTACAAGGTGCTTATGAAGATATTTTATGCAGTAATCCATATTTAGGTATTACCCCATATCAGTGATGTGTGTAATAATGAAAGTATGTCAAATAATGAATAATGAAATCAGGCCCGTGCACGCGGTGGGGGGTGCAACACACCATTTGACAAAAAGGTCCAAATTTTGGGAAGAAAGTCAACTTTTCACAGAATTGCCCCCCGGAAAAAAGTCCATTCTTTCAAAATCAGCACCCCCAATGAAATCCTGCATACGGGCCTGAATGAAATAGTCACCACCTCCCTGATCTAAATGTATGGAACAGGAACCAACTTTCAGTTATCAATTTAAAAGTTTGGATATAGATGGCTTCCTTTCAAGTCCTCCTTTTAAACCAAAGATTATTATAGATCATGTAAGAAGTGTACCATTACCAAGTAATATTCAAGTATTGAAATGTCTGAATACATTAATGCTACATTCCTTGAGTTATAGATGCCTTGGCAAGATAGCAGATGACCAAAATATAATTCAAAGTTGAAAATTGTTCTGTTATACTTATAATAATTATAGGCTGAATTAGTTCCTTAAAAAGAGTATGTATCAAAGCTGAAGCACACATTTTTGTGTAGCACATTTGTCTTTAATTAACACTTCAAAATAGGGAAAATATTTCATGTGATTAAGAATCAGGGGTGTGATTCAAAGCTTGTGAAATATTCTGATAGTAGAAAATCCTGAAACACAGCGTGAAGTTGGGCTAAAATACCCCAAAACCGTAACGGCCTAAAAATCAATAAAATTGCTTAAATTTGGCCACAAAAAATCCTGAAATAAGAAAAAATCCTGATGAATCACACCCCCGAAGAATGCAAGTTTTGAAAGTTCCAAGCATCTCAACTCTTCTCAAGCTTATTTTACTTGAGTTTGAGTCGGGGGAGGATAAAAGTGTAGGAAAACGGATCCTGCATTGGATTTTAAAATCTTTGCAAGCTTTGAGACATACCTTTTTTTGGCCTAAGTGAAGCCAAGTGTTATCTGAAGACTTACTTGAATAATATGTGTTGAAACATATGTATTGTCTTAAAAATTGTGTATGATGATAATCATGGAAAATTTCTTTTAATAAAATGGAAATTAATTTCTAGGTACATCTTTTCTTGGTGTGTTATATTGTGTGTCTTTGGTGGATTTCATCATCTTTTTACAATATGCACCCGTTCTAGGGTCCATACCACTAATTCATGCTGTTAACAGGGGTGCGATTCTTCAGGATTTTTCCAGATTTCAGGATTTCCCATTACAGTGTGTCCACTCTAAGTGACAACATGCTCGTAAACAGCATGTTGCGTAGTGCTGCATCTCTGCTGCACGTATGCATGCCTTCAAAGTCGGCACAATGTGTATGTCCGCGTCGGTACTTTGTACTTCTGCTTTTGTCCTCCAAATATGCCAAAATTAGCTTTCAAATTCAATGCAAATGGAGAGCTATCAGGAGAAGCCATACAGACACGCTGTTATTGTTGGTGGCAAATTGGTTTGATATATCCTAGTGGCAGTAGAATATAATGTTAAGTGCTTTGACAGCTGGCTAAGCTGTTAAAGGTTACATTTATAGCCATTGTTTTTATTTTTTAAATCAACAAATGCAGAGACAAAATGTATAATTTGCAGCATAGTTTATTTTGAAACAAGATTGTTACAACCTTAAAAACATGTATTTTACAAAGATACCACACAAAAAAAGAACATTGAAAGCTTGCACAATAAATAAACTAAACTAATTTTAAAAACTTAACTAATATGCATAAAGGCAAAAAAAGCCTGTTTTACGGATGGACAGACTTTCCAAGTACAGTCGGTCAGTCCAGATTTTTTTCCTGGAGGCTAAAATGACCCCAAAATATCACCCAAATTGTGACAAATTTGGCAAAAATTTGATGTTTTTGAAAATGTTTTCACAAATTTTCAGTCAAAATCAATCAATTTTGGCCAAAAAATGGTTGATTTTACATGTTTTTAGCACACAAAAAATTCCCACAATGCAAAATCAGGGTCAATCGAGCCCGTAAACCAGGGTGTTTTCCCCGTTGCCTGGAGCAGCATTCCAATATTATTTCAGTAATATGAATGAGTGGAATTGATTAAAATCAGTAAACAAAGCTTTTTAACCATTTCAGCAGTCTTTCTGTATGCAGCTGCACCTTAAATATACTCACAAAGGCACATGTTAACACTGTAGAGAGGGTCTGTATTCTAGGCTGTATTCTAGGCTAGCTTTATTTTCATTATAGGGTTAGGCTGTTGGCATTAGAATACAGCATAGTCACCCAGGTGGATTATGTTGTCAACCTAATATGTGATGCGATCAAGAGCAAAATCAAAATTAATTTTTCAAATTCATTCGATGTGCCATTTGCAGAGGTTTATTTTGCTAAAAACTCCATCATAATTGGACTTAAGGTTCCAGAGATATGGTCATGTTAGTGTTGCACTGAGCAATAAAATACAAAAGAAGTTGAACAGTGAACACTATATCTCAAATCAATATTAGTGACAAATGACTCTTGATCACATCACATTTGACAATTACATGAACTCGTGTTTCGGGTATTACCTACAAACCAAGGTTAAAACGACGGTCAAGTCAACATTCATCAATCTTTGGATACAATTTATACTTAAATATATTTGTTTATAAACATGATTGTTCAATAACTTGGGTATGCATACATGGTTAGTAGAAGTTGAGGGTAAAAAAAAGCAATTTGGATGGGAAAAAATCTGCAATTATTATATTAGGATGACACTGATGGAATGCAGACAGTCGTCCAGCGTGTACTACCCAGTCACACAAGTATTATTTCACCATTGTGTCATAATCAGTGTGGTTTTTGTCAAAATCCTTTTGGGGTCCAAGTATTTTACATGTTCAGTGGCATATCAGGGTCAGTTGTCTGATGGGGCAAAGACAAACAAATCCTGGTGGGCATCACTTTGGTCCTGCGTTACTGTGAACATTTTCAATTGCACACTTAATTTTCTGTTTACCGGGCTCGGCCCCCCTCAATAATTTGGGTGTGTGGGCTCAAATAGCCTAACATGGGCTCAGCCCCCCTTAATAATTTGGGTGTAGATGCTCGAATACCCTTCAGCCCCCACTTATTCCAGGTGAAGTAAAAAAATATGATCAGAAAAACGGCTGTTTTTTACCTATTTTTGACAACTTCTGACTCTCAGTGGGAACACCTCCTTGGCTTGGCCACCCTTAGAACAGGTCATCAAAAACATTGGGTTTTGTCAGACCCACATCCCTCCCCATACTGAAAATCTTGCGGAGCTTCTGCCCTGGTATTGGTACTTCTTAATTTTAAAAAAGAATTGTACTATTTCTTTAATGTTGAATATTGCACTTAAATGTTGAGGAATTGACCCTGCTTATGTTGCATTAACTAGCCCATAGACCCCCTATATTAACACCCATGTGCTATTTCATTTTTCATTTGTTTAAATCCTAAAATATGTCAAAAAACGACTTGTCCTTTGGCATCACATACTTGTTCATGCTAGGCATGAGCACACAATAATGAATGTCAAATTTGAGGTGGGATTATTTTCTTATTGTACAGCACACAACTAATCAAGCACATTGCATATAAATTAAGCAATCAAGTAGAAGTTATCAGGCCTGTCAAGTGGTCATATTCACAAGACAGTAATGCTTAAGCTTAGAGAGTTTTCCCATGTATAGATGAGCACAATCATTTAGGCCTGTATACACAAACGAGTTACACCGGGTCTAAAGTTAGACCTGGTCTAAGTGGAATTTAGTCCCAGGAGAAATGACATTTCCTGTACATTTACTTTTGAACTTTTCATTTAAATTTTTAGAATTTGCTAGCCATTCTAGGAAGGAAATAAGAGTAGAGGACCATTCCTGATGGAACTAAATTCCACTTAGACCAGGTCTAACTTTAGATCTGGTCTAACTCTTTTGTACGTACATATCTTAAGTTTGTTGGGTCTATGTTTCTCCCTATACATGCAAACAAATCATGCACAGTATTTACATATAAGCAAAACATATCACAGCTGCATATTGGAAAAATATTTCATGGATATGACCACACAGTGCACAAGATAACTTTATAGTCTTAACTCACACTACCTTGTTACATTCCAATGACCACATCATATATATCAATTTACTTTCAAGTTACATTCAATGGTCCAAAATCGGTCAAATTACTTTTTATAACAACTTACATTACAATTCTTGTTTTTACACACATATCCAATCATGAGTGAATAAAAAATAAAATACACAAGATGAATATTACCCTTGATCTATGGTAAAAATGTTTGCTCGCTATCAGCATTTGAGCATGTTGCTTGAGCCTGGTCCCATCAGAACCTAAGTGCGTCTCCACATGGAGCAACTGTTTAAACAAACAAACAAACAAACAGACTGATCCAAAGCTTTGCTATTATAAAATAATAGTTTACTGTTTCCATCACAACTAAAAATGTGGACTTTTTTTATAATGGCAAAAAAATGAGAAGCTTGTTATTGTTTGCTTGTTTGTTTTAACACCGTCCAAACCTTAAGACACAGAGGCTGCAGATAACAAGCAAACACATTTCCCCCCTTATGGATGTCCAATGACATACAACCAAGGTGTTACATAATAAAACTCTTTCAGTCCAAGCTAGTTGAAAGACTCCGTAGATCAAAATCTCTTATCATTGAACTTTAAAAAGACAACACATTCTGTTTTAATATAAGCCAGCATATTTTTGAGCAGTATGTTTGAACCTGATTCCATCAAGACTCAAGCATATTTACGCACGGAACAACCACTTGGACAATAGTTTTATGCACAATCCAAAACTCATTGGTTATTAATTAATGGCTTGTAACTGAACAAAAAAAAAATCGCCTCACAAATATTCCTAGATCATAACTTACGAGAAAAAGTATATTGTAAGAAACAGCATCATAATATATGTGACATGTTATGGCAAAAGGAATATAAGTCACTCCAAGAAGCATCTCACTAACTTGTCAAACTTACAGTATATCTTAAGAAACTACATCATACACATGAAATTGTGACAAGTTATGGCAAACAGTATTTTAAGCTGCTCAGAGAAGTATCTTCTTCTCTCAGTTGCTATTGAGCATATATGTGACACGATCAAGGGAAATGAGTCGGATGTCGCTAATATTGATTTTGAGATATTGGCAAAGAAAGTGTTAAAATTCTTTTGTTTTATATTGTTTTCAGCAATTGATAAATTGACATAACTTTGCAATGAAAAATCATATCAACATGAGGTTTTCAGTTTCTGAAAGCTCTAATGTCCTCTTTAGAAACATATGCAAAACTCATTTTTGACCAGGGTCGCAGCCCTGACATATGTGACTCATTCCCCTTGATCATATGTCACATATATTTTGTTGCATCGTTATGTGTGATATTTATCAACCTATATGGTGAGAAAAAAATTGTACATGTGTATATCCATATCAAAAGAATTCACTTGTCAGCTGCTACACAGGTCTCTTTTTACATAATAGCTAGGAATAAATACCAGACTCATCTCAAGTGGAGGTCACTTCAAATCATCTCCAAGTCACATGGTTTAGAAATGTTCTCTGTATTCCTAAGCCATGTGACTTGATGATGATTTGAAGTGACCGCCACTTGTATTTATTTCAAGCGCACACATAGCTGCCATCAAGTGCATCCGTTTGATATGGATATACACATTTTACACATTGAAACCAATCAATCTACAACTTCTAAAGAGAAAATGAGTCAATAATCCATTTCTATTACACAATTCATGTGGGATCATGGTGGGATTAAACTAGTTTTAGCTGATGCTAACCAAAAAAGTTTTTGTCAGTCCCTTCATAGAGTATCTTTTACCATAACATGCCACATATCTTAGATGATTTTTTCATATAATTTTCATACATTACTCCTTCAATTAAAGGTTGACAACCACATGGTTATTAATCAACCAAAGATGATTGGAATACTTTGATGGCAGTTTGTTTATCAAGGCCACATAATGATATGATGACTTATATACATACAATATTATGGTCAACTCTAAACATACATTCATGTTAAATTGATTACACATACCTGTTCAATATATTGGTCACTAAACTTGCTTCTAATGATTCATTTTGCAAAGACTTAACCCCATGAGAACTACCTGCCGATTGGCCAAAAAGAAGATTTCATTATTAATTGGACCAATCAGCAACATTGTTAGAATAATTTCACCACGCACAAAATTGGGGTGAATTGACCAATCAGAGGTAATGTTAGATTGGCAGGTAGTGCTCAGGGGTTAAAATTTTTTTCAAATGTGATTGACCAAGAGGAAACACTTGTGTACTTGATGCAACTTTTTATTTATCAAAGGTCAATTGCACATCTTTGTGAAGCAAACTCTATTTTGTGTCATATATATTGGATATATAATTGGCCCAGTGCATATTTCAGTCCTAAAGTGAATCCCTACATTAATTCTAGCCCATGTGTTTGACAAAAAAACCACATAATTGAAACAAAACCATGTTCTTGACACAAACAAGTTCTCAAACATGTTCTTGAAAGAAACATTATTCAAGTGATGAAAGATACTAGTTGCTCATCTTCCAAGATGGACTCTTCCCTCTATCAGGACTAAAGATAACAGGAAGGATAGACTATGCAAGCTGAATAGGTAAGTATTTAGTCTCAAATGCAAGACATACCAGTAAAGAATACAGGAATAAAGAATACAATTCAGGTCTACTGATATGTAATTATTTGAGAGGACAATTTGTATTTTTAGCATATAGGCAATTTCTGGTCATGGGGCTATTGTATAAAACAGTTACAATGTACATGGGTCTATGGTAATACACAGGAGAAAGCTGTCTAAATGTACCAACTGATTTGCTCATTTAGGAAATTAACACCATTTGTCTAATTACAGAGGTAGAAAATAAGAAAAATAATTTCTACCTCTGTGATCTAATATATCATTTTTGTATGCAACCAAATATGGGAAATATATGTACTGGTTTGATACCTACATGCCCACTCAAACAGATGATATGCACATGTTGATCTGCAATAAACATCTACATAGTGATAATAGTGAATAATACTGATAAAAATTCAAGACTTTAAAACAAGAATAATGCTGTGCATAAAAATGATTTATAATGGACATTTTGCGCACACCTTACATGCATGTACATGGTGGCAAAAATCCTACTGTTTACTAGAAAGCAATTTGATTGCATTTCAGTCTACATTTAATGGGTACAATAACATTGACATGCAACATATTTGAACAAATGATTTATATAATACAAACATACATTATAATACTGCTGCCCACACATAAAAAAAATGCAATATTCACAAGTAAATAATAAAGCAGATCCTGCTCTGGGCTATTCCAGTTGAAATCCATACACCCCCTATGAAAGACATAAACTTAATCTTCCACACAGGGTCCACACAGGGAGTGTGAATTTCAAATGGAGTTACCTGAATGAGTGACTCTATTTGAAATCTACAACCCCTGTATGTACGTGTGGGAGAGTAAGGTCAGGTCTTCCATCGGGGTATATTATGCATTTCAATTGTAATAGCCCAATTTTTTTCTGTGGGAGGGAATATACTGGCTGTCTTACAGCACTTATTGCAAGTTACAACTAATAGCAAAATATAATAGCACAGGAGATTTACATAATTTTGCGTACCTGGGGGGATTGTAAGCTCTTTAAAGGCAATCGGTACCCTTTTATGATGTTGATGAATAAGGTATATGACTGGACATGGTTTTGTTCATGTTCAAATGACAAATATCAACATACTTGTAGTTTAACTTTTTTCATCAATTTAAGGGCTCTGGTAGCAACGTTTGGACAGTATTTTTTGTGGGTCATGAGAGCACATCAGACTTGTCGAATTGCATTCTGAATATGAAGAATGTCCTTCTGATTTCAATTTTTTTTTAATTCACGATATAGTACACATTTTATGGCAAATGATTAAAAATTGATATTTTTGATATTTAATGGTCCTCAAAGTAAACTTTATAAATCTAATGATATGTACTAAAAGTGTATGTAGCTGGGATGAAAAGCCGATGATCAATTGAAAATTGTGACCTTTCGTATTGAAGATATGGATTTTTTTCTCCAAACACCAACAAAAAAATTCAATATGAAAGGTCAAAAGTTTCTTTTGATCATCTGCTTTTCATCCTACCTACATACACTTTAAGTACATATTATTAGATTTAGAAAGTTTACTTGAGGACTGTTAAATATCAAAATTAAAAAAAATATCAAATTTTAATAATTTGTATTATATTGCGAAAAATCTAAACTATTTGATATCAGAAGGACATCCTCATATTCAGAATGCAATTCGATATGTCTGATGTACTCTCAGCTCCCACAAAAAATACTGTGCAAACGTTAATATCCGATTCCTTAAAACAAAATCTTACCTAACCATTAATTACTTCTAATTGAATAAGTTTGAGAAGTTTGACAAATTATAACCTGCTTGAATACAAAGACAAACAAGAAGACATTCATTTTGGATCCCATTATCTTGAATTAAAGACTTTCTTCTCAAGTCTCGATACACATTTATACTTAACAAATATACAAATGTAGAAAGTATGAAAGAGTGCAAAATATCATCAAATACAATTTGTACAAATAGTTTGTGTTAGATATGTACAATTATTATAAAATAATGCAAACTATGTAAGACTTTTCAGAAGTGAACAGCCTTTGTACGAACAATGTAATTCCCAGACCTGAGCATTCTGCATCAAGACCATTAAAAACAAAGGACACTAGTTATTCCAGTTGAAATCCATACACCCCTATGGAAGACATTATATGACTTTAATCTTCCACAGAGGGAGTGTGAATTTAAAATAGGGTTACCTGAATGTGTGACAACTTAATTTGAAATCTACATGTTCATCAGTGTACATTGTACACCCACTGTGTGGAAGATTAGCGTCATGTCTTCCATAGGGGGACATGGATTTAAACTGGAACAGCCCATTCTGTGTACAACAATACAGTATGTGGCTCTTTACAAGTGTATAAAGCTCAATAAGAGTTTGTCTCAATAAACTCTGTCAATTGCTTTTAAAAATTATGATTTTGTGCATCAACTTTTAAAATCTGAAATTAAAGTATTTTAATTTTGATTTGAAAAAAATAAAAATTAAGCCATGCAGGGCCTCCTAAAAAAGCTAAAAACAAAATCAAAAAGAAATCCTGCCTTATTCATCAACTTAAAAAGAAATTGTATTTGTTTTTTCCATTTTATTCTGAGACAAAGATGGTTTTTTTTAAAGAACAACTTACTCACTGATATCATAACCAAAACAGTGTTGAATGTTACAAGAACTTTGTGGCTGCAATCATATGCCCTTCCTGAGTGTTGAGTGTATGGTTTTGTTACTTTAACTCATTATATTCCATGACCCAGAAAAGTGAAACAAATAAAGTAAATCCCTTTTTCTTGATCATGTGGCACTGAATCAGGGAATGACATTAATACATGCAAGGTTGTTCACATCTGAAAAGACTCGGTATGGATCGATCAGTACGTAGTTCATTCTTTGTGTGTTTCTCTATTTTATTGGTGCATGTGAAATGTATCCTACATCCTTCATTGGGCTGTTCCAGTTGAAATTCATATACCCCCTATGGAAGACATGACTTTAATCTTCCACACCATGACACCCATTCAAGTAATCCCATTCACATTCCCTGTGTGGATGGTTAAGGTCATGTCTTCCATAAAGCATGTATGTATGGATTTCAACTGAAATAACCCATTCCAGATAATACTATGTAGAGTCCACTGGCATGAGAATGATCATCTATAAAAACCTGAAGTGTTTGAAAAAGCCTGAAAAAGTGTGTAAAATTGGGCTAAAAAGGCCAAAAATGGGCTGAAATTAAAAGAAAGTATGGATATTTGGACAATAAAAAAAGCCGGAATTCAGGTTTAAACCTGAAAATTCTCATGCCATTAGAATGCAGGAGTCATTATACATGCAACGGTGGAAGATGCACTCACAAAAATTTAAACTACATACTGCCCATATAGTCCATTCGGCTTCTTCCAGACAGTAGCATCCGTGTGATACACACATGATCAAAGACAGCTCATCATAATGTGGCACAAAGTGACTGTGCCCTACAGATACCCCACCTTCAAGTGGTTGCGCATCTATCACATGTGGATGCTACTGTCTCACAAAAGCCAAATGGACTATTATAGCTAAGACAATGATGGTACAAACCAATCACTGCCTTATTGTTTCCCTAAACTGACTAAATAAGGTGGTGTGGAGCAAGGATCAAGTGCAAAGGTCAACTGTTGCCTGGCAACCAGACTCAGGTGGTGCTAGAAAAAGGCGTCCATTTTCACATGTGCAGAGTTCAAACACTCCTTGACTGTTACTAGTACCGGCACTTCCTGTGGGTAAATTCTTAAGTTCTATCCTAGGTGAATCTAATAAAATCTGCAGAAACAAGAAACAAATATAGACAATAATGATAAGAAAACACCCAAATATTATCAGAAAACACATATATAATGATTTAAGGTCAAGTTAAAAATGAAAGATATGAAAGTTAAAAAAAATCTTATCCCCAACAATTTCCTTTTTAGTACTGCTTTATAAAACAACCTATTTTAGTATTGTGAACAATACATCACTGGTTCAAATCCTGCATCAGCCAAATTGTTCTGCTCCACTTCTTTATCTAAATAAGAATGTTGAAAGGTCCTATTCTTTACGACCAAAAATTACATCAAAAAGCTTGAAAATGAAATTACAGGATTTTATATCAAATGGTGCCTGTTAGCTACACCGCTCAGTTGGCCAATATTGTTGATGGGTGTCACAGCTTTGTAAACAACAATAGTTAAAGATTCAAACATGGAGAAAAGAAAAGATATTTTTTGTCTTTTTTTTTCCATGATTTTTAGGGTCTATGATGTGTACAATTTTGTATTTTCCAATGGATATTCACTTTGACTTATCTATATGCTACTATATCAACTGCATGGGCTGCTTGGTGCACATAGTGGATAACTACTAAGGTTAAACAAAGGCGGTTAACCATTCTGTGCTCCAAGAAGCCCATGTAGTTAGCTCTTTTGTGCTGCAAACAGTCAATACTTACTTTGCCTTGTGTTGATTGGAAATTAAGGCCCGTTAGGCATGAGGCTGTTATCTGGCCAGCTCCGCCACGAAGTTGTATACCTTCAGGTGCTTCTATATTTAATTTACCTGTTAATGATTCAATACTGCAAGGCAAAGAAAAATGTCAATGGTCAACAATAAAATCAAATGATAGAATGCGGTGCATGTAATTCAATCAATTTATATTAATTTAATAAGTGTTTATGTGGGTAGTATGGTCAGAAAAGGTGACATTTGGAATAATGCTTGCAATTAAATTTGATGCATCATATTTCAGTATTTGTTTCAATGTATTTTTTATTCTTACACTAATTTATCAGAGAGAAAACTATCAAGATATGGTAAGGCTAAAGTTTTAATATGTTGGTTTATCAGGCAAAAACAACAACAGATTGTTTGCTTGTCCTCGTCTGGACGACTGTACCAAACATTCAGACAGAAAACTTTTTGAAAAAATCTTGACTTATTCCATCAAGTAAAAAAAAATCGTCTGACAAAAAAAATAATTTCTGTGTCTCAAAATTCATGAGTTCATGCTTGCCACCATCAGAAACAGATGCGTAGCAAGGTGACAAAAAATGGAGCAGCCAAAGGAGCGACACATGTTACAATTAGCAAGTTTTAACCTAAAAATTCAAAAAATGTTGCTAATTTGCAAAAAAGTGGAGTGGACATGGCCGCCCCTATGCTATTCAAGAGCCATTCAATACCACAATACATCTTGTGTACCTAGAACATAAGAAACGTACATTTCACATTTTCAGGATGCATAGCAATTTGCCTACAGACACATTCAATATATAACAGAGACACATTAAAATTTGTTGCACTTTTTATCATGGGTTGGGGGTTGAGTTTTTTTTTGATGGGTTGTCCCCATTATAGTTTATGATTGCTATATATTCACTTACCTTAGACTTTGACCAGATTCAGCTATTATTGAAGGTGTTTGTATTGCACTATCAAACACTGCACCTTCTCTACCTGAAATAATTAAACAAATAAAGAAAATAATCATATCATTCCCTAATTTCTCTCTTGTCTCCTTTTTTCCCACATTCCTCATTCCGGGGCACTCAGAATTATACTTGTAAGCATCCGCATGAAAGAAAACACAGATTGAGGGTGGTTTTGAAAAGCAAAACGAGGATCTGCGCAGAAGATTACAAGATCTGTCTTACAAAAACAGAGTTTGCTAACAAGACAATAAGAACCGCCGGGCCAAGAAAATGGCATTCGATCGACAGATGCGCCAAAACGGCTACATCAGTAAAACTCTTTAGATCCCAAATTAAAACAAACCTTATGGAAATGTACACTTAATACCTCTTAGTTTTGATTTACTTAGTTTTATTTTTCTCCTTTTAAAACAAAAAAAATCGATTAAAATTAACCGATCTCTTAGCTTCTATACTATATTCACAAAATGTCAGCTTTCTTTTTGCGATATACGTGAGCATATGTTATGAAATCCTAATTTGTCTTACACTTATATTCTGCATGTTCTTTATTCATCATTTTTTCCTGCTTAGTTCGTTCTACATGAATGTATGAAAGAGGGTGGGGGTGTTTGTATGTATGTAATTGTATTTTATTAGACAAATTAAGAAACGTAGGCTAAGGTTAAGGGGGTGCTTGTTCAGGCCTTTTTGGCCTTCTGAGCATCTCCTCATTCAAATGTGTTGTTTAGCTGTTATTGTATTTGTGTATTTTGAATGAAATAAAGACTGATTGACTTGACTGACTTGACTTGATCTGCGATTAGGGTCTCAAAACGCTCATTTACTGGAAGGGGTGTTTTTTTTAAAGAACGACCCTCGCTTAGGGTAGGTTTTTAAAATTACCCAATTAACAGCCATTAGTATTGACATAATTATTTATCAAGTTATTCGACACAAAAGAGTGGTTTCCGAGCGATTTTACACACTAGATTTTTAATAATTCAGAGCCGACTTCAACAGCGCCTTGGAGAGCCAATCATCATCACTGAATGAATTCATACCAACACCTTGTTTAGGGGCAAATTTCAAGCCAATTCCTCGCTTTGGTTGTTTTTATTTGAGTAAAATCCTTGTTTGGGGTTAGTTTGCCAAAACTTTGACTTCCTCGCTTAGGGTCATTTTTGAAAGTCAATTCATGTGGATGCTTACAACTTTTATACATGAGTGGCCACCCCCACCCCCGGGATCATTCCCCCTTTCTTCCTCCTTCCTTTCTCTTGATGACACTTGCCACATTTGCATATTCCTCTTGGAAAATTGAGCAAACATTGATTGTGAACACTTTAAAATTTTCGGAGAAAGCGCAACATTTGAGGGTATGTGATGCAGCAATGGGCCATTCCAGTTAAAATCCATACACCATCTATGGAAGACAGGACCTTAATGTTCCACACAGGGAGTGTGAATTTCAAATGGGGTTTCAGTTTCAGTTTATTTCACCAGGATCAAAAAAGTTACAAGAATATGTGGTGTGGAGGTCAAAATGCTCGAATGTATCTTATCTGAATAGGTGACTCCATTTGAAAGTCACACCCCCTGTGTGGGAGATTAAAGTAATGTCTTCCATAGAGGGTGTATAGATTTCAACTGGAATAGCCCAAATAGGAGTGTCCTCCCTGAGTATCCACCATTTTAGTAACCCATGATTGAATCAGCATAGAGCTATACATCATTTACATAAGTTTATTTATGATATGACACCTCTAGGGTAAGCATTGGCATATTTAACAGATACATTATTCAGTTTGTTCCAAACAAGACAAACAAACTATGACCATGCATATTTCTTGTATTTTTTGACTGATTTAATAAATGCCTTAGAGGCACTTATTGAACTGGACATATTTTCCCGTGGTTATTATACATTCATACAGCATAGGACAACACTTTAGGCAATGGAAGGCTGTGTACAAACATAAAGATTTGTGGGTCCACTCAAGGCAATACAATGTACTGTGGCAATATGTTCACATGGACACAATATCTGGAGAAATTACTAACTTGACGTCTTTCTTATCATTTCAAATTGACTCGAGGATTGTGCCACAACACATTGGTCCCAACAGGATTCGAACCCACAACCTTGTGACCACCTTGAGTCTAACATCTTAACTGTTAGGCCACCATGCTCCCTTCAGAATGGTAGCATCTGTAAATGTTTGTAATAAGAATTTGAATTTAGGTAATCCAGTTGAAATCAAATCACAACCTATGGAAGACATGCCTTAATCGTCCATACTTTGGGTATATAACTTGCAAATGGAGTCACCCATTCAGGTAACTCCATTTAAAATTTACACTCCCTGTGTGGGAGATCAAGGTCATGTCTTCCATAGGGGTGTATGTATTTCAACTGTAATAGCCCTATGTACTCACCTGTAAATGTTAATTTTTCAGTTCCTATTTTTACTTCATTTTGGTCAGCATAAAATAACATGTTATCTCTAGTATCGTACACTATAAATCTTTCATTGTGTGAAACAAGGTTTCTATTTCCTGTAATAGCACAAAAAGAAAAAGGTAAAAGAAGTTATAATAATTTAAGCATTATACAGATGTGAGATATAGTGATAGAGTGTAGAACTATCTATGTTTTTAAATACATCCATTGTACTTCAAAATCATCTGACAATGAAACAGCAGACAGTATCAGCTCACCCATGAGCTCCCCTCCCCCTCAGATATTTTTTCTTATAATTAGAACCAGCAGTATACTCCTTGTAGCAGAGGCTTCTAAGTAGCTGAATTTAATACTCTTGTTACACACAGCGGTAGCTTGGTGTAAAGTCCCCCTTGTCTGAGTCCAAGTCTATCCATGAGAGTCCAGTGAAATCTGATTACAGTCCAAGTTATAGTCAAGGACTAGTCCATTTCAAGTGTTTGTCAGCATTTGAGTCTAGGATAACCAGAGCTCCTCAGTTGGGACACAAGACCCCTTTCCACCAACTTTACAGGAGACCTCCTTTTAATCCCACAACTGTCTATATGGAGAATGTCCATCATGTACAGCATGCAGTTAAGTAAGCTAAAATCAAGGTCCTGTCTTCCAGGTCAAGTACCAGTCTCATCCAAGTTTGTGTACATCAACATTTGATACTGGGGTAACCAGAGGCTCGCAATCAGGACACAAAGCCCAGTTGAGTCCCCCAACTGTACAGATAGTTAATAGAGAATGTCATGTATTTGTCTCCTTGGCTCGTAACATTTCCCCCTTTGCTACCCCTAAATTAAGAAAGCCAGGTAATGTCAATGCTGGTCCAATTCAATCTCTGAGTAAATTATCAACTTGATTCTTAAATATCTTGATTCCATTTTGGATTCAAGTCCAAGCTTGTAGGTATGCTAGGGTAAGAACTATGGTTAAAGTTGTGGTTTCTGAATTTTCTCATTTAATTGCATGCTCTCTATGTTGGTTCACCTCAAGTTCAGTAGTGACGTCAATGCTTTTTCGCGGTTGTGACACAAGCATTCAAACAAGCCTTACTTGTACTTGTGTGAGTATGCTCTGTGCGCGTTTCAAAACTGCGAGCAACGTAATACGCACCTACGTCGCTACCGAACTTGTTGCGAAGCAAGAGTATTATCTTCATCTTACCTACTACAAATCTTGAAGTAACATTTCCTAAACCATTACTCCTTGCATTGAGTGTTATATTTTGTGATGATTGTAATTGTAACGCTCTATTCTGAAATGAGAGTAATAAAATCATAATGATTAGAGTAAAGGTTTGGACAAGTACATAAAAATGAAAGGTTGAATGAACGTAAAGATACAGACAGGGCTACATAAACAGAGCGCAAGAAATAGAAGAGCAATTGATCAAAACATGGACATTACATTTACATTGGACAGATAGTAAAAGAGAGAGAGACAGCCTCCTCGGCCCCCACACTCCGTGCATTCGTGGACACTCGAATTCTGCTGAAGAAACAAAATCCATTTGGGTTCAAGTCCAAGTTAATTTTTCAAAACACATTCATGAAATTGCAAAAATAGGGTGTTCTTCATCTATGAATCTACTAGTAAAATGTATGTGAATATTCAATTATTCATCATGCTCATAATATTGCTCGAAAATTCTTATAATGGGAAAGAACAATGCACAAACGGTTGCAGAACTTGTCATATGCTTTTCTGTCAAGAAAAGTATACCTTTGAAATATTGTTTATAACATAAAAGAATATTGTAGAAGGACACAAATTCACAACATTGCTAAAAAAAGTCTGTTTTTTTCTGATAAGTTCACAAAATGAGATGCAAAAGGGGGTGTTTTCAAAGTTTGATGACAAGCATGAGTACCAGCGGATATACAGAGCCAGGGGGCTGGGGAAACAGCTAGAGTTTGAGAGACAGATACAAAGACAGAGACAGAGATAGATAGATATAGAGTATGATAAAGCTCAGAGTACTAGAGATATAGGGATACAGAGAGAGAGAGAGATAGATACTACTGTCCATGTTTTGATCAAGACAGAGAGAGAGAGAGAGAGAGAAAGAAAGGGAGGAGGATAGAGAGAGAGAGATGAAACCTTACTCAGTCGATATGTTTTTTATGCCTAAACATAAAATCCAGTCAATTTCACTGAAATCCAGGGACTGCAAACCTTAAAATATAACCTTGATCAAATAACCAAGACAAACAAGTCAATATTCTTCCTTATTAAGTGAAAAACACTCCCTTTCAGATCAATCTCACTTTGAGGAGACAGAAACTATCTCGTAAACAGGTGCTAAATTCTCTGTCAAAAGGAAGTGGCAAGCTATTTTAAATCTTTTACCGAGTAAAAGTACATGGTAAGTTTGATTTATCTCAAGAATAAATCAAAGTTTTCATTTCACTTGATTTATCTCACCGATACAAGACAGGTGTTGATACGATGAGGTCTGTTCACATGAAAGTTTAATCTATTTCAATCTAGATCTAAACGGGATTGAGTAAGTCACTTTACATCTACATTGATTGCATCTTGTATTCAGTGTCATTTAGGCTGTTGGAGTAGGTGCACTACAGTTATCTGCCTTCAATCTGGATCAGAGTTTTCATTTCTTTTTACTGAAGAGGTTAAGTGTAACTAACTGGAGCGGTTGTTGCACTGCAAAGCTGGACTCCGCTAGGGGCTTCAACAGGCTTTTGCGGTTTGCACTTATTAGGGGTACTTATTGGGGGTGCTTATTAGGGGCACTTATTAGGGGTGTGCTTATTAGGGGATGCTTACTAGGGACCATATCAGGGGGCATTTATTTATTCAAAAGGTTAATATAAGCAAGTTAAATGAATGACATATCATCTAAGCAGAAAGTAAGCATAAGCTGCTGGATTGCATAGCTGCTCTATTAGTTTATATACAATACATGGATATCAAAGACAGTGCTCAGGTAAAGCTAGACAGTAGACCACACCAAAATAGAGATGAAAAAAGCTAGGCTACTTTATCTGGACTGGGATGACCATTAATATCCCCTGGGTGCCACTCAAGTTTCAAAGCGTATACATGTGTGACCGGAAAAACACGAAAAAAGAGTCCTTTTCAAAGATTGAATGTGAATTGTGTGTGGGGGGTCTTAAATGGCTATTTTCTAGAAAAACTGTATTTTTTTAAATTTTATAAAATTTAAAAAAAACATGTAACAAGGATTGTATTTTATCAAAAAATTGTAACGGTGGTAACTTTCAAATATTTATTTATTCTTTTGTAACCAGGGTAACCCCTTCAGTTTCTGGTACTGATCTTCAAGGGGCCCTGATTATAATTAAAAAATCTCTGGTCACACATGTGTACACTATGAAACTTCAGAGGCCCCAGACTATTTTCAAACAAACAAAATAAGGTGTACAAGAATGGATATGGAGAAAACCACACATTCATGTGGTTTTCTCGTACAGACAAACAGGTAGCTATAACATGTCCCTTTGTATTATATCGAATATTGAGGGTAATGTTATTCCCCAGTTCCTTATTATAGGAACGCTTTATAGTAATAGGTATTTGTCAGTATGCTTAAGTCCCAACAATATGTAAAATGACATCAGTTTGGATGTGCTACTTACCCTTCTTGATCTTATTTCAGCTGTGTATATAGATTTGAGAAACTCTGCTTCACCATCCACTTTTATTCCATCACTAGTAATACGCAGTTTGCCCATTCCTGACTGCAATGACAAAAGAACAAAATACCATCATCAATATTGCCATCATCACTGTCGTCATCATTGCAGTGTGCCACCATCACTATCACCATCTTCACTTTATCATACTCATGACCATCAACATTATCATCATAATTATCATCATCAAAATCATTGTTATTTTCATCATCATCATTATTATCCTCTTCATCACACCATCATCATTGACATGATGAGCATCTGCATATTTTCACTAAAAGATCACTTGTTTACAATTGTTTACAATTCCTGATACTGAAAGACCCCATTAACTTTATTTGACCTGGTCTACATGTAGGTCGTCTGATTTTATATGAGAACCAAGTACTTGCTGCTGTTGCTGTGACTAATTGAAGTAGAGCTAGCTCAAATCAAAAAGTTCTGCATTTGTCACTTTTACAACTTTAGAGGGGAAACATCAATATTTACCAAAAACAAAACACAACCAAACAGTAAAATAAGGCTAACATGATTTCTGAAGGTGTTCATTGTTTTAAACATCAATATTATTGTAAGAAGCAAGTTAAGGCTCCCATACTTCCCTATATCTTCCCCTCCACATTGAAATCACACACTTTGTTCTCTAAAATGTGTTTCTTGCTCAACATCTCACAATATTACGCTTTGAAAAAAGTCTTTTTAAAGTCACAGGAAAACAAATATTGCGATCCACTCAAGATTGAGGTTAAGTTTCCTGTAAGACGAAGAAGTCAAATTTAAAGCTGCACTCAAATACTTTCAGAAAAACACTTAACGAATACACTTCAATTCATTCAATATTAAATGTGGTAATACACCAATGCCAGTATGTATTTGCTGCAATCTTAAGATAGCACTAGAACTCCTGTGAGGTGTGCTTTTTACCAAGATAACACAAATCTGCTATCTACTGAAGATTACACCAGTATATATTGGTGTGCTATCTACTGAAGATAACACAATTACAAAAATATATTGGTGTGCTATCTATTGAAGATGACACAATCACAACAGTATATGGGTGCTATCTACTGAAGATGACACAATTATACCAGTATATTGGTGTGCTATCTACTGAAGATGACACAATTATACCAGTATATTGGTGTGTTATCTACTGAAGATGACACAATTGCACCAGTAAATTGGTGTGCTATCTACTGAAGATGACACAATTATACCAGTATATTGGTGTGCTATCTACTGAAGATAAGATGACACAATTATACCAGTATATTGGTGTGCTATCTACTGAAGATAGCACAATTATACCAGTATATTGGTGTGCTATCTACTGAAGATAGCACAATTATACCAGTATTGGTGTGCTATCTACTGAAGATAACACAATTACACCAATATATTGGTGTGCTATCTACTGAAGATAACACAATTACACCAGCATACTGGTGTGATATCCACTGAAGATAACACAATTACATAGTAGATAAAGGGTGAGAAACAGACCATTACCATAGATAATCGGTGTCTTGTTGAGGTATGGTTAGCATGTTAGTCGCTCGAAGGCGAGACCTTTTCGGGTCTCGCTCGGAGCGACTAACATGCTAACCATACCTCAACAAGACACCGATTATCTATGGATTTGGTCTGTTTTGAACCGCTTATCTTACATATACGGCGAGCAAAAATAAACGAATTTGTTGTAAAAGTGTATTCATTTTCCAAAAAAACCAAATGGAAAAAACTGATGTATTATTTTGTAAAAGTTGTGGGGTTTTCCCAAAATAAAAACACCTCGAGATAGTGTAATATTCTTCCTATGTGTCCTGCGTGCGAGTCTATTTAATGACAAATGCAAGTGATTTAATCAAATCAATACAGAATTGATCTCAATTGACAATTGTATTTGAAGTGGTTTGGTAGGTTATTCACTTGCTTTAATCCGCTGGAGTTTATTCACCCCGTGACCATTGTTATTCAAATGATTAATGAATAATGCAAATTATATAGAGTTGTCAACGTTTGAACTACAATCTGTTTCAACACCATGAAATTTATATCTTAGAAAAATGTGAGTATAAGCAGACATTTGAAAGGCCTAGTAATGTTGCGTCCAATGGTGCTCCCCATTATGGGTAGGTCACAGTAAGGCTTTGCACCCCCAGCCTCTTGACTTGTAATGAGTACCGCAGGTTAGTTTGCGAAGCTCCCCTGGTCGGGTAGTATCCCGGGGGTTCTTGCCAAGCAGCAAATTTGCATGGACCGTTGAGCATTTTTGGGTTGGGCAAGGATAAAGGCAGATTCCCTTCTAAAAACCAATGGCAAGTTTATATGCATGTACTGAGTTTACATTCAACGAAACGGTAACTTTTTATTTATGAATATTTACTTCGTTATGCTAATTAAAATTTAATTTGCATAAATCTAACTGAGCACCAGTGGTGTTATATGAATTACTGTTATACGGACTGCAGGAGCCCTCTATAATTTTCTCTTGCCATGTAACATTTGCATTTAAATCGAGCTGTAAATGCATTTTTTCCAAAATTCTATCTGAGACTAGTAACCAACTCAGATTCAACATGTATGTTGTGATCCTTTCCATAGTGTTTCTAGAATGTCCATGGTATTCCTTTTGTTTAGCTCGCTGCCCGAGACTGTTATCTTGAGCTATTGTGTTGATAACGGTCTCTGGGCAGCTAGCTACCTCCATTACTCTAGGTAATGGTTGAGGCAACGAACCTCAAACAAAAGGAATACAATGGATAATCTGTGAATAGAAAAGGGCTAGACGTATATACCAGTATGTTGGTGTGCAATATACTGAAGATAACAAAATTACATCATTATATAGGTGTGCTATCTACTTGTAGATAACACAATTACATACACCAGTATATTGGTGTGCTATCTACTGAAGATAATGCAATTGCACCAGTAAATTGGTGTGCTATCTACTGAAGATAACACAACTGCACCAGTACATTGGTGTGCTATCTACTAAAGATAACACAACTGCACCAGTACATTGGTGTGCTATCTACTAAAGATAACACAACTGCACCAGTATATTGGTGTGCTATCTACTGAAGATAACACAACCGCACCAGTAAATTGGTGTGCTATCTACTAAAGATAACACTACTAAAGATAACACAACTGCACTAGTATATTGGTGTGCTATCTACTGAAGATAACACAACGGCACCAGTAAATTGGTGTGCTATCTACTAAAGATAACACAACTGCACCAGTATATTGGTGTGCTATCTACTAAAGATAACACAACTGCACCAGTATATTAGTGTGCTATCTACTGAAGATAACACAACTGCACTAGTATATTGGTGTGCTATCTACTGAAAGATAACACAACTGCACCAGTAAATTGGTGTGCTAACTACAAAAGATAATACAATTACACTGGTACATTGTATATCAGAGTATCATCTTTTGAAGGCAATGCAATTACACTATTATAATAATTAGGATGGATTTTGCTCCATGAAACTGACATTTTGTCCTTGCCCTAAATTTAAGCAGTGCTGACCTTCAAAGGCATATTATCAACTTTACCTTTCTTAAACTGAAGAAGCATTTAGATTAGGGTCTATTTATATCTTGCTATCTAATTGTATACTAAAATGATGACTTTCAAGTCCCAGGAGTAGTTCCCAGATGCCATTTGTAAGCAATTTAGATTATTGGTTTCCTTAAATGTAGGCATACATAATACATGTATAACATAGTAAGAATCTCCCCATAGGTCACTGCATTTACAGTAGGGAAAAGTTGCAATAGATTTTCGTTTGTTTGTTTAGTTATGTCTGACAGCAGCATAAATTAATTTGAGTAATGGGTGTTTACGCTCACCAAGATTCTAAATTTGCATGTATGTATGTATTCTCTCTAAAAAACGCCCCATATTAAAAACGCCCACATATATTTTTAAGTAAAAGCGACCAAAATGCAGAAATTACCATGCCATAGCATGAAGGTAAGCTTAAAACTGACATTTGTTGGGCGTCATGATCGCTAAAGTGGCTGACCCGGAAGTAATCTGCGACAAAAATAGAACTTGAATTTAAAATTCAAATAAATGACAACCAAAGTCACTATTAAAATTCAGGTTTTTTAACTGTGATCCAACTACGAGTTAGACACTGTGCACTGATTATTTTTAGCCATAGCACCTTTTAAAATGAATTTCCCAGAAATCATTGCACAGCATACCATATCTGGGTTATAATAGAAATTGTATGCTGCCAGAAAATATATTATCAAGACGAAAGTATGACATGGAAGAACTCCCCAATTGTAATTCGTTCATTTTTCTAACATCAACGTCTCGCCATTTGACTACCTTTTTCTAGCAGCAAATAATGCAGTTTTTGCCCAAAGTAATGCACATTAAGGAAATAGCATTTTTGTTATTCTTTGAAACGCATCCATAAATATGCATCTACTTGCAAGGAAAATCCTGCGCTGTCCTCACATGTTCCGCACAATATACGGAAATATCAGCACACTCCGTATATTTTTCTAGCCTCTTTTCTCATTGCTCGCTCATGAGTACATCTTGCGATATGAAAGCCTCAAACAAGTTTTCTTACACTACCATCAATTGCATATTTATTTTACCCTTTGTATAGGGTTGATAAAAATGTTCGACCCATTTTGTGGGCTAAATGCTTGAAATGATGCACAAATTTACAGAAATATGCCCAAAATATAGTTTTGTCAGAAATCAATTTTAAAGGGCATTTTGAGTTTTGAGACAAAATTAGTCCAAAATTGTTTTATTTTCTGTGGATTTCATTCAATAATAATCATCATCAATGTTTTCACGCTCAAAGCTCAATAGTAGCCCAAAAGTTGTGAAATCATTACAGCTATTTTCAAGTCAAAGGATGATAGTTCAAACATGTCTAAATCACAGGTTTAACAACCATGCCTAAGATGCCACGCCATCATTTGCTAAATAAGCTCTACTAGCTAGGCATGGTTGCTTAGCGACTAATTTATGCCAAAACAATTGCATTATAGACTTGTAACTGATATCTTAGATACAGGAAACATGTAAAGCACACCTATATAATGTGTCACTGACACTAGGGGTACCTAATCGTAAGACACTGACTTGTGAAATGCAATGCATGTACTATCCATTCCAACAGGCAGGCAGGGACATTGTCAAGTTGTGATCTTTTCATATCAGAAAAGATACTAGGATCTCAAACAGTCTCATCTGTAAAGGCACAGTTCTGTAACCATAATATGCTTCTATATTCATAGATTGACCTTTCAATGTATAGGGTACACAAACTCATACTTCACCACTTGAGGTCACATTTTGAGCTATGATTCTTAATGGAGGTTTACAATTTATGCATTTGCATAGTTAAATAGGTTTAGCTAATTAATTAGTTATGCAAATATTCAAATTAAATTGACAGATAAATGATAGCAATATTATGTCTTTAGTTTAAACACGCTTTCTTAATTCTCCTAGAAATATTCCTGGAAGTGTACCCTTCACTTGTATCAAGTTTATCATTGATTCAATCTAAATCAAATGTATCTCCCAAAAGGGCTAAATGGTTAGAGTTAAGTTAAGTTTATAACTATGATCTTGATGATGTAAGATGAATTACAATTTGATGTGCTTATTGTCAGATGTGCATTGTAAGGTACTTTATTTTAGATATTCTGAATACTAGTAGCAATTGATCTCATTAGTATGTGTATTCTAAGTAAAACAGCATTGTCTAAAGGAAACCTTTTGATTTTCCTAGAAATACTGCACTAATTGCAAACTATTAATTTATGTATTCTAAGTAAAACAGCATTGTCTAAAGGAAACCTTTTGATTTTCCTAGAAATACTGCACTAATTGCAAACTGGTGGTGCTCAATCTCATTTAATATAACATAAAACAGTATTGTCTGAAGGAAACCTTTGTTTTACGATTATGTACTTTTCCAAAGGTATGAAAAATCACATCAATTAGAACATTTATTGAGAAACTTACTATCTTAGTTATGGCAGTATTTTGAAGTTATGGCCAAATTAGAGGAGCAAAATTGATCAAAAATAGGGATTTTTCAACTGCACAATATGGGAATCAAATGATCTCTAAATGTACCATCAGCATATGGTCCCGGGCATATGGTTTGTTAAATTGAATACCGTAAAACCCCGTCTACAAGCATATGGAGTGCTTCTGATGAAAGCTACATTAATCAGGGCGCCATTATGGAGTTTGAGCAAATAAATTACGGATCCAAGCATGTACAAACAAGTATTATTTTAAGACCAATCTTTTGTATTGGTATATTTACGCTTGCTTCGAATTAAGGTTGGTCTGAACCCTGGAATTACGGAAACTTTCGGGCCTCATAACTTCTAAATTGTTGGTCTCAAGTATATAAAAGTATACATATTTAGAATGGCAAAGACTTGATATGTTCATCTGTGAGGTCAAATTTGGGCCAAAATGGCACTTTTGGCCCAAAATCCAAAAAATAACGGTTTTGGCCCACTTCTTTTGTGCACCATAACAAAAAAATTCTTGGGCCAAATTTTTTTTTTATTTATTTTTAAAAACTAGTTTAAATTATCTAGGACTCGTTTTTTCATTTTTTTGAATTTCGACTAACTTTGAGAAATTTTGCCAAAAATGGTCAAAAATGTTGATTTTTCAAAAAAATCATAAAATTTTTTTTGGCACAAATTTCAAATATTTTTGGTGAAATTGGTCAAAATTCAAAAAATGAAAAACGGGTCCTAGATATTTTGATCTAGTTTTTAAAATTAATAAAATTAAATTTTGGCTCAAGAATTTTTTGTTACGGTGCACAAAAAAGAAGTGGGCCAAAAACCGTTATTTTGGGGATTTTGGGCCAAAAGTGCCATTTTGGCCCAAATTTGACCTCACAGATGAACTTATCCAGTCTTTGCCATTCTAAATATGTATACTTTTATATACTTTAGACAAACAATTTAGAAGTTATGAGGCCCGAAAGTTTCCATAATTCCAGGGTTCAGACCAACCTTAATATAGCTTTCATAAAAAACACTATATGCTTGTAGACGGGGTTTTACGGTAGTGTCTAATAATAAAACATTAATAACAATTTAATAATAAAACATGCAAGTTATTTATCATGTTTATAGGCCAGCACTCTAAAATTACCTTATATTTAGCCCTTTATTATGAGAAAATACTGTCATTTTCACACCAATTTGGATCCTCATAATGATAAATCCAACTTTTTCAAGGATAAACATCTTGACCAAGGACCTCAACCCTGACAAAGTTTCAGTCAAATAGGACAAACTTCATTGTTTTTACTTTGTCCACCAATACTGGATGAATCTGAACCCTGGTTCTTACAACATCTCAAAATTTTGTCCTTTTGGTGTCTTTTATTTTACCTAATTTTACGGTAAATTATGGTTTACGGTAAATTGGTTTATTTTACTTACCAATTTAGAACACTGGTGGTCACTGGGTTTTAGCAGTTCTCAGGGTATAGTGTGTTTAAAAGGCCCTATAGTAGGGCTAGTCTGAGCATGCATCCAACTTTTTCAATTGTACTTTCACACATATATCTCCAGCACACAGCATCACTTTTATTGAGTGTACTTAGAGTTCAACATCAAAATGTCCTGATGCTTGAAGATGCATGCATATAAGAGTCTGCCCTGGATTGCAATATCCTCAAATTTCCTGGACCCTGAAGCCAATTTGTTAATTACTTATCACATAGTCACTGTAAGCATTGTATCTCAGGAAATCAGATGGCTGGGAGTCAATGCTACGTAGGTGTACTATGTGCAGTGAAAATAAAACGTCAAACTTAATATTTACACTATAGCTTCAAATCAGGGAATTAATGCATGGAATATTATCAGTTTCTGTGAGAAATCTCACAGGAGATTGTGTATTAGATCCATCAGCCAATGTAAATTATCACAGATCTTGAGAGTTGGAGAAGTGTGGAGCTATGCACTATTTGTTCAAAACAGATTTGTCTTTTACACAAATCTACCCTCCGATTCTAGAATAATACAGCACTAAAAATTAAACAATGTCAAATCCCTAATAATTTAATTTAATAATTTTACTCCAGGCCCGTAACCAGGATTTATTTGGGGGGGGGGGCTGATTTTGAAGAAGAGGACGTCTTTTTTCAAAATTTGGACCTTTTTGGACTAGGTGGGGGGATTTTGAAGAAGTGGACTTTTTTCCAAAATTTGGAGCTTTTTTGACCCCCAAAAAGGCATAAAAACCCCTATTTTTTCGCTCCCTATGCTCGCAGATGGGACTTTTTGGGTCAAAAGGGGGGACTTTTTGGGGATTTGCCACCCAGCCCTGCCCCCGGTTACTGGTTACGGGCCTGAAAATTGAAAATAATCTCAAACAAATAACAGTGAACATATTTTCAAATTGTCAAAACTGAAACATTTTATCATATTATGGAAATTATCACTTAAATGGCATCAAAAGTCAAGTAGGTCACATAAGAGTAGGTTCAATATGCCAATGGCAATGTACTAGATATGAATCCTGTATCTACATTGACAATGCTTTATACTAGAGAGAGAAAGAATGATTGATTTTACTGCAGGAAAGTCAATTCTGTGATTCTTTGCAAAATCAAGGCTAACAAAGCCTGCATAACTGCCTACATCTTACAGTTTGAGAGCTAGCATAAGGGCAAAATGTCTTTATAACTGGAACATACATTTATGCCGCGTCCGTAATATTAAAGCTGTAATAGAGTATCATTCTGCCTCAAAAAAATTACTTTGTTATAATAATATTGAGCTACTTTTCAACATTGTTGTTAGGGTTTGATACCAACAGGACAAGGAGTCATAAGAACAATATGTTTGGTACTGAAACTGTATACAAGGTATATTGTGTGTATTTTTAATGGAGAGAGAAATAGAACCAGAGAAGGGTAGAGGCAAAAGGATGGAGAGTTGGACGGACTCAAGCAGCCAAGAGACTCTAGGAAAGGAAAAGAAAAGATTCCCAAATTCATGGGATATGTGCTGCTTTTCATCCATCTGTATAAAAGCCAGATAAAAGTGGCTGCATTAAAATCATAACATATAGCTTCCTCTCAGCTAAATTTGTTCTACCCCCAACAAAGCCCACACCATGCCGATGGGATGAAAACAGAGCCAGATTGCATCAGAGCCAGTCAGCCAAGGATTGTGAACAAGCCCCTAAAGCCTATGTCAACATTAGTATGGCTGTTGATGCAAGTAGTTTCCTCCGTCCCGATTGATGTGCTAATGCTTTGCGTGCAGTGAGTTTCCTCGTACACGAGTCTGGCCAAAATATAGGCTTACCAATCCTGCGATTTTGCAGCCCAATTGGGCGACTTTTAGAGGATTCCCTGGTCACTTTTAACCATTTTCTATTATGCAGCAACCAACTTGTTAAAGAAAAATTGGGTACTTTTCGATATTGGTCTGGCAATTTTTGTCAGTTTCCTGCCCTATGGAATCCAGTGATTAAGAGAAAAATTGGGTGACTTTTTGATGAATTGATGTGGCAGTTTGGGTGGGAAATATTTGGCAACCCTGCCAACATACAATGTTGAGATTACAAGGAGTCTCTGCAGAGCAATGGTATATACAATATACTAGATTTACTTGTACTTATACAATCGCATTATTACTTGACTGATGTTAAGACGGTCATGGTCATAAGAATTCAAAATGTTGTAAGAATATAATGGAAGTTCAAACACTATAAAAAAAAAGAAAAAAGCAGAAATATGAAGCTTATAGACCCTATGCAATATGATTTATGATGTCACTCATCCTCATTTAAATAAAATTCTGTCCACCAGGAGGCTTCCACAGGGCAATTTGCATAATAATACAATAAGACAGGTGATAGGTATGCATAGTTGTGGAATTGAACTAGAGACCTGTCCCACTGACACTTACGACAACTGTCCACCAACATGGCTGCCATTTCAATTGTTATACCATTCCAATTGGTTTATTCGATCGGGTCTATAGTATACGAATATGACAAATTAAAGGATCAGACTTATTTAGCATTTTGCAAAAACATTATTAACCTTTGAACTCAGAGGAGTGTCGCTTATTCAGTATAAACATGTTTAGACAACAGACAACTTGCACTAACAAGTACTGATGTCTCCTGCCACAATGAAAAACACATATTATGGTTAGCACCAAGAACAAAAAAAGAAAGAAGATAAAATCAACAGCGTCATATTCTCATCCTTTAATTTTTTCGAGTAGTGTATACGACAGTTTACATTCGGGTATTAATTCTCATTAGAACAACATTTTTTACACCTTTTATTGTAGTACTAATCAATTTTATCTCTTTATTTGATCAAATACCCGACGGAGAGAGAATTCTCATCAGGCAGTGGGTTAATTAAGGCAAGGTGGTTGAAATTTTGCGCTCACTACTTTACAAGTGTTTCCCACTTTGCTTCATAAACATTTTACAAATCACTCTTCCTGTATATGAGACACTGCTGTGTGGGCTAGCTGCCATGCAAATACTCTCAACATACATCATGCATACACTCTCACACCTGCACTCAGCAAAACAGGCATTCATGAGAGAAATGAAATCAGCCTATATGATTTGGGCAATTCCAGGTGAAATCCATACACCCCCTATGGAAGATATGACCTTATTCTTCCATAGAGGGAGTGTGTTTTTCAAAATGGGTGGTTTTATTTGAAATCGACACCCCCTGTGTGGGAGATTAAGGTCATGTCTTCCATAAGGGGTGTATGGATGTCACCTGGAATACCCCTTTGTAAGCATCTTAGTGTACACTCTGGGGGACAGGCAATGTAATGAAGATTTGCTGTTCAACAAAATTATCATATTGCAAGCTTTGAAACAGATCTTCAACATCAGTTTCATCTTTAAATGATTCATGTAAATTTGAGAGTGGTTTTGGTTGCAACAGTGTGGTTGTGGATATTATGGGCAATATGACTTTAACTTTATACTATCATTCTTGTCATCCATAATCAACAACTTTTTCATTTTTATGGTCATCATTTAAAATATTTTTGATGTTGAAAAGTCAGTATCTATTTTAGATCCCTAGATTGACACAATATTTTTGACTACCGGTACATATTATTAGGTTATCAGCTTGAGATGCACAATAATTAAATCATGACTTAAAATTTGCTAGTCGTGTCTCTTGCTATTAATATCCTTGCTGAAAATCATTCGCTCATTTCCTCCAAATACTCCTTGATTTGTACTGATTGATGGGGAGGGGGTTACTGGGGGGGGGGGGTACTCAAGTTTGGCTTGGGTAGGGGTGTGTCCCACAGAATTTGAAATTGGACCCATCAATATACCATTTTTCAAGAAATTTGGACCCATTGATATACCAACAATTTCAGCCTATTTAACAAACTTTTCCTACGTTTTTGGAAAAAAAAAATGAAAAAAGGACCCAATCATATACCACTAGGGCCTGGAAAAGGGGGTTATAAAAACCCTAATCATCACTCCTTTTCTCGATATATGGCCTTAGCAGGAACCGACTGTCTGACAGAGTTTCATTTTTACAGATCTTCTTCTAATTTGTGCTCAATTTACATAATTTCAGTGATACTTCAAGGAAGTAATTATTCCATCTGCAAAAGCAGGCTGAAAATCAAATTTATACAGACCAATTTCTACAAATCAGCATTATATAGTTGTGTGTACATTGTGCCCCCAATCTACCAAAGTGCACTGAAAAACACACATAGAATTAGGCTATTCCAGTTGAAATCCATACACCCCCTATGGAAGATGTGACCTTAATCTTCCACACATGGAGTGTGAATTATAAATGGGGTTACCGAATGGGTGACTGACTCCATTCGAAATCTACACCCCCTGTGTGGGAGATTAAGGTCATGTCTGCCATAGGGGGTGTATGGATTTTAACTGGAATAGCCCATTCTCATCAGAGGCCGACTATAAACACTTCACATGATCTTGTTCCAACAATTTGTTGGTTAAAAACTACTTTCTAAGTCCAATTCTGTTTGAATATTATTTGCATACCCTTCACTGTCTTGTGTATGAGACCTATAGGT
Source organism: Amphiura filiformis (assembly GCF_039555335.1). Lineage (NCBI taxonomy): Eukaryota > Metazoa > Echinodermata > Ophiuroidea > Amphilepidida > Amphiuridae > Amphiura > Amphiura filiformis. Next base: position 39,826,861 of record NC_092636.1, on the reverse strand, counting down.
GGGCAGTGACTATGCACAACTGCGCTATTAGACTTGATCAATTGAACCAAACGATTACAAAAATATTATACAGATTTTTATGATGGCAGTTTTCCTAATAAGATATTTATCAGGCTCTACAGAACACACATCACATGACGTCCAAGGACTAGGCTGAAAGCGCGTTCAAAATAGACTGTTAGTATATACAAATTGAAAAACAATGTACTTGTACAGTGGAGTTTGTTGTCAAGCTCCAACAATTTTAGAATGACATGATTTTGCTTTGACAACACGTAACACAATAAGAACTGCTTGTGAACATTTCATGATTACGTGTTAATCCAATGGTGACATCAAAAATGGCGATATTGCATCTGCAGTCCCCCGACATTTATCAATGATGTGATTGCTGTTATTGTTGTTGTTATTTCCAAAGGTGGGAACACTTATAAATCACTCATATTATTCTGATTGTTGTTTGTTTGTTTGTTTGTTTGTTTCAAGTATTGCTGTTTATCTTATGATGACAATAACATCATTATCATTCTTCATGATTTTGTCATTTTTGACATTATCATCAATAACATCATTATTTTCATCATAAATATCACCACCATCACATCATCATCAATACCATTTTTGACATTATCATCAATAACATCATCATCAATACCATGATAAACACATCAATAATAACTCTGTTCTGTCACTTCAATAATCCATATATCGCCACTTCATCACCTTTCTCGGCAGACATTGAACCGGTTGTCTTCATCTCTTAGGTAAAACAATCCACTGAAAAACAAAATTTATCCTGGGAATTTATCCCGTGCAAAATCTCAGCTGCAAGTTCATCTGCCTGTAAGGCAGAGATAAAATCTGTTGGCACTAAAGTTTGTTCGGCTTATTTAAGGCGGAAAAAATAAGACTCAAAATACTGTGTATTGATATAAAATGGTGTGCACGCTGTTGGGCGCAATGCTTACGCTAGGTGTGCGTTGCGTAATGCGTGACTAGCAAACACGTAACACAATAAGAATTGCTTGTGAACATTTCACGATTACGTGTTAATCCAATGGTGACATCAAAAATAGCGATATTGCATCCGCAGTCCTCCAACATTTATCAATGATGTGATTGCTGTTATTGTTGTTGCTACTTCCAAAGGTGGGAACACTTATAAATCACTCATATTATTCTGATTGTTGTTTGTTTGTTTGTTTCAAGTATTGCTGTTTGTCTGATTATGACAATAACATCATTATCATTGTTCATGATATTGTCATTTTTGACATTATCATCAATAACATCATTATTTTCATCATAAATATCACCACCATCACATCATCATCAATACCATTTTTGACATTATCATCAATAACATCATTATCAATACCATGATAAACACATCAATAATAACTCTGTTCTGTCACTTCAATAATCCATATATCACCACTTCATCACCTTTCTCGGAAGACATTGAACCGGTTGTCTTCATCTCTTAGGTAAAACAATCCACTGAAAAACAAAATTTATCCTGGGAATTTATCCCGTGCAAAATCTCAGCTGCAAGTTCATCTGCCTATAAGGCAGAGATAAAATCTGTTGGCACTCTAAAAAGTATAATATATATATCAGAAATGCTAGCCCCATTTTCATGACAATTTTAGGTGTACCGATATGACTTTTTTATGAAGTCCATGTCTGACTGATATTATAATACAGAAGTTTTAGAGAATATAAAGCTATTCTGTCATAAAATTATATTATTTTGGAGAAATAAATACACGAAAACAGGTAAATGATTTGGAAAGTTGCATCAAGTGAAAGATATGTTTTCAAGTAGTCATGTGAGGTAGTGTGTGGGGTGTATATGTGTGTGTTTGTATATCCAAACAGGGGTGGACACACAGAGAAAAAAATGGTGGAAAACGTGGACACACAGCAACTGAGGACATCAGCTGTGAAATAACTATATTCAGAAGATCGGATCGCAGTTGGATAGTACGGAACTTGTGTTTACGGATTAGGTCCACGGTGTGGTGATTAGAAACGGATTTGTATGTCCTTGGTATAGGCTAAAGTATGGTCTCATTTTGGACATCATTTTCCTGTCTGTGGGGTTATATGTGTGGGGATATTGTTTGTAAGGATGGGTGGGTGGGGTGAGTTCAAATGGGGGATGAGGCTGTCAATCAGGTCACACCCTTTAAATACTTCATAGGGGCACATTGGACTATTCCAGTTGAAATCCATACACCATCTATGGAATATGTGATCTTAATCTCCCACACAGGGGGTGTAAATTTTACTTACACTCCCTGTGTGGGATATTATGGTCATGTCTTCCATAGGACTGTATGGATTTCAACTGGAATAGCCCATTTTTTCTTCAATTAGTGAAGGTTCTCCTTTTCAAATTAACAGATATTTAAATCACATACATGTAGTCATGTACCATACATTATATACATTTGCACAACCTAGAATATTACCATGTAATATATATACATATGAATATTGCACACCGGATTTTGGCAAGTAAAATAATCTTTTCAAATACACCTAGATTAGACGAGCCAGAACCCGGAAATCACTGCTTCTGAGAGTCGTAATTGATGTGAAATCAATATTGCTATTTCTATTGCTATTAAAATCATGTACACTGCACACACAAAGCACCATTATACCTCAAACATTTGGTAATTTCTTATGATTTCTTAAAGAAATGCACATGCGATAAGAAAATTATAAAGAAATATTTAATGGAGAAATCTGTGCTTTACCAGATATGACACATAATTTTGTACAAGGAGAATCCATTAAACAAAGATGAATTTACCCATAAGAAGAAATTTTTCAGAAATTTATTTTTGACTTTCTGCTTGAAATACACCAATAATATACCAGACTTGTCATAACTCAAAAAGCACAAAATTAAGTGCTCTGACACAGAAAATGGCTGAATTTTTGATAATAAATGGCCATATCTTACTCAAATTGTGTAATATATTGGTTTAAGGGGGTACTACACCCATTGGATTTTTTTGCGGGTTTTCTGCATTTTGTGGAGAAATGAGAAAAAAAAATTGGTCAAAGTGGTATGCAAAATGAAGGGGCAAATCTTCTCGTTCTATTGGTGGCATCGGTATCAATGTAGCTTACATGCTTTTAAAGGTAGAAGCCCGGAAGAGGTACATAGACCTCGATTCACAAAATCGAGTTTCTTTAGAATTTCAGAATTGATACCGTTAATCCAATCACACACACTTGTTAAGCATTTGTGACAGACGCTAAAAGTATCAAAATTATTTTTTGGGGGAAATTAATTAATTATGCACAGCTTTGAAAACATTAATATGCATCAATTTCATGTTATCAATGAAATTAAACTTATTTCCCCCCCCCCTTCTAGTTGACAATGATATGCAAAATTTGTGTTCGCAAGGCAGCATATTTGTTTCAGGTTTGATAAGGTTGAAATTAAAGAACAGTCAATGCCTTGGTTTTCAGTATTAGGTGAATTTTTGCTCAGTTTTCTGAGGAAATACGGGAAGCTTACGAAAGATGATTTATAATGCATTTGTAATGTGAACCGGTTTGTTCACAATGATAACAGCTAAATGGGACACCCTACTAGTTCACGTGTAGTAACAGTTTCGTCACTTACCTGTACCGCATGCTGAAATCATTCCACTTTAAGAAAATCCAGTCAAAATCCAGTATAAATCCATGAAACCCACTGTATTCGCTGTCGAAAGACTTCCGCAGATACATTTTTGTACAGACGCCATGATTAGCGGTGGGCGATTCGATACCATTTGGTATCGGTCATTTTCCGATACAATACTTTTATTTTTATGGAACGTAGGCCTATTGAAAACAAAAATAATTATTCAAAATTGAAAACAAATATTAAAAAAAAAATCTTTCATTCTCTATTAGCGACTTCAGGTAGCTTAATAAATTGTGTGTGGTAGGCCTATAGGGACCGTCGACCGCTCACAAACACTTGCTGGGGGCTGAAGCAAAAAAAAATCATCACAAAAACTTTCGGTGCCCCCTTTAGCCTACAGACCTCCTATCATTCACATTTAAAAGTGTATAGAAACTAGTTTACGCTAGGAATCCTCATTTCATACAATTTTTAACAATGTTTCACACATCCGAAGTTTGCGTCTTCTTGAGCATTGTAAAGTTGCAATCGGTTCGAATCCAATCAAAGTAGGCCTAATTGCAAATCTTTTACAAAATATTTTACAAACACCACGGTTATATGTTATGAAAGATTTGAAACTATAGCCAATGTATTGGTTTTGTTTAATGTTTACAATTAATTTCAACACAAAAATTGTGTTAATAATGTTTTAAACTTAAATTGTCAACAGAAAGAGTCAGCTGATCATCAGGTTTTATGTCTTCTTTTAACAAGAGTGGAAACAAAGGAACCGAAGAATGTGCAAAGTTATTGACTTCGCTAGCATCTTAAATTTAAACTCCGAGTCAAAAATAAGCTTTGTTTCATTAATTAAAAAGAAAGTTGTAAAGTTGTTGTATCTTGTTGGTAAAGTGAAGTTTGCTACTGGTTTTATTATTACCTGTGTTGCGATTCAAATAGAGAGTAAGTAAGTTCGTTATTAAATGTGGTAGGCCTCAGTACCCCCTCCAATCCCCAACATATGCCTACACATTGACTCAATTAAGGCATGGATTCAGGTGGCTGACGCCCAAAAAAAAAAAAAAATAAAGAGAAGAGAAGGGAAGAAAGGAGAAAAGAGAAGAGAAAATGGAGGAAAGGAGGAGAGAAACTAAATTGCACGTAATTGAGTAGGCCCATGTGTAAATAACCGCACAGTCCGGACGATTGGAAGTAGATCCTATATAGGCCTGCGATTATTTTAGGCATTGCTTGAAGGCGGGTCCTCGTCCTAAAAGCATGTGAAAATTACTGTGGGTCCGCCGATATGCAGGGCCCCTCACATTTTGCCACCAAAGTCAGTATTAAGACGGACTCCATACCGACTTCATCGATTTATGCATGCTTTAGTAATTGCCAATCTCAAGTTTTGCAAATTGAGTTCGGGGCCCTTTTTTCTGTTTAAAGCAATTGATTCAGATAGTAGTGTAAAAACAATGCACCGAATGGCTTCAATTCGACCTTCATTTTGCAAATTTTTCAAACTTCTCAGGGGGAACATCCCCCTCAGACTCCCCCTTGCGTAGTGGATAAACATATGATCATTTTCGCTCTTCTTCCAACATTTGCAAATTTAAGCCTTATGTTAACACAATTTGCGGTATAGGCTTACAGGGAAAACTTGTCCAAGGAAGGTTTCATGGACTATCATTTAACAAATTTGGCGGCTTTTTCAAACTAAAATTTTACACACTTGTACCAAAATGGTCCACCAAAACACTTCAATTTTCTTCATTTTACACTCCCCTGCGTAATCGATATACAAGTGGCCATTTTCGCTTCTTCTTTTGCCTATTTATGTTTAAAACAATTTATATGCCTCACGACAATAGGGAAACTTGTCCAAGAAAGGCTTCATGAACCGCACATTTCACAAATTTTCGGCCGCCAAACTAAAATTTTACACTAAATAGTAATACATTGTAGTGCCAAAATTGTCCACCAAATCGCTTCAATTAGATCTTCATTTTGCACAAGTTTCTTACTTTTGAGGGGGGAACATCCTCCTCAGACAACCTCCTGCGTCATACAAGTAAGCGCTCCATGCCAGTTTTTTTTTTTAATTTAATTTAATTTTTTCTAAAAATTACGCCCCCACCCCCTGACTGCTCTAGACCGGGACTCTAGATCGACAATCGGTACCAAAAGCTGGTATCGCCCATCCCTATGGAGATTGACATCACAGACCAGGCGGTGATGGAAGCGATATCGCCAATTTTGAGGTCGCCATTAGATTAACACATAATCATGAAATCATCACAAACAATTCTAAATTTGTTATGTGGTGTCAAAGCAAAATTATCTTACTCTAAAACCGTGGGGTACGACAAAGTACCCCACTGCAAGTATGATAATTTTCTATTTGTAATTGCTAACCGTGTATTTTGAATGGGGCTGTCAGTGTATCTTCGCCAGCCTCGTACGTCACATGTTGCGCTGCCTACGCCGCCTGTCACAGACGTAAAAAGTGGATCGCTAAAAAAATAAGCGTCCTTGCCAACCAGTCAACTTTAAGACAAATGGGTGAAAAAGGACACTTTTACGAAGTTGTTTCATAATTATTTTTATTTCACATGATCCGTGCATATATCACCTAGCTATAAATGAAAAAATATTTTTTTTAGACCAATCAAACCAATATATGGGTGTAGTACGGCCTTAAGGAGGTATGAAATTGCACAGAACATTTTTTCTATCTAAAAAGAACACAAACTTTCAAGTGTAATTCTGTACAAGTAATTTGCTGTGTCTTAATTATTAATATTCCAACCTCTTTTATCCGGCCATGGCGGGAACAAGCATTGGCCAGGAACGTGAAAAATCCAGTAAATTATGTGAAAGTGCTGAACTTTGGAAACATTTGGGTATTACACAGTCATTAAAGAAATGCCCTTTTAAATGATTTTGGGCATAAAGGCAATCCCATCTAAATTTTACAAACATGTTCTCTTATGACATTCATACCGTCGGATAACAGGGGCTGGACTGTAAGTATAATGGTAATTCTTGTGAGCAAAGTGCATTCCTATAAATCTCCACAATGAATCTTGTCCTGGTCTGTTCATCCATCACTGTGGTGCCAATTTGGCTGATGTTGTAAACACACATCTGTGTCCGACTCTCTAATAAGGTGGAATCAAATCAAGCTCAGTTCTAGTCCGCATCCAAAACATATTTTAGCTGCAAGTCAGATAATGCATTTAAACTGGGTAAAAGCATAATTGAATGCAAGTAGGTCATGACCGTTTTGTTCCTCTTTTAATATTTACTATTTTCAACTTAATTAGCAATTGTCCCCAAATTAACACTCTCTGAGGACATGTTTATAGGATATTCAATAATTGTCCTTGACTGACCAGCCCAAATTTGAAAACTGTCAGATTCAAGAAGTTGTCTGTGATCAAGTCATCTGACAAGATGGTGAAAGCGAAGATACTGTGGGCATTAGCGCCAATCCGGCTTGAAATGTGGGGGTGGGGTGGGTTCAGCCTTAATTGTCAAAAAGTGGCTGAAAAGAACCAAAAATTGGTCATTTTGGCGAAAGGTGTTGCACCCCCCCCCCCTTGATGTCCATGACTGTGGGAGTGAAATTTCCCATCAAGAATTTGTTCATTTAAAATAAAATAAGTTTCCATTGTACAATGTCTAGAGAAATGTCACAAAACACATGATCATCTTCATGATTTATCAACCACATCCCTTTAGAATGAAATAATTTCATTTTCTTAGAATGGGTAATCATGCTGAGTGCCATTTATTGGATTGTGAATGTGGTCCAGGAAGCTGTTCCATGTCAGTACATTTTGCTGTTGTGTCAGTTGCACAACTGCTTGATTACTGACATGTGTTTAGAGTAGAGTATTGAAGAAATCCTGTGTGTAATTTAGGTTCATTTTGATGCACAGGATTTTAAGATAAGACCTTGTGAAAAATTATGGTTTTTTTTTGGCTTAGTATATAATCACTTTAATACAAATGCCACATTCATCTCAACCACTACCTTGCAGAAAGCACTATAAAACACTCATAAAAGTCAACACTGCATTACATGTCAAAGCAATAGTCACCTGAATAGCAATTCCAGAATGTTATTATGTGATGACCACAGCCAAGGAGCTCTCTGTAGTGTCTGCGATTGTCTGAGACTGTCTGTCCGAGAGTTTTCAAGTGGCATTGATTCATGGTTTTCAATTTCCCACATCATACTTGACTACTCGCATGATGATTTATAAAAGAGAGAGAACTAAAGCTTTCATTCTTATTGAAATTGAAGAATGTTAAGGGTAGACTAGGTTTTGTTGGTCAAAGCAGCCAAAAAATTGCTTCATTTATTGTTGTGAATGAGTTATGTACGTTTTACAAAAGTGTTGTTGGTTCAGCTCTCTTACAACATAACTCAAGAACCACAGGACCTACAAAAGTATATCTGTGATATTTGAATTCTTCTACACACTCGCTATGAAATGATCAATGCAATTTTGGCCAAAGCTCACTACCATTCGCAAGATGCTGTGAACTACCAAATCGCAACAGTTGAAAATAGTTGCTAACCTTAAAGACATGTGAATCTTATAGCTGAAACTCTGATAAATGCAATATGTTGTTGTTTTTGTTTTAACATGGTTGAAAGCTGACAATTTGAATACCTGTTAGCATCTTGCAAGAATCTTAACATCTTCATTACATCTAACTGAATTTCTTGATATTTTTTACAAGATCCATCCATACAATTTATTGGTTCTGGCATTCTGATACACATTTTTTCCCAGCTCCATCTTTTTCTTTTAACAAACTGGTACAAAGAATCAAATAAAATAGAAAATCTCCTTATAAAGCATTTGAACCGGTTCCCTGCACTTTCAATCATCAAATCACACCCACATAGAGTGCAATACAGCTACAAATGGGAGCACTGTCAGCTATTAACAGGTACACCTGTTTATAACAATGCTCCAGAATGATGGCCATCCTAAATTGCCTCTACTCGCTGAGACTCTTGCAGAAGAATTTTTGAAGGAGAAACTACATTTCGAGTCCATATTTTCTTTCTACTCACCTAGATTCCATCAAAAAAATTTATTAGGAGAAATTATATTTGAGTACATAAAAACACAATTTATAACATTTTTGAAAACAAATTGAACTCCGTGGTGAGACAGTGACCTAAGTGCTCATATCACAGATTCAAATTGAGACCATTTGTTCAAATTGCTAACAAACATCGACATGCATTCAATGATTTCGCATAGATGCTTTATGCAAAACAGCTGTCTCAACGCATTGACATCACTACCTGGCCAAGACAAAAAAATGGAAAATTTTTTTTACTAAGTTGGATAGATTTTCATATTTTCAAACGAATTGACCAATTATTGACTTTCTGTCAAACCTAAAAATTATTGGATGCTATTAAACTTGTGGCAAAAAGAAAAGTACATGTATTTTCAAATTTCCTATAGTTACGTTACCATTTTTAGCAATGTGAATATCACTGTATCTCAGACACCATTAATCTTAAGTTGGCTCCACACGTGATCTATTTATTTGATTGCATCAATTTGCAATACAGGTGAGGCAGACATTTTTGATGAAACACTGTCTTTATGTAATAGCATTCAGTCTAATATCCACACAACACATTAAGGCACCTGCCAAACTGGCCTACCACAATTCAGATGCACTATAGAGTAGCATAGAAAGTACATAGTGATTATGCACTAACACATGTGTCATGTGGTTATGCCCTTCTAATCATCAATCCAATTTGAAAATGGAAGCATTGTAGACACCTCAAATCTAATGTACCTTATTTTGACCCCAGACTTTGACCTATTTAGCATGCCAGGTACTTAAAGTCATTTTTAAAAGGGGCACCGATATATTTACTATGTTATATTAAAATATGCAAGTCATGTTGGACATTTTTGATCCAAAATAATGCTGAAATTCAAGGTTAAGAAAGCGGACCATACAATGCTTACAGCTATTTCAACCTCTTGCCAGAATTCACCATTTGCATGGATTTGCCATCTTGCTACCAAAACAAGGTTCTCCCTGCAAATTACACAAAAAGTGCATTTATATTTCTCGGTGAAATTATGTCTGTCAAAATGACACTTTCATCATATATCCCATTCATCAAACATCATCTTAATTTCATCAAAAATCAATATCCTCCCTTCTCCTCCCACGTGAGCGAGATATAATTACACACATTGTGACCTGTACCCACTTCCATACATATTGTCATAAAATTTATAAATACGATGCGACCAGGCTAAATGAGTCATTTGTCGGGTGAGAGTGATATACTGTTGTAATTGTTTTATCTTCAGTAGATAGCACACCAATATACTGTTGTAATTATTTTATCTTTAGTAGATAACACACCAATATACTGTTGTAATTGTGTTATCTTCTGTAGATAGCACACAAATATACAGGTGTAATTGTGTTATCTTCAGTAAATAACACACAAATATACAGGTTAATTGTGTTATCTTCAGTAGATAGCAGGCCAATATACATCAATTTAGAAATACGATGTGACCAAGCTAAATGGGTCATTTGTCGGGTGATACATAACGTGATGTACATAACGTTTTCATGTACCATTCCATGCTTACATGGACTTAGAGATCCGGCAAGGACACAAAAAATCTGTCAAATTGTTTGAAGTCACTTAAAAATTGTTGATGAAATACAGGAAATACCAATACACAGTGTTGGAATTAGTGCAAATTTTTTGCGTAGCAAAAAATGCTATGCAAACAATTTTTGTGTAGCATTTCCTCAATTTTGTGTAGCATTTTTAGAAAGCAAAATCAGGGGTTACCGCTAGGAAAAAAATGCAAAAATGGGGCAGGGGGTCCCAAAGAATTCTTGTGGGTCCCAACTATTCATAATTGTCGAGCAAATTCAATCTATTTGTGTGCTACCATAAAATTTTATTTTTTTTGGTTGGGGGCGGGTTTATTATATTTAATTTTCTTCTTTTCTTTTCTTTTCTCTTTTCTTCTCTTCTCTTCTCTTTTTTCTTCCTTTTTCTTTGTCTTTCTCTTTTTTTTCTTTTCTCTTTTTTTTCTTTTCTTTCCTCTTTTTCTTTTTTTTTAATTTTTAAAAAATTGTTCCAATCAAATTGCCTGGTATTTACCGCCTGCCTCCGCTGGTCAGTGATAATAACATACTGCCCTCTATTGTCAGCCAAAACAAACATGGCGACCGCCGGGATTTCCCGATATCACGATTCACGGCCTTGTTTCTTGTTAAAATTTCACTTCACAAAGCAGTATTACTGTGCATTATATTAAATATTGAAGTAAATTAGGCCATAATTTGGCATTTTAGGGGTTCAGTTGCTTCAAAAATGATGTGCATTATAATGCAATTTGAACCTAGAAAATTACAACATGACATGCCGGTTTTTTTGTGTAGCATTTTAAGCGATACAGTATACAAATTGAATAGCAATACTACAGAAATGAGTCGCAAAATGCGATGCGATAGATACTAATTCCAACACTGCCAATACACCATTTTCTTTTCTGAAATATCAACAAAATATGAAGGAAACTGAAAGGTTATGTCCATCTTTGAGATTGTGTCTCCTATTGGAGTTGCACCAAATTCCTTATGCCCGTGCATTAAGAACTTAAGATTGGCCTCTCTTGACATGAAAACACAGTGTCTAGCTTATTCATTGTAGGGATAGTATGCACTACACTAGTAAATATTCTGAACAAGCAACAAAAATGGGGAATAGTGTAGACAATAACAAAATAAACAAGTTTTTCAATACACTTCTTTGGACTGTGTCTGAACTGTATTAATTTTCCCAACAAACGACTCATCTCATTTGATCCTGCCGCAACTGTTGACTTAATGCATGACATTTAATGATGGTTACCGACTCGTAGAAGTGAGACTGATATATTACCTGTAAGGCAGTGTATACGTTTAATATACCTCCAAGTAGGTTCTCTTGATTTCATTCATTAGATTATGTTTGTCATTTAGTAACCAGATATTTTCCTGAAATCTATTCCTAATACACTGTATAATTCTGAGACTAATATATTAGTCTCCGATATAAATTATGGTCTATAGGGTTCTTAACAGCAAAAGTCATCCATTGTTGAATGTTGTGAAAGTATTAGATAAGCAAAGTTGGAATTTATATGGAAAATGTTCTTCTTTAAAATACCAAATGTCATCTTGTGCAATTTTGTTTCACTTAAATTAAATCAAAATTAATAAATTAATATCAATTTTATTTAATAAGTGAAATTCAAATCAGGTCAAAAGAAAATTGTCATGATATGATTAAGGTACTGATTACATACACATTGAGTCTTGAAACTTGTACATACAAGTCAACAACCACAGAAAATCTGAACAATGCACCCTTGCATTGCTCAACAACAGCACAAAATGAGGCACATTAATACAACCTTCCAAATTCTGTGACTCTTCTAAAAGACTGCTACAACCTTGAACACCTTCAAACCACTTGACTCCACACTTAACATATGACTTCTACAGCATGACTTCTACACAGGCATTCAACAACAGACAAAATTATTAGATTGAATGAGCTCATCTAACAAGCTTTCGCTGTCAATTTAACCAGCCAAACTGACAGCTATATGATATGACAGCTTAATAGCATTTGTTGGCTATATTACTTTATTACCGCATAGACTGTGGGAGAAAATGTCTATGATTATACTCTGATCGGTACCTAATAACCAGTGTGTATGCACTAGCATTGCAAACATGCACTGCATCCCTTACATGAAATTATGTACTTGATGCCTTATTCTAAATTAATTTGCAATGTTATGAAACCTGCCAATTTGGTACTAGCAGCACTGTAGAGTATTCTTCATAAAATATGAAAATTCATTTCCAACACACAATATTGTTTAATTGTATGAAATCTAATATAATTATTTCAACAACTACCAAGGTTGGCCTTTATTGCAATATTTAATTGTGGGTATCATATTCTCATTAAATGACTTTCATAATCACAAGGTATAGACTCTAGGCATATTCACACAGTCACAGAATTCTAGAGGATCGACGTGCTTGAGAATTCCGATTCCTACATCAATCCATGAGACTCCATTTAAGGGATCTGGAATGAGCGTTTTGAGCGTTTCAACAGTATTTTTTGTGGGACATAGCATGAAAGCACATCACACATATCGAATTGCATTCTGAATATGAAGAATGTCTTTCTGATATCAAATAATTTTTCATTTTTTGAAATTCATGATACAATACAAATTTTATGACAAATTATTAAAATCAGATATTTTTCACATTTTTGATATATAACAGTCCTCAAAGTAAATTTTATAAATCTAATGACATATTCTTAAAGTGTATCTTCATATTGAAGATATGGATATTTTCCCAAAAAGACATATTTTTATTTTGTGTTTTAGGGAAAAAAATCCATATCTTCAATACGAAAGGTCAAAATTTTCAATTGATCGTCGGCTTTTCATCCCACCTACATACACTTTAAGTATAAATCATCAGTATCAAAATATCAATTTTTAATGATTTGCCATAAAATGTGTATTACATTGCTAATTTCAAAAAATCAAAATTATTTGATATCAGAAGGACATTCTTCAGTATTCAGAATGCAATTCGATATGTCTGATGTGCTCTAATGTCCCACAATAAATACTGTCCAAACGCTCATACCTCTTCCCTTAAGACTGGAATCCTTGAGTTTTGCGATGCCTGATGACGTCAGCTTTGGAATCACAACCGGAAGCTTTACTATGGCCTATCTAGCTGTGTGTTGAATTGAATCATATTAAATATAATTAAACCAAGGTCATTTGTTAAGCTCAGCACTCAAGAATCGCAAAATGGCTCATTTACACGGCAGTAGCACTCGAGAACCACTTCAGGATCACTCGTAGCAATAATGAAATCCAATTAACAGAAAGTTCTTCTTGCCAAAACCAAATATATTTTACTGACCTGACAGTTTCGCCACCTTGGTCGAATGCCATCATCGGAGTGATGGTACTTGATCCTTCCTTCTGGTTGATTGGTCACCTTCGACCAAGATGGCCGAAACTGTCAGGTCAGTAAATTATATTTGGTTTTGGCAAGAAGAACATTCTGTTAATTGCATCACACAAACCTAATGAATTTCTTCAAGAATAATGAAATCCCGTAAGTTTCTTGAGGATATATTTTAAGACAAAGATATTGGAATCCTTGAAACAGTTCACACAGTAGATATCCCCCAAGTTTTTGCTCAAGAATGGCATTGCTTTACAAAAAGTCCTCCATGTGCCTACTTTCTTAATGAGCATTGATTAAAGCACCTTCCAGACCTGTCAGTTCTTCGGAATGGAACAGCTGGTTAAACAGATAAACACACAAGCTGACAAACCGTTTACCCTTACCATGTATGAACATATACAATCCATTACCAGTATAGACAGTCACTGAGACAGACAAATATACACACTGACAGAAATAAACACACCGACAGACAAATAAACACAATTTTGACTCTTGACATGTAAAATTTAAACCTTGCGATATCAGAGTGGGGAGGCAACTCATTAAATAGGTTAGAACTGGTGTTCCAAGTTTGTATTCAAAAGCATTTCACATTACCATTATGAATTTCCATGAAATCCCATTTCACTCTATTTGTAGGACAATTTGAGCAATTTCTCCATGTGGGGACAATTTAGTAGGAATTTGGTTCAAAATTTACCCATATTTTTTGCTGTTTTGAGAACACCTTTAGGAAACTACCCACCCATATTTTGACAAAATGAACTTTAGGCATAAAAAAGTTAAATTTTATAGTGCAGAAATGTTCCTAACTTATTGCAATAAAACCTTATCCATTTCCCTTATTTTTGATGTTGTTGAAAGCCATCCCTATTTTTAGTTATCATGAGTAGATCTAATCATGAGCTATAATGTTTGCAATCTCAATTGAAAATATACCCTTTGTTCTAAAATTTAGAACGATCATGCACTAACACATAGTCAATATTGAGTTGGAACACCCGACAACAGACAAATAAACCACAGAGCTGCAAATTTGGTGGGTATCAGAGAACTGATTCGTATAACGATTGTCCTGAACTTAGCTTGGAAGAATCAAAATTGAATCTCCTAAAATCATGCCTATTCCACACAAAGTATAGTTACTTAATTCTCTTCATTCTTGCCAAATAAGTTTCATTTCATTTAATTCCGCAAAGTCCACAAAATTGCACCCCTGAACAATGTTTAAACTTACCAATGTAAAATTCATAACCCTGAGAATCCATATTGTGAGTGAGATATTAACAATGACAATGGCCATCAGTATAAGTATAAGAAGATATACACATCTTTTTCTCCATCCATAGATACCAACTTTATACACTACACTCGGCTGTCGACTTCTGATAGCTGATGAGGCTGACGACGGCCCCGCTCCTGGGGTAAAGCTGGTATAACCACCAGCTTGCCCTCCACCCATCACTTCTAATTGACTGGATTCCTCTGAAATAAAGAAAGAAAGAAACTTAGATTAAATGACCTGGTAGCTTTTCATTACAGCTATATAAGTATTTTTTTTTTTTTAATGTGTTTGTTCTCATAGAAACAAACACACCAAACTTTTGCCTGTATTATGCTATCCTTAGATATCACACCATATTACACCAATATATACTGGTGTAATTTTGCCATCTTCGGTAGATAGCACACACACATCTGGTGTAATTGTGTTATCTTCAGTAGAAAGCACACCAATATACTGGTGTCATTTTGCCATCTTCAGTAGATATCACTGCACACCAATATACTGGTGTATTGTATTATCTTCAGTAGATAGCATTTTGTGTTATCTTTGGTAGGAAGTACCGTAAAATGGGGTAACTTTGGGCACTTTTCAGAGTTTTTAAACCACTGCTTCCAAACAAAACCAATTGTATTTCGAAGTATCTCTTTTTTATGACATTAGGGTTCCCTTCTACACATTGAAGTTGAAAAAGATTTTTTAATAATTTTGTAAGGGTGCCCTAGGGGTTAAAAATAGCCTGACCAAAGGGCAACTTTGGCCAGAGTATTACAT
Source organism: Amphiura filiformis (assembly GCF_039555335.1). Lineage (NCBI taxonomy): Eukaryota > Metazoa > Echinodermata > Ophiuroidea > Amphilepidida > Amphiuridae > Amphiura > Amphiura filiformis. Next base: position 39,811,064 of record NC_092636.1, on the reverse strand, counting down.
TCCATGAAGAAAAAAAAAAATTTAAATTGATCTTCGCTGTATATGGACAAGTTGTTGTTTTTTGTGACATTTGGGCTCTACAAAATTAATCAAGCACACATCCTTGCTCACAAATATCGATTTTTATTTTTTCTGAAAAAAATGTAAAAAAATTATCAATTTTGGTCAAAAATCCTGATTTTTTCAGAAATTTCTAGGAAATTGGACATGAGCGATTATTATTTCTTTCAAACATATTTCTTAACAAATTGACACCAAATATGACTAAAAACAATATTGCTGTACGAAAATATGACCATTTAAAAAAATATATTTGATCGACCAAAGTTACCCCGCTGACCGAAGTTATCCCATTTGACGGTACACCTCACTAGTGTCATGGTACTATATAATTTAGAGAATAAACAATAGAAATTTTGTTCTAAGTTTCCTAGCTTTATCATTTCATTGAAGATGGGCAGATTTAAGTAGTGGATGCCTGCATAGCTGGTGTTCACTATCATGAAATAAGTTACTGTCATAAGACTCCCCTTATTCTGAAATAAACAAAACGTGTTTACAACTTACACCTTCAGTTGTGCCTACTGCGATTTCATGCATGTATGCACTAGGCCTACACCCACAACGCATGCCTTGACAAGCATGTTTTGCATTATCAATACTCGTGATGATGTAGTCATATACGAAGTGATAGACAACACCCAAAATCATGCAATTGTACAATTAGATTTTTGCATCTATAAACTAGCCACTGAATAAGATATGTGTTATCTTTTGTAGAGAACACACCTCACTGGTATTCTGGTGCTCTTTTTTGTAAGCATATTTCTGAAAACAGCTGACTGCAGCTTTAGATACAGGAAATTCAACCTCATCTTGAGTGGATCACCAATATTTGTTTTCCCATGACTTTAAAATACTCTTATATGATGTTTATCATCAGGATTCTAAAGTAAAAAAAAAAAACAATTGTACAAATCGTGCATATTTCCTGCTGCAATATCAATCTCCCAGTGCCATTACAGATTGGATCAAAATTTCCTTTTTTTCATCTCTCTCTTTCTCTTTTCAGACTCTAGAGGCAACTTGTTTTGTTGATTGTTCCATTTCCTATCATCTCTTGGCTAGCATCCTTATATCACTTTGTTATAAACTTGTAGTTAACATATATACGGTACTTAGAGCGCAAACATTTTTTTTGCAAGGTGTTTATAATCATACCTGTCACATTTTCTGATTTTAAAAATCCTGCGAAAATAATTTTGATCTAAACTGCAATATTGCTCACAACTGCAAAATGTGTCAAAAAATATCACTTTTGTATGATCCCACTATACAATACAGTACTCCGCCTCCATTCATGCTACGTTTTAACATGTAAAGTCAACCATTTCTAACATCTACATCGCCTAGCTAGGTAAATAATATAAAATATGCTTTAAGTCTTCTCTCATGATCCGCTCCAATTAAGATGATAATTTAATTATTAACATTATATCTACCTACACAGCTGACTCCTTTACATGGGAGACATGCTACAGGGTGAAATGGAACCAGCATCTTCCATTAATGCATGCAAGCACTAAAGCATTGTGAAGAAATTGGTTAATTCTTGACTTTTAAGACTCCCACTTTACTTCTTTTTTTACACACCTTCTGGGCATTTTCAGTATTTTGTAACTCAAATACAAAGAATGTTAAATTTCAAATATTTAAATGCAGCATTTTTATACTTATACTTTCAGTATAATTTTGATGATTTTCACATATCAGGTTTCTGTCCCCAGCCCATCCGCTATAAACAGATGTTGAAGACTATAAAGTTAGAATTTTAACACCACAGTTTAGTGACTGCTATGAATACATTTTAAACACTCTAAATTATATCACAATATTTAATGTCATGTTCTCTACCACTTCTTAACATATCTAAGGATAAAATAGAATGACTTAACCCCCTGAGCATTACCTGCCGATCTAACATTGTCACTGATTGGTATCTTCATTTTAATTACTAATCAGAATGGAACTTTGCAAATAATTCACCCCCAAATTTTTGTGTGGTGAAATTATTCTAACAATGTTGCTGATTGGTCCAATTGATAATGAAAACTTCTTTTTGACCAATAGGCAAGTAGTTCTCATGGGGTTAATAGCTTTTACAATTTAAATTTACAAGTTTAATGTTTAATTTTTCGGCAATTTGGTTCAATAATTTTGCCATATCTAAAATCACACTCAAATAGAACATTGCATTCCCTTGAGCAATTACTTTGAGCAAAATGATTAACTCGAAAGCAAATTATTCAAACCATGGTAGATTTGGAATTGGGCAAATGGACCATAAGACTGACCGGTCAGCCATTAGCATGATCAGTCCCATGGACATAAGCCACATGTGTGTACATGTATCTCATACTGCATCTTTCAATACTAATAATACTGGGTAGGGTGGAGATGTGGAATGACAGGTTCAGAGAAAATACACTGGTGATCGCCAGTGTTTTACTCTCTCTGCAAATTGGGTGCACCAAATAAAGTAAGTTAGCACAATTTTGGCTCAACAATTCTTCAAATTGACTAAATGTAATACAGAATTGCAGCGAGCAAATATCACTGCCAGGCCAAAATCACCACATACACATGTACTGGTGATGATTGCACACAGTAAAGCAGGCTGCTCAACTAATATTTCAGGTGGTTTGCAGGTAAAGGGACAACATGTGCAGCACAAATAGAATGAGTGATGACCGTGTGATGTAGAGCAGAAAATGTGGTATAGCCTGTAAATTGAATAACACAAAACGAATAATGCATGTTGATGTTGGGTGCTCTGTAGAAGGGGAAAAACAATGAAAACAGGAAATTGTGATGAAATGACTGGTGTCTGTTTCTGTTGATGTGAACTAATTTGAACAGTAATAATAAAAAAGGTAAAGTCATGGCATGGCAATGCTCACGTGACAAATTGCCCATCTCTTTTTCTTAGCGTTTGGGCCAGACTCCCCTCAATTAACTTGTTGTGGGATTTGTCACTCTTCACACACAGCAAGCCTGTTTTACCTTTCCAACATCTATTATGCCGGTACCCATTTATACACCAGGGTGGGGAGATAATAGAGGTTAAGAGCCTTGTCTGAGGGAGGGCACAACACGATAGCACCACCACAAGGGTTAGAACCCGCAACCTTCCAATTATGAAGCTGAGCCTGTACAATTATATTAGAAATTTCATTTGAATGAACACAGCTGCCAACAGGTTGAAATGTGCGACTGCGGTATGAAATGGAAACACAGGACTCGTGCACATAACAACCAAAAATACAGGCACCAACCTAAAAAGTAGCATCTTTGCAAAACAATACATAACTGGTGAGAAGTTGAGGAACCTACATATCATTTGGCTGGTTTATCCTATGCAATATCACTAGTCAGCCTATAATAGATCCAAGAAACACATTGATTTTGAAAAGTAAAATGTGTCCTCCACATGATTTGTTATCATGCACAGAGTGTACCTTTGAATTATCATATTCTGAGTTCCCTTTTAAAATGCCCTTCTTGTAAAATGATGCATGCAATGTACAACCTAAATACTGGTGTGCAGATGTAATTGTGTTATCTTAAGTATAGATAGGAGGTATTGTCATCTTCAGTAGATAGCAGATTAGCCACCAATAATACTGGTGTAATTTTGTTATCTTCAGTAGATAGCACACCAATTATACTGGTGCAATTGTGTTATCTTCAGTAGATAGCACGCCGATATACTGGTGTAATTGTGTTACCAGTAGATAGCACACCAATATACTGGTGAAATTGTGTTATCAGTAGATAGCACACCAATATACTGAAGTTATTTTGGTTATCTTCAGTAGATAGCACACCAATTATACTGGTGCAATTGTGTTATCTTCAGTAGATAGCACACCAATATACCGCTGATGACAGAGTATGGTTACTCTGAAATTATTCGGACAAAAACATGAGTGTTGTTGAGTAGTTTTAACCTTTTCTTTGATAACAGCAAAACAGTATTGAAATAAAAAAATAAAAAAATGACATTGGGTACATACACTATAGTAAAAAATTTCATTTGAATGAACACAGCTGCAAACAGCTCTATGTGATCTAGACACAATCGTATTTCAAAATACAACGCAAGCACACATCCTTGCATCCTAAATGAAAATACTAACCAAGTTAGATTCACTTCCATGTTACGCACACGCAGACATTCATCACACAGTGTACGCGGGCAATCAACCTGCTCTTGGCAGCTATGTTTGTTTAAATGAAATTTTTACTACAGCCAGATTCCTGCCAGTGAAAATTTAACAAAATGGTGAATATTCAGCTTCCCTTTAACTTGCAAATATCATTCTATTCTAGCCCCAGTAAACACTAAGTAATTTTCCAGCCCATCCTCTCCCATAGTCCATAGGCAAGTTGATTTACCCATGACCTAAGGAGACTTTCTACTCTGAAAAAAGAACTAGACTATCTTTAATACAGCAACCTCAAATTGATCATTGAAAATTAGTACTCCAGGGAAGGGAACTAGTAATATCAACATGAACAACGCAAGGTTGACTTCTGTTTCAGACTAAGTAATTCAATTGAGTCAGATCGGCGTAAGATAATTCTGTAGACCACAGTATATTGATTTTGCAGATATCATCTAGGAAATATGGCATGATAAATGAGTTGTTTGTGGCTGATATTGATTTTGAGATGGAGCCTAACAAAATGATCAGAAGCCTTATGCATTTGAATGTTTTTCAATAAAATGCAAAATAATCAAATCTCGGGCACTGCAGTTCCAATGCCACTCCAATTTTGATGAGGTTTCTGGCATAGGCCTACCTCTAGTGGATGCTTATTGAAACAAATGAAACAAATATAAAAATTTTATACACATACATTATAACTACAGTGTATCTGCAAAGTCAATATAATTTTAAGCCCAAAAGTTTAGATGATAATTTTTTTAAGGAAATTTGACCAAATTAAGGGATCTAAAATGAGCGTTTATTGTGTTTCGACAGTATTTTTTGTGGGACATGAGAGCACCTCGGACCTATCGAATTGCATTCTGAATCTGAAGCATGTCTTTCTGATATCAAATAATTTTCATTTTTGAAAATCACAATATAATACAAATTTTATGACAAATTATAAAAATTTGATATTTTTCAAATTTTTGATATATAACAGTCCTCGAAGTAAATTATATAAATCTAATGATATATTCTTAAAGTGTATGTAGCAGGAGGAAAAGCCGACGGTCAATTGAAAATTTTGACCTTTCATATTGAAGATATGGATTTTTTCCCAAAAAGACCTAATTTTTTTTTTTTGTGTTTTGGGAAAAAATCCATATCTTCAATACTGAAAGGTCAAAATTTTCAATTGATCGTCGGCTTTTCATCCCACCTACATACACTTTAAGTATAAATCATCAGATTTATAAAGTTTACTTCAAGTACTGTTAAATATCAAAAATATCAATTTTAATGATTTGCCATAAAATGTGTATTAAATTGCGAATTTCAAAAATCAAAATTATTTGATATCAGAATGACATTCTTCGTATTCAGAATGCAATTCGATATGTCTGATGTGCTCTGATGTCCTAAAATAAATACTGTCCAAACGTTCATACCCCAGCCCTTAAGATATGCATGTGTATTGTCATTGTATAAAAAATGATAACTGTCACTTTAAAAATTCAGTGAGGGGGGGCTTATTAGGGGAGATGAAATGAAAAAAGAGAAATTAATTTTGCTTGAAAAAATACATGTACTTATTTTGCGTAGATTGTATAAGACAGTGTCAATGGAGTGATGGACATATGTATGCTAAAATGTCATTAGCCAATGCTGACGCCATCATGAAGAAAACATACTTAGGTTTTTGCAAGGAAAGTCATGGATGTACAGGAACTTTTTAAACTAGGAATATACTATATAATATTGTCAATGATAAGCATGTCCTGCAAGAGAAGAATGTATAGGTAATTGGGAGTGTAAGGCCATCTTATCAAAGACACTTGCTTGCTTACTGGGCTTGCTTAATACACCAAACACCAAAATAAACCAAAACTAGTAGTTGCCATATTAAAGGGAAATAAAGCAATGATTGTGTGGAGAATTTTTTTTGACTGAGAGTATATTGTTAGTATAAAAATGGTCTGCATAGAGAGTAGACTATGTCATAGTCTATTTTTGATAAATAAAAGCATGTTATGATGAAAGCATTCAGTTGAACTCGAAATTATACTGATATTTATTACATCAAAATATATACTAGTATAAAATTGTTATGAAAAAGTTTATATAATTGTATTAGTGACAGTAAAAGTAAAGTGTACGTATAGGCTTATATTATTGAATGCAACATAAATTATCATAATGTCATAATTGTATTGGCATTTCACTGAACAATTCTGATTTTAAAATCTGCAAGTTTATTAATAGCGAAATTCCAGGTTAAAAATAGACTATGGACTTCCAATTTTATACGGGATTTTGAGTGGGCAAAGTCCCTGACACTCACACTGTCAATCACACTTGTTTTTCAATCAAATTTGACCGCAAGCAAATACAAGCTAATACAATACGCGCTCATGCACTTAGTGACGCGTTCATGCAATTACACAACACAATGGCGGCAGACTTGTGTACCATGTAGTTATTAATGGTAATGATAGGTACCTGGAGGATTTAAACCATAACGAGATCTGGGCGACCAATCACAAGCCAGATCCATTTAAAGATGCATTACATCATGGCCAATTTTAGTAGGCCAGATTTCCGACAATCTCATCCATAGAAGCTCATAGACAGCCGTGTTAAGCATCTCTGACCGCAATCCAATGTCAGTAGTCCACTTGGGGAGCTAACAAACAGAGGGTGTAGGGTGACTAAAAAGATCAGATGTGAAAATCTATCAATTGTGCACACATTAATTAATAAATCAGAGTTTTAAGCTCAAATACAATACCCAGAGTATATGCAGAATGGGCAAGTGGACTACGGGGTAGTCTACATAGAGAGGTATGCATGCATAGATGATCAGATGGTGTAAATGGCATCGTATCAAGACACCTGCCTATGACTGCTTAAGACACCAACATAAATCTCTTAACTCTTCCAATTAAGTAAAAATAAATTAATCATGGTATGGAGATTTTTTTTGATAAAAACTTATTGTCTATCGTCAGTAATAGAAATGGCCAGCATAGAGAAGCATGCAAAGGTCATCACAAAGTGCAAATGGACTGTTCCAATTGAAATACTTACACTCCTTATGGAAGACATCTGTATGAACGATTAAGATCATGTCTTCCATAGGGGAGTATGGAGTAGTACAATAGCATCTTCTTAACCCTAACAGCCTTAAGGATTTTTGGCGACGGGGAGGGAAAGAAGGAAGGAATAGAGAGAAATCAAAGAAAGAAGTTGTTTGCTCTGGGTGGGATTCGAACCCGAGACCCCTCGCATGCCAAGCACTGGGTTGGCGACACTTTACCACGGGTGTTGGGCTTCGCTGGTCAGCGAAACCGTTCCTATATATCACTTAGGGCAATTGGGTCATCACACCATGTGGGATGCAAACACGAACAGCGCATATATCAAGTAGTATTAAGTAGTACCTGGTACGGTTAGGGTTAACAAAACACCTGCCTTTGCCACCTTCTTGATTGCAAATTACCAAAAAACCACAAACACACTTGTACATGTCCAATTTTTTAATGAAGCTTGCACAGATCTGAAAGAACCAACTAGGCTAGCTGTTGTCCACAAAGGTATAGCATAAACCTCCATTTTTAGACATCTCACATAAATTCCACTTGTAAGTGAAATTACAAATGCTTGTGTGAATCAGTCTTAAATTTGTCTACATTATCTCACATATTTCTTTCAATTCTCTTCCATACTAATTTTCTCCTACTGTACATTGTAAATACCCTTTAACAATTCCGCTGCTCTTGATTCCTATGCTCTTTATTCAACCATGCTCTTCATATGTATAAACAGTATGATGCAATTGCTATACCATATTTATGTAAGTGTGCATAATATTAGATTCATCTTGCCGCAAACATACCATACCTTAATGTCATATATGGGACACAATGCACACATATATTAAATTTATTGGTGCTGCTAAATAAAACAAAAATATACCACATTCAATTTGTTTTAATTAAAAAACCCTGTGCTTCCGTAAATAATTTCTGTGGCCATTTATTAAAGGTATGCAAGTCACACTGCATTACTGTGTTACAAAATTTAAAATCTGTGTTACAAATGTACGATTTCCGTGATTTTCTGTTTTTAACTATAAAGCACTAAAAAGCAAAATCAAACATGTTTTTGATAAAACATTTTTCTCTGTTTTATTTTGCAAATCAACACAAAAGTTAGACATTTTACACAGTTTTTCACTATTTTGTGGCATTTTCAAATTTCCGTAAGCAAACCCCGAATTCCATGAATTTTTCCATTTTTCCATGTGTGAGTATCCATCACAAACGGTCTGTAATGACGGTAGGGCTTGTTTTGAGATATGGTCTATTCAACTTCTCACAAAACAAGATAAAACAAAGGATTTTTCAACTCTTGAACTGAATTTTTACTACCTTTCAAACAGGTAACAGGGACATGTATTACAGTGTATATCACTGTAAAGCTTATTCGGAGGAGAAATTGCCTGTCCATTATATCAGAAAATAAAAACGCAGACATTACACCCTATTTATGGTGGATGGTTACATACAAAAACAAGCTAAATATCCATTGCAAAAGGCCAAACAGCTTCTCTTCAACTTCATATGTTTTAATCAAATTTTCTGTTTGCTCAAAAATTCAGAATTTCTCTTTCTCCCTCAACTTTTACATTTAAAAATGTGTGTTTTCCAGAAAAAATGTGTTCCTTCTTTTCCTTAAAAAATGTGTTCCCTGAATTCCCCTGGAATTTGGGGAGCTGCACAGATAATTAGTGGATGTCACACTCTAAGTGTGAACAGGTTTGTACCAGGTTCAGCTGCAACTGATGGCCTAGTTGATGTGATCTGATTGTGATGATTCACCATGGCAGCGAAATTACAGCGCTTTGAATCCTCCAAGATCTGGAAAAAGGTGCTATATAAATCTGAAATTTATTTATTATAATTTATTTAATTCCAACATTTCTCCTGATATTCATAATGATTGGCCCCTTAGAATGATACTCATCATGAGCATTGCACATTAAAAAGAGTGATCACAAAGAGGATTTGCTAAAACAGAAAATTAAAAAGAAATCAATACTGTGCAGCGCGATATTTTCCCTGTATCCATTTTGTGCAATTTGAACTGTTCAGAGCAGTTTTATGGTTTATTTAATTCACAATTATTGCAAACAGTTACACATTGAAGCGTATGAGTAAAAAATAATTTTTCAGGCTTTTAATTCGTTGTTCAGAAATTAGCCCCAAAATATGTGAAAATTAAAACCTCACAAAATTCCCTGATATTCTGTATCAGACTTGTGCATTTTGGTAAAGATAATGGGTCATATGAGGGCTAATGTTTAGGGAGTTTGTCAGTACGAGCACTAGTAGCTTTTGAATGGAGCTTCATAATTATCAACACTGCCGTTTTCTTCCATTTTGCAGTTATTTTCATGAATTACTGGTAATTCCATAAGGCGACACACAAAAAACCACACATTGTTTTACAGGCCTGATAGACCCCAATTTTGCACTTTTTTTTCAAAACATGTTTGCAAAAAATCATCAAACTTTACCAGATTTTTCAAGCTTTTAGGATATTTTAGCCTCCAGAAAAAAATTCTTGACCGACCCTACTTAAAAAGTCCATCTGCTCATTTTTTGTTGGTTACACTAATGATACTTTTATTGGCTTACCCTTCACTTTAAAGCTATTCCAACCAATTGTAATTTTGTTAACACTTTCAATGAGATCACTGATACTACCCTTGAGGTTATACAAGTTCACAGAGAACTAATTAGGTCAACCCGATACATCATACATATATGTATTTCCTCCAGGAAATACTGGCAACAAATGGCTACACAAGTAACACATCTACTTATTACACAGGAACCAAATTGCTACACAAATACAATTTGTCACATATATAAGATTATCCTGTGCAGGTCATCAGGTTTAATGAGTTCTGATGCGCCCGTGAATGCTGTCAAAGTGGACAATTTTCGTGCAATTCATTTTTCACACTTTGTTGATTTTCATCTATTTCACTTGTTTTAAATATCCCAAATGTTAAGCTTCTGTATGTATACTTTAGCACAAAGAAAATATATATTCACACATACTAATTTTCATGGACACTGCTTAGAGCACACCTGTGCGAAAATAAATGTGGCATGAAAATTTCCCATTTTAACTATATAGCTTTAGAGCTGCAATTCTTTCTCATCTCACCGAGTGAACTTGCCCATGTATTGTGGTCAATAACCTTCAATCTACATGTATCTCCTAGGCAAAATCGCTCACAACTAATCATTACACAAATAGCAAACACTAGTGATACACGAATCCAAATCACCAAACAAATACATTTGTCACAGGCAGTATTCTTACATTGGAGTATATAGTGTTTTTCTCTCGATCTGTTCTGTCAAACAACTGTTCACTGTTTTTTCTCCCTTTCACCACAACTTACAAAAAATGTGACTTGACAATACCATTACACCCTTATAAATATGTGCTATCTACTGAAGATAGTACCATTATAGTAAATACACCAGTAAAAAAAAAATGCACAAAAAGGTGAAGTATTTGAAGATGTACTCAAATGCTTAGTTCAAACCATTGAAAACTAATAGGATCATACAAGAGCATGATAGGATCATACAAGAGCATCATAGGGATCTAGGCTGGTGTACATGCAAATAAACAGAGTACAATGTATGTAATTTGGCTAATCCAGTTGAAATCCATATACCTGCTATGGAAGACATGACCTAAATCTCTCACACAGGGAGTGTAAATTTTGAATTGAGCTACTTCAATGGGTGATCCCATTTGAAATCTACACCCCCCCCCCCTGTATGTGAGTTTAAGGCCATGCCTTCCACAGAGAGGGTGTATGGATTTCATCTGGAATAGCCCATTGTAGAAATGGACAGGTCCTTGGCCAAGACCCATGAGCAAAATTGATCAACAATAGCACAGTGTCATTGCTGTGATATAAACCAACGCCTACACATCCACTCATAGTACAAGCACATATTGTAAAATTGACACCATTTCATATACATCACAGTACACATATAAATCCCAATTCCCCCTTTACTTGATCTGATAAATTCTAAAATTGCGCATAACTGATGCCTTCAAGCAAAGATTCCTACTATAGATAGGGTAGATTAAAATATGCTGCCTTCAACAGATACAGGCTGTATCAAAATGATTGGTACCCATCAGTTTCTAATGATTATGTACAAGACCATCACATCAAAATACAACATAGGATCCATCTATCTTATGGATAAAAGTGTATTTATGGTCATAAAACTATAAATTCTGGTCCTTTCAACAGGATCCAATGTTACATTCAGAAGAAACTCAGACTTTTCAATAAATTTCAATACTGATGGGTACCAATCATTTTGATACACTCTGTATACGTATCGACCCTAGTATACATATCTTTTGAGTGAATTGAGTCATCCATTTATAGCATATTTTAATGCTACACTTGGTTTTAGAGTGGACATTTTATACTATAAAGATACAAGTTTTCAATACGTGAATTGCTTGTTAATGCTCTTCTAAGTTTGCATAAAATTAAATATGCACATACAGGTTAATTTTCTTGGGGTTTTTTCTTGTTTTTTTGCAATTAGTAATATTAAAAGAAAGCAAAATAGTTACATTATACAGTGCAGAAAAATTAATCCTGTAAAAATTCCACTTTTGCAGTTATTTGAAGGATGTGTTGCCTCAACATTCTAGTGAACAATTAATTACTTAATACCAGTACCCTTATGTTAGACAAACAGGAGCAAATTTTATGTTTTTAGTTAGTGGGATTAGATGTTTTAAATAAAAAATTGTGTTTTTTTTTTAAGTCTCTTGAGATGTTGCCTGCATATGCTGAATGCACTGTCATCAGATTTAATAAGTTTCGGGTTTGTAAAGCTAAATGTATGACAAAATCAAAACCTTTTTAATTTTCTAATTTTGCGTGATGGTTGAGTATTCATGTAGAGTATTCTATGGTTCGCTGGAAATGTCCTTACAGAACACGCATCATGCATCTCGATACTTATAAAAGAAGACACTGTCCTGACAAACTCTTATAAAATTGACCCGCCTTTTTAAATTCAAATTCTATTTCATTCAATTTAATTTTTGATTTCTTTGACTTTGAAAGATCAAGATAAACATATTCTAATTATATGCTGATATTAAAATGACCAGAAATGTGTTTATGATATAAGATTACCAGAAATACATAAAATATGTTGATGATAAAACTACCCAAACGAAAGAATACAGAAGAAGCGTCATCAATGTGTAATTCATTTTATACCTGATGAGTTCCCCACAAATAACTTGCACACACGGTTTGCAAAGGTTATGAGTATTGACTCTCAGCATTGGTAAATCTACAGGGACTTTTGTCTTATGCAAAGAGTCAAGAATGTCACTGATGTAGCCTACAGGTACGAATTGATCGTGTAATAACGTGAATCACAAACACAGCAAAGTAGTAGTACATTCAACGGTGACACAAAATAATGTGCAACTACATGTAAAAGCACCTTAACATAACATTGCCATCCAAGTGGTTTGTCTTCATCATTTTCTGTGTGTTGTTAGAATGCCTGAAGATATGCATTATGTTGCCTCATGTATGTAATGAAATATGATGAGAGAAATCACACATGTGTAAAAGTACATTGTCATTAAAGATTTTAAGCTGTCTTAAAGGAAGTATATTTAGAGAATAAACGATAGGAATTTTTGTTTTTATTATCCTCTACCATGTGATAGATGACATTAAGGAACCAATAAAATCCAGTGCTTACAAGCCAAATCACAGCCGCTGACTAAGAATATGTTATACAGGGCTGGAAAAAATGAAAATTTCCCTGGAAGATGATCAATCAAAATTTCCCTTCAAAAAGACAAATTTCCCTCCAAATTCTTATGTATTTCTTTGTTTAAGGACCTTAATTCCCCCCTCCCATCTTCTAAATTTCCCAGGAAGGAGCTTCCCACATTCCACATTTTTTCCAGGCCTGAAGTTATATCCATTCAAGGGACAGACAAACATTTCTGCTAAAAATCTACACATTTTCTGACAAAATGCATGTGATCCCACTCAAAATCTATGTACTGTGTGTTTTGGATCATCATCATCATCAGTCGGCTGTGGAGCAAGTGAACACAAGTTCCCCGAACTGCCTTCGATGTCTTTAGATAAACAATATCATAAAGGCAGCATTGGTTATGAACAGAACAACATTTTTCTTCATATATCCTCCTGTTATTTAATACACAATGTGTTCACTGTCTTTTAGCTGAATGTCCATATCTTCACAATACTGTATCTGTGATATATTTTAACAACCTCAATACTAATTTAACCATTCCTCAACCTCACCTTCACCATTCCATCAATCAATTTCGGATCACAAACAAATCATTCAGGAATACATTGATCAAAGGATCCATGGAAAATGTTTGTTGCCATGGTTACCATACTCTTAAGTATCCCAAAGCTACCAATTTCACCTTCACATCAATTCAACATCTCGACCAACAATTTCAAAATATTCTGGAGCAATTTCCTTTAAAAAGAATATAAGCTCAGGGAACTTGCATGCCTGAATTTATAGTATGAGCCTGGAGACAAATGTTTATTTATTTATGATCAGTATCAAAGGGAAATATAGGCTTTGAGCAGGATTGTACATTTTGGTCACCTCCAAGATTCATTGATTTTCAAATTTAATATCTGAGGGTGACTAACCTTGAACATTGGAGCCAATTGTCTTCATAAATGGGATAATGTAAACATTTAGCGACTAGATAATTTGCATCATGAAATATTAATGTATGCATAATCCTGCAGGTCATTTTGACTATGTCATGGAATATAGACTGCAAATGGTAGCATCAACATGTATTGGAATTTGGAATCAGTTACTTCACAATTATTAAGCCTTTCTGTGATGATGCAGTGTAAATGGGACACACTCAAGTTGTAAGATTTAAATGCAGTTGCTGCCTCTATTAGGCTAATGAAAGTTGACCCCCAGTTTCCCGTTACATAGTTTTTCATGACTGGGTAGGTGACTGTTTCATTATTCATTATTCATTATTTTCAAACTTTCATTATCGGTGCAAAGTTAATTACGGAATGCTATGTTTTGAGGCCCAAATAAAATAATAAAGTATAGTAATGACTAAGGCTCTGAGTGAGTCCCGGGAATTCGAGTCCCGCCCGATAATCCTATTACCCGGGCAGGAAATTCCCTCAAAATGAATTGAATTTGAATGCATTTTGATATCATTAATAGAGTATGACATGAAAACTATGTATCAATTTTCAGATTAAAAACACAAAACAATGTGCAAAATTCAATTTTTTTTTTATTTTTTTTTTTAGGTCAACCATGATCCTAGCATTTAGGTCTAGGTCCAGAGACACTACAAAACCGAAAAAAAACTTTGAAAAAAATTTTTTTTTTTTTTTTTTTTTTTTGCATTTTTTTTTTTTTGCAATTTGGTGCCGGGTACCATTCGAAAAAAGTTCGGGTACCGGGAGCCGAATTTCCCGAAAATGAGAGCCTTAGTAATGACCATGCTTCACTCAAATATTTTACCAACTTAGTCTTCAAAACAAGTTTTAATTAAGCACATCTTCTTTGGAATCTTCAAATTAACCTATAGGTTGTGCAACATATGAAAGCACCAGAAGTCCATGATAGTCTTTGGAGAACCACTTTTCCATATAAATACACTGTGTCTGTGTGTTCTATTGCACACTATTTTTTACAAACCAAACTTACTCTCCACTAGCACATCTTTGGAAGCAATATTTATAATGGAAATTAGTTTGTCTACTTGCACAAACTGTTTTTGATCATTTAGGTTGCACAATAAAATATTGTAGCTGTTCTGTCAAAACTTTAATACTTGACACAGGTCCTAAAGCAGATCTTTGAAAGTAAACTTTTATACATGGAAATTGTATTGTTTTCCAATTTAGGTTGCACAACAAATGAAAGTTCGAACGTTCACATGGAGGTTGCTGGTAAAAATCATCACAGGGTACACGTGTTAATAATAAAACAACCATGCAAGAAATTGACAAATAAATCATTTTATTTATAAGTTTATTTTATTAAATACATATATTTGTAAGAAAAGCAGAATAAATTTGACTTCAAACTTTATTTATTTTATTTATTTTGATGTTGTCTATATATAGCGCGCTACATAGTGCACGGTAGAAATGCTTTCATATTTGTTCATACGCTGGTTCCCATAAACTTGGCTGCTCTCTTTGTGTTCGGTCTATCCATATAGTGGTAGGAGAAACTTAGATGCAGGGAATTTTTAGTCTCCAGTAAATGCGCCCTACGATATTGCCATTTTACCAACGTAGTTTAACCCAGCGTTTACAAAAGACTATTCGGGCCGGTCAGGGTCGGCGTAAAAGTGCTTAAAATATGTGTCGGACGTGAAAGATGACATTAAAACTATCCTTTTTTTCTTAAAAACTTGAAAAATGTGAAATAATGAAATAATGGAAAATAATGAAATATTTGATCGGCATTTTTTTCTGACCGGAGTCGGGTAACGGGAAACTGGGAGTCAACTTTCATTAGCCTTATGGAACAGTCTCTCCCTCCACACCGGGCCACCACCTCTCTCTCTTCCTTCCTTTCCTCTCATCTCATTCTTCCTCCCTCTCTCTGTTTACACCTCCCTATTTAACCAATCCTAACCCAATCACCGCCCCTCGCTTTCTCATCCTAATTCCTGTCTCTTCATTCTCACTTTCCCTCTCTCTGTCTATCTCACGCTTCCAAATGTGAAAATCAAGCAGTAAACATGGTAAATATCAGGTGTGAAGTCACGTCATGATTAAAAACAGGTATTTGCACATTCATGTATACACAAACAATAACCAGATTCCAACACCAAACCAATGAAGGATTATAATACCCCCGGATAATACCAATATATGCTGCACTAATCCTAAACAAGAACACCACTCCACACAAGCAATCCTAAACCAATTTCTTCCTGTTTTTGTCATGCACAGTATGCACACATTGGTCATGCATAGTTATCTTCATAAGACAGCAATAATCTCAGGTTTACAATCACTCGTCGCTATGTCTGGTTGCTATTCACAAAGCATGTGTGAGAAATACTTGATTTTGTCACTAATACTCACCAAGAATTTTGTATACATTCCAAACATTTCAAAGATATCACAGTGGCAATGTAAAGCTGTTCGTTAAATGTCTAATTGATGCAACCTAAAGCTCATGGCAAAGTTTCATAAGGTTTCCACAGTTTTGCTGTCACCACATATTTTTTAAGAGGAACCAGAAAAAGTGATCCTGCCTGGAATCAAACCCAAGACCTCAGGTTTACAAGACCTGCACCATAACCACCTGGCCATAAGCTCTTCATAAAAAGGCAGACTCGGCATTCACCATAATATTATAAGTGGTCACTCATTTAACCCCCTGAGCACTACCTGCTGATCTAACATTGCCTCTGATTGGTCAATTACATGATATCTTTACTTTAATCACCAATCAGAAATTCAGAATGGAGCTTTGCAAATAATTCACCCCAATTTTGTTGTGTGGTGAAATTATTCCAACAATGTTGCTGATTGGTCCAAATGAAAATGAAAACGTCTTTTTGACCAATCGGCAGGTAGTTCTCATGGGGTTAAGCCTCCATTTTATCTTCTAATGGCTAAGATTAATTGACACATTATTTTAGTTGATGCTCAGGACGTGAAAAAACAACAACTTTGTTTCATCTTGTCTGGCTACAATCTGGGAAAAAAGCCAATCAACAAAATTGACAGGAAATCAGTATGCATGGCAGGTACAAGCCTCAAGAACCCAGGTTTGCCTGTGAGGTTTGCACATCTTTGACGGTTCATTAAAACCTCTATTGAAGCATACACTGGTTGTTCAATATCCCTTTAACTCTCAAAATTACACCCTAACTATTATTTTCTTTTGCTGCAAGTTACAATTTAGATTCAATTAAGGATAGTTTAGCTCTGCAAACTCTGCAATTTTAATACTTGAATTACAATACATTTTTGCTTATCAATATTTAGACAGGATTTCGATTGACTCAAGCACATTTCATGTATCTCAATCAATTGATTCAAATTGGATTCATAAATAATCAAAGGTACCCTGCAGCATATTCTTACAATCAATCATGTGTGATAGTATAACCCAAATACCCGAATTATACAGCGATGTGGAAAGCATACACGGTATCCGGTTTCTTTTAAATCATCAGATCAACATTAATTGCTCTCTAACACTCCATTACTGCATCACAGTTTGGGTTTTGTAAAATACACCGTACAAACTTTGTAGCGATGAGAAATAGTCCCAGTTGAGTTGCATGCTGATGTATCGCATGTGTGGTGCTGGATTTGACACTCGCAATAAAGTAATTAGATCAGGAGACAATGGGATTATTATATATATCTGTTAGACTGCTACATTTGCATTTTATTTATGCAGCTTACACAAACTTGTCCCCAGACCGACTGCCACATATATTTGATGTGAGTAAGTACTTAACCAAGGATGCTATAGTAAGGTAACGTCATGCTGTAGCAATGCTTACGTGCGGAGTGCTCATCTCTTTTTCCTTGGTGTTTGGGTCAGACTCCCTGAATTAACTTGTTGTGGAAGGAGGGGGGGAGTTGCCACTCCTCCAGCACAAGGAGTCAGTTTTGCCTTCCCAGCACCATATCATGCCAGTACCCATTTATACACCTTGGTGGAGAGAGACAATTGAGATTTTAACCTCTTAAAAGAGTCTTGTCTAGGGCACAACATGATAGCACCCGCTGGGGTTGAAACCCTCAACCTTCCGATCAACGGATGCTATAGGCTACACAGTACACAACAAAATGATTTATAAACATGTTCCACACAAACCTATTGTTGGCAGAGTTATTCTGTTTTGTGGATCTCAATTTTTTTAACTTAAACCTAAATTCACCAAAATGTATTTTTTTAAATATTTTGATACACATCTCAAAGTATCTCACAAAGAAGTGCAATGTTTTAAAATCTATATAAAAACGATCCATGTCCCTGTGAACTTGAACTGGAAGATTCTGAAACATTCCAAATACCAAAATATCGTATCCCTTTGCATCGCCTGATTAAAAGTGTTTAATTTCCACATATTATTGCATAACGTCAGCCTGCTACATTAATTTTACAAATTACAAAAAATGACTTACGCAATTAGCGTAGCAGGCTGGCGATATTTCAAATCTACAATTTTTTGTAGTCACATAATTTGCTGATTTCTGGGCTATCTTTTAGAATACCCTACCATTTTTTACATTCACAGTGTATGTGTATGGGTCGTTCATAAAAGACTCCCAGTGAAAATCTACAGTGGTAGGGTATTCTAAAAGAAATCCGATTTCTGTGATATACTATAATACTACATTTATATTTCAGTAATTTTAAAGAATTTTAAGATAATTTTAAACTTCATTGCTTAAATCCATATAAGCCTATACACTGCTACAGGGAAAAAGACTAGAGACGGTACAGTCAGTTGCTATCAGTGTAGTACCTGATTATCATCTACACTTGCTGTCTTCTACAAATACCCAGACCTGCTATCTACAGCAACCAGTGTTCGAAATAAGCACTTATCCTCTTGTCCTCTTGTCCAAAAATCACTGGGGACAACCATATTGAGATATGTACTTATCCCCTGGACAACCACTAAATTGCACTCAAAAACATGACATATATTTTTGGGACAACCAAAATGTTTTGAGGACAAGCAGAATTCATGCTTTAGTTATCCTTGGGACAACCTCCATATTTTCCTTATTTCGGACACTGACAGCAACCCCCTTCACCAGGTCACTTGCCTGGTTGAAGTTTTGTCGGCATTTTCGCTCCGCTTTCAGAGAATGCCTAGATATGCGTAACTTAAAAAAATAAAGTTTTCAAACAGCACCAACACTTATTACATATTTGATTAAATGTGACACAGCCCATGCAAACTTAGAAGTGAAAATAAAAAATCTGTAGCGTATACTATACTTGCATTTGAATCTATAATATAGATGTACACGTATGAACTATTTCGCAGGTAATAGCATTTATACATTACAAGTACATGTTGTAATCCAATACAGACATACTCACTATGGCTTATTCCTACCTGCCAATGGCCACACATCCACGGGCAATTGCGACAATGCGGCGATGGAGAAACCACCACGCACTTCACATTCAAACTCCTCCATGCTTACAACTTTCCGACGGAAGCGATTTTTGTGCAGTACACTGGCCCGAAGCACTTTGCTTTTGTCACTGTTTTACACAAATCAACACTGCGCTGGTGTGCTATTGCCATGGGCATCAAACAGGTAACGTTGCACGGAACTTAGCCACTTGGTGTAAATTTCATGGTGCAATAAACTACTGTTCTCCAGCATTGAATTTCTTGATCAAATTCGAGTAATGTAAAACAAGCTTAGTTAGTGCTTATTTCTGGGCTGTTGACCAGAGAATTACGATGGGAATAAGTAATAACCTTATTCTTAAACTTCTACACAATTTCAACTTATAAATGTGTAATTTGAATTTAAAGTGATGCTTACTGATACAGTAACCATAGTGACTAATTGACAACCAAGCTGACCATAATCAAATAGTTTGGCCTTAAATTGTGAGCATTCACTCAAAGTGCTGGATAATGTGCCTCTTTCCCGGGGCCTCTTTAAAGATGCCGCATCATGTTGACATCACTGCACTAGAAGTATTATATAATGTCTGTCTGTCCGTGTGTGTGTGTGTGTCTGTCTGTCTGTTCTGTTTTGTCTCGGTCTCGTTCTCTCCCTATCTCTTTCTTAATTGATCAATCAAGTAATTACTGATCAGTGGATTGATCCCAGGGGCCACTCAAACCCAATGTGTTACCATTCTCGAGTAGAAATATGCAGGAAAGGGTCACTAATGATTTTACGCAACATCACAGACTGCGCGGACCACATTTTGGGTCCCAATTTCAGGCTCCTTTGCTAAAGAGGGTTCCATATTTGACATAATTATTGCTCTAGCCTCTAGGTGCCCTAAGTCAGTGACCATTTTGGGGGGAGATGCATTTATTATTTATGTTAAATTGAGAATTTACACAAATTTTATAGTCAAAATCATCACACTCCAAAGCCAGATGGCAATTTTATTTCAATATTTGATCAAGTTGAATTGTACAAGAGCATTGAATAGAGGCTGTTGTGTATGGGCACTTATTATTAAAAGGGGCACTAATTAGGTCGAATACCATAGGCCAATGGCACATCTGACCTCCAAATCAGATTTAGGCAGGCTTGTATACAAAACTTCAGCAACTCGGGGCATGGATTTTCTTGGTGAGCCACGAAAGGATCATGAAATGTGTAAATATATGGCTGCAAACTGGGGCTGCAGAGTTGCCATCATGTTAAGCTTGCGTGAATCACAGGGTATATCGGAGGAGGGTAGTACCCCCGGTCCAGTTTAAGCCATTAGGTGCGCCATTTTGACAAATGACACTTTTTGACAGTGTCAACATGAGGGCCTGCTTGAGGATGGTAACATATGATAGTGGTCCCCTGGGATTGATTGATTCCAAAAAATCTACTTTGACAGAAAGATTCTCATTTCTGTACTGCCAAAAAAAACCTCTTTATGATTTTTTTGAAAATCAACACCATATTAAATTGTTGTAGCTACAATTTACTCTAACAGTGGAAAAAATATCCTGTTACTAATTCAAAACTATATCCCCAACTCACAAGACGATATTTTTTATTACAAGCCATTCCCTGGCTAAGCAATGATGGTAATTTTCAACAGATAATTAATAGGTCAATTGCAGTATCGTGATTCAAGCTATCATTAATCAACCTTTCAATTAATTACTAATGCAATGGAATTAAACTAATGATAGATTACTTTTGATTATGGCATCGCTACTTGTTGAATCTGTATAAGGTCAGCAAAGGAAAGAAATTAATGAGGAGGTGGATGGAGGACTCTTGACAATAAAAGGCTATCATGATCAAGAGGCAGATTGGGATATTTCACTGTTACATAGAATCCACTACTTACAAGTTCTCCCTATCGCTTTTTAAAGTAAATCGAAATTTTTTTTTTATGAAATGTAAAAATGTAAAAAGGTATGTGTAGCCATATTTATTATACACATCTGGACCAATTTATAGCATCACACATCATTGCTATCAGTCGCAATGGTTATGTAAAACAAAAAGCCATTTTAAAAATGGCAACAGAGTCTGTATTATTTTCATTATTATGTCTATATGTATTCAGTACCTAGAGGCTGCTAATAAATTTAAATATTATTATAAATTTATTATCATTATTGTTATTGTTATTATTATTATTTTTTTACTATAATTATTCGGTCAGTATTTTAATTTAATTTTCTGTAAAAATTTGGGTAGGTAGGGAGTGTTTCTTCCCCTCAAAATTGTTCACTGATGTTTACATGCATTCTCTTTGCCCATAAGAACAAATTATAACATCAGAAAATGTTGGCAAATGTGAGCCTCACTTTGTACCCTGTTAGACACAATATTATATTGAAACTCATGGGCCTCAGACTTTCAAGCCTGTAGCATACACAGTTTGCTACCTGCTTTGCCGGTCATGTTCCAGTTCAATGTTTATTTGTTTGCAAATTTACTTCTACTGGGTGAACATTCACTTGTCTGTAAAGAGTAGTTTAGCTGATAGACATCAATATAATGGATCTCTTTTGGTAAAAAAAAATCAATTCTTTCAACAATTTGATTTCCCACTGTCAGAGAAACCAAATGACTCATCTAACACAAAATGCTTAGAAATTTATATTACTTTGGCCTACTGGATTATAAATAAACGATAAACTAATCATCCTGACTTCAGCAATCTACACACATATTTCTCTGCTAGTGTCATGGCTCTTGATACCAGAAAAATGCAGGGCTTACCATGTTTTCGGTAATGAATGCCCTGGCATTTGTTAAAAGCTATTTTTCAATCAAATTTTTTTTTACATCCAGTCAAAAATCACAAAGTTTGACTCGCTTCCAATTTGTTTCTGGGTTCAAATCCAATATAGCTAATTTGTTGGCTGACCATTTTTACTTCCTGTTCACTATAATTGAAAGGTGTTGTAATCAAAAACCAGATTTATGTATTCCCCCCCCCCCCAATGTTTTTAGTGAATTTGTGACCAGTTTGAAGAAAAACATAAACGAAATTCTTAGGGCAAAAAGCTGCAAAATATGTTTTTTAGAGATGGAGATGATCTAAAATATTTTCACAAAATATTGACTAATTGGAATGATTCAAAGTTCATTCCTGATAAAGTAATATAAACAGAGGATAACTGATTAATACCATTGGAAAATGGTGTAGGATTCATATTTTGTCAATTGAAAAAAAAATCCTGCGATATTATTTGGCCTATAAGGGATAAGCTGTCACATGTGACTTACACTAGGGATCAATCATGATACAGCTGCAATATAGGACCATGCAATGCATACTGATATTGGCTGCTTGTTAACTCAATTAATGATTTCAATTATTACCATGACACAGTATTTGGAGTCTGATTCATAGGATTTGCAAAATGTTAATGTTTTCATGCAGTCTTGCCAAAGTATAATATTTTGATTCATGGGTAGGTGCTACTTTATATGGTGTGAGTTCGGGGTATTCTATAAGAGGTTCAAGCAGTGGCATTTCCCTGGTTCAAGGTATTGGGTTGAACCATTAGGCCCGGTCCCCGCACTCATTGCATCCGCGGGTATTCATGCTTGTCGGTGAACTTTCAAAACACCCCTTTTGCATCTCATTTTAGGGAAAAACACCCCTTTTTTAGCGATTTCGCGAATTATTTGCCCTTCGACAATACCCCTATTTTTGCTAAAACGCGAACTATATTTCTAATACACCCTTTTCTGGCAGAAACGTGTAGGCTGCTCGATGAAAATACCTTTTTTTTTCAATTTCGCGAACATGTGGTTTGAAAAAACACCCCTTTTTTGTGTGTTTCGCGAATCGCGTTTCTTCATCTGAAAACATCCCTTATTTTGCGAAATTTTCGACGAGCATGAATACCCGCGGATGCACGGAGTGCGGGGACCGGGCCATTAGGTAATACAAGTCGATAGTCTGAAGGGTCATTTGGTCCAAAGACTCAATAAAATAAAAGTATCATAAACCTGAATCCTTACACTAAGACCCTGGTCAGACATACATACTTGCATCATCCGACCATCATTTTCTTTACCATGGTCCGACTAAACAAGTAAATTTTCACTGGCGGCCATTTTGACAGCCATCTTGGAATGATAGGTCCTAGGCTGTTGTAAATGACTCTATTGGATTCCTTGACCCTGAAAACATGTATAGATATCAGAATCGTGCTGCTGGGTGCTTCTCTGACCATGTTATGGTGATTTTAAAAGATTTTGGCGGCCATTTTAAAAAAGCCTTCAAGCGAGAGTTCCTCACACTTTTCAATGGGTCAGACCCCTCTTATTTTATTCAGCGTCCTCAAATCCATAAAAAACCACCTTCAAAACTTCTTGTACTCAACCCGAGAACGGGACTTCCATTCTGGACCCTACTACTACAATGTAAGCTCAAATCATAGAATTAACCCAACCCTGACTCTTATCCTACCTCTGACCATAACCCTAGCCTAGCTAACCCTTAGAACCTTAACACAAACCAAACTGAGTGCCCTAACCTCCCCCCCCCCCCCTTAACCCCATGAGCACTACCTGCTGATCTAACATTGCCTCTGATTGGTCAATTACATGATATCTTCACTTTAATCACCAATCAGAATGGAGTTTTGCAAATAATTCACCCCAATTTTTTTGTGTGGTGAAATTATTCTAACAATGTTGCTGATTGGTCCAATTGATAATGAAAACTTCATTTTGGCCAATAACCCTTCAGACTAATGGCTAGTGTTCCCAACCAGTCATTATACTTTGCAATATTGTCATATTAACTCTAACTTACTGTAAATAAAGATCATACTAATCTTGGACATATATAAAATATAGCCAACATTATGACCAATCCTGCACAGCTAAACTACATCCTAAACACAGACATTAGCACCTTTTATCCAATTTAACCACTTTCCTAATGCATGAAACCATGGCAACAACCGTGTTACCAATAAAAGCTGGCCTACTAAATCTTAGGTTCAAATGGGGAAAAGTACAATCTGGTCCAAGCAAAATATTTTGTTGCCCAAAATTGTGACCATTTTGTTTTGTGTGAGCTGTAGGGAGCTGTCGGTAAAGCCCCAGTTTGGAGAGGGTGGAGTGGGGTGTCCCATGTCTCCCACTGCTGCCACTAAAATATTACACGTTATGTATGTATCTCTAAATATATTTGTCTGATATGCTTAAATGCATCCCAAGTATTTTGCTATAAAATGTCACCCAAGTTTGGTCAAATTTGACATTCACAAACATAAATTTCTTTATCATATTATATACATGTAGTAACCTTATGGTCTATTCCGGGAAGAATGAAATGAAAGCAATGTTTGCACGCAGATTCTGATTTCAATCGGACCATGTCAAAAATCGATATGCACACTCAGATAGGTACCATATGCATTAGTATTCCACATATTTCACCTCACTTGATATGGTCAAAGATGTTTGTGTTTTATGTATATGGGACCCACTCTCCCCCCTCTCTCTTGTGGGGATGACACCTGGAGCCCATTTCACATAGCCTTATGATCAAGCTTTTTACGGTTGATTTATCAAAGTCCCTATTAAATCAATTGTAAGATCCAAGCACGTTGCAAGCAGTGGCATGGGTGCCCCACTGTTTTGCAACTTCGCTCACTCCGCTTTCCGGATCGTAACTTTGGGTGCCTCATGTTTTGTCACCTTGCTACACGCCTGGTAAGATCAGTCGTAAGTGCTTGTGAAACAGGCCCCAGAATATATTGGGTGCATTGACCTGCTTTTTTATCGAATATCTCGTAAGGTGAATTTACACTGTCGCTGATGAGCAACGAGGAAGAGAATTCCCTGTTCAGTGCATTGGGAAAAGCGCTCTACTGCATTGGCATAAATTCATTCTACAATCAGAAATATTGTAGATTTTGACCAGAAAGGTAACTTATATCATGTTGTCAGCATCTGTTGCTTCAGGATAAATATAGCGTGAAATAAACATGATATATTTGACATGGCATGTTGTGCGTGACATGTTTTCTTGTCATATCTGAGGCTGCACACACACAACTCAACAAGCTACAATATAAATAATGCTCTTGTGTATTTAAAAGCAAATAAGCTAAATAAATAAACACATAAATAAAACGAATAAACAAATAAATAAATGAAATGTTAAAATTACAATCTTTAAAATCATCTACTTATAACTATAAACTAAAAATCTCAAAATGTTTAGTCATACAAACTATGAGCAAGATGAGTGAAGCATTTAACAAGAATTTCCTCACATGTACATGTATAGTATGTATTCAGTTGGTACCCATCAGTTTCCTGTGACTTCTCTCTAGTCCGAAGGGTCGCTATTCCGAAGGTTCTCTAGTCCAAAGGATTGCTAGTCTGAAAACCAAATTAAATCTGAATATAGAATAAGGGTTAGTGTTAGGTTCAGCATTAGGGTTAGCGAGCCTTATTCTATATTCGGACTAGAGAACCTTATTTATTATTCAGACTAGCGAACCCTCAGACTAGAGAACCCGATATTCGGACCAGCAAACTTTCTTCAGAATTCGGACTAGCGAATGGTAAATTACGTGTTTGAACTAGCGACCCTTCGGACTAAGGGGTCTTAACGGACTAGGGAACCTTTGGAGTAGAGAGTTGTCGCCCAGTTTCCAGTGATTACGAACATGACTGCCGCCTCAAAATGTAACATAGGATTCACATAAATTGTTAATTAATGTCATGTCATAAGTAGTTATATAATTATGGTCATATCAAGAGGATCCCTAATATGTTTCATTTGGTCATTTTTCAATAACCATCAAAACTGATTGGTATCAATCATTTTGATACTGTCTGTACAGTCACAGATCATCCCCCAACAACACCAGTCCCATGAGCTGTTTATATCCAAACACGTCAATGTTTTCCAACATGCCTAAATACCAGAGTGCAATAATTCAATTCAATGCATCTCCGACCGGTTATTTACATTTGATTCCACATCTTCAACAACCGTAACCATTTCTCTCACGTGCTGCAATATTCAACATCATGAAAACTCGCAATACCCATGCCAGGCAAGCCTGCTAGCTGGCTTCATGACAGTGGAAGTGGGTCAACTTGCTGCTCTAATTGGCCATTGCTCGATTGCCTTCTTTTTGGCAGCTTATAGCAGTCAACCTGTGGGAGGATGTGCTAGTATTTTTATTAAATCACACAGCCTACCTACTTGCCTCCCTGTCCAATGTACTGCAATGTCACCTGCATTTCAATTCCATTGCTTTTTATTTACTATGTTCAACAAATTCCAGTCAATGCACTGTACAAATCTAAACTGTAAAAGTTTGTGACATATTTTTCAGAAATAGTTTTTTTATACTTAAGGTGCATTTCATGATTCTATCATCCTCTAGTTAGGATATGATTCAATAGATACCAACGAAAAAAGCTTAACAAATTTCCGTTGATTCAGACTGACTGAATTAGCGAGTTATAAATGCATTTATAATTGAATGTATTCAAATGCCCCATAGGCCACTGTGTTGTAATTTCTGTCTGTTGACAGTCAGAAAATACAAGCGATGTCTTTGTCAAATGACAGAATCAGCAAGTAAGGTCATGCACACAAACATTATGCAGTCCTAGGTTTCTGATGGTATAAATTGCATCTTTTTTGGGAGTATAAAGTGAGGCAGGTGCAATTCTTTTAGTAGTGGATGACAACACAGGTGGTATAGAATGCAAGATCCCTATACATCATGGCAATATTTTAAGAAAGACCGTATAGCCTTCCCACTAAGGCTAGCATTTTGGTGGGCTAGCGGGTACCGCCGAGATTACATTACCCGGCAGGAAATACCCTGCCCGGCACCAAATTCAAAAAAAAAAAAAATTTAAAAATTCGGTTTTGTAGTGTCCCTGGACCTAGACCTAAATGCTTGGATCATTCATGGTTGACCTAAAAAAAAATTGAATTTTGCATGGTGTTTTGTATTTTTAATATGAAAATTGATACTTTGTTTTCATGTCATACTCTATTAATGATATCAAAATGCATTCAAATTCAATGCATTTTGATATTATTTTAGAGTCCTGTTGTCTTTATGACATAGGTCATTTGCAATTTTACATTGTTAATCATGGTAAATTTTGGTGTTAAATGGGCCAAAAAGAAGACATGCAGTGCAATGTTGGATGATTCCAGTCACCTAGATCAAGCTAGCTATCATTATCAGCACTCTTTTATCATAATTCAACGTACTTGAGATTTAAATATAATCTATAGTTTGGATGTTTAACATATTTTCTTTTCATAGGAATTACACTGTAAAGACTTTCAACAAACAACACATATCACAACTAAAATTATGATATATGTTATAGAAAGTTTTTAACCGCAAAACTTGACGTATAGTCGTATACTGTACATACCCTGTGCCGGCTCCATTGCTTACAATATACGTCCCATGTGATTCACACAAAACAAGTCAACCAAGCCACCTCTGTAAATGCCAACGCCACACTTCACTTCCTAGTTCAATACTTCTTGCTCAGTGACACAACTTGAAATCGTCCAAGTAATTCCCTATAAAGTGACAGGACACAGCCACTCAACCCAGCAATCATGCAGCAACTCTATTCCTTGACTTGAGGCATTTTAGTTGTCCACCATTTTGTTTTTAAGTTAAGATTCGTGGGTTGAAACCTCCCATAATACTTCTTGCAGAAGGAAATGAGTAAGTGTAGGAATAAATTAACTTCCTGCAGAGACGTTATCCACCTTAATTTGGTTTTCCCACTTCACATTCAATGTTTTTAAAAGATAGACTGCACTTTATTTTGTACGCTGAGATCAAAGTTAGTAAGTTACAATTCAAATACAGATCCGTTAGTCATAAATATGGAGTGAATGAGACAGCTGTATGTTGTACAAATGTATGTATTTTTATAAACATCAGTCTCAGATAGAGTCAAGATTTTATCTCACAATTTAATTAAAGAATAAAAGATAGGAATTGCTTTTTTTTTTAGTTATCGTCTTTTGTATGATATCATGTCAATGACAATATTTCAAGTAAAATATTTAGAGTAGTCATTGTGGGTGCATAGTGGATATGCCTATGCCTATCTTCTATGACATTCATGAGAGACATTAATAAAAACAACAATTCTCGGTATTATTTTATAACTAAAACTAATTTTATTTAGCAAAAAAATAAAACATTATGAGAACTCCCCTTAATCCAAAGAAATGAAACTTCAGTTGCACATACTGTGATCGTGTGCATGTATCACAGAGTTGCATGCATATTGCATACAACACTATACATCCATGCAACTAATGACAGGTCAATCCCCTAGTTACCAAATTTGTGCTTCATTCTTAAGCGAGCGATTTTTGGCACACATTTATGGGGTGCCATTTAAATAAAACACTCTATAAACTAGAGCGGTTACCGCACCATAGCTGAACCATGGGGATTTGGCAGTATATTGTGGTATATGTATCACCCCTTTATACAGGGGTGCAAATTGTGATTTCTTCCTCAGGAGCAAGGTTTTTAGGCTCAAGATTTCCTCAATCATACCAGACATAAAATAGCTTTATCATGCACTTCAAAAGATGAGAATGGTAACATACATGTAGTGTGTATTTTCAGCCTAGCAACATATTATGTTAAGTCTTCGAGATCCCAAAAAAGCCCTTATTGTGAGAATGCGTGCCCCCCCATTTCCTCTGTCATTTTTATTCAGATGGAGCACAACTTGTTCAGTGCTTTATGGTTCTTCTTTTAAATTTCCTCAATATTTTTCAGGTCGTCCTCTCCTCACTGGCATTAGTATTGATACACTGAATCTATTAGTTGCCGCCTCTCTATAAATTTCCTCAGTTTCCCTGTTTTTCCTGTTATATTACATTGAATACCTCCTCTGGTGATGAATTATAAACGTCCTCATAATATGCATTATAAACTAATTTCCGTATTCTAACACCAACACCTTCCTCATTTTGCTATGAATTCCTCCAAATTTTGCACAACCAGTCTTCACTGCCTCATAGCCTATTAATAACTTGTTATTTTTTGCTGAGATCTGTCTCCCTCTACATAATCTTCAACCTCAATCCTCTTCTGTTTTTTTTCTTCTTTTTCCCTCTTCCTCTCCGCTTTTCTTTTCTTCTCCCTCCCTCTTTTTTCCTCTCTTTCTTTTTTCTTCCCAAGGCATTATTTCCTTAATTTTGACTGTCATTTCCTAGGAGCGGTGCTCCCCGCTCCCGCACAATTTGCATCCCTGCCTTTATAACACCTTAATGCCCTTAAAGGGGGATTTTGTGATCCACAGCCTCATCCCCCCACTTTTCCCAAAAAAAGTTGAGATTTTTACACCACTGGATACCTCTGGCTACATAATGTTTATGTACCAAATATTTCTTGCAGATTAATTTGTTTAGCAAAAATATCCCCAAATTTGAATTTCGTTCTGGTGCACCAGAACGAAATTACAACACATTGTCTATGGAGCAGTGTAATACACATAATCATGCATAACTCGCAAACGCAAAATCGGAATCAACTGAAATTTTGGAAATAAGCTTTTTTCGTGGATATCTATTGAAAAATGTCATAAAAAGAGGATGCTAGGATCACGAAATCCTCCTTTAAATGAAATATTAAAATATTTTAAACATGTTTAGAATGGCATAAAGATCATTGCATTTAAATATCAGCTCAATTGGAGCATTTTTGAAAACTTGACCTTTGACCCTTTTATGACCCCTGAATGACCTTAAATGAATATTAGAATATTTTAAACATGTTTAGTTTAGAATGTCATAAAGATCATTGCATTTAAATATCAGAGGGCGCACCACCAAAGCACTCCACGATCTATGTACCAGTGAAATTCGGTTAAAATAGTCCACCGCTTATTTCAGCTTGTTGCGGCTTTATTTTCTATAGATATTGTCAAAATTCGCTCGTTTTCAGCTCATTTGCTTCCGACAAGTGTCTGCATGAAAGAATCGGAGAAAAAATCCCAATATTTTATTTCAGAGGTGAAGTTTTGGCGCGAATTTGAACAACGTCCGGTTTCAAAAATTGAGTGATTTTTGAGGGTTAAATTGGGAGGTTTTTCTTTGCGGAAAAATAAAAAAAAAAGTAGATGGTCACCAATATATTCTGTTAAAAGAATAATATTCTACACGTGATAAGCTTTAATTTGATACCAAACTTTTGATCTATATTACGTTTTTGCAGTGACAAAACGGCATCCAAACGTTCGTATTTTCCTGTGTTATCCAATGGCGCAATCATAGGTGGTGCGCTCTCTTATAAGCGGCTTTTAAAGTGTGTTGCTATGTACGCGCATTTTTACAAAAAAACATAGAATAAGGGCGGAAATCATAATAGGGCCCTAAATCATTTTATTTCATTCGCAAATGCTTGAAATAACGTTTGTGATTAGTTTTAGCAATAAAATTTTTTTATTTATCCAAAAATACAAGTCTCTGACGTTAAGAAAAGCATCAAAATCTACTTATATGAGCGCTTTTGCTATAGATTTATACCAAATCAGAATAACGTATAAAACTTGTATTTTTGCTTAAAATGCCAAAATAAAAGTAGGCCTAGTTTGAAGATAGAGAACGAGAGGGGGGGGGGGGGTAATTTGACTCAATTTTGTAAATAGGCCTATGTTTAAGGTATTCAAAATATTTGTACACACATAAAGTACTTTTCACAAGTAAAAAAATTAAAATTAAAGACTATCTTTTTGCATAAAACATTCAATTTTGTGTCCAACCTCTGCAAACTTCTGCATGTTGATAAACACGTTGAAATTTGGGTCTTTTGGTGATTCGGAGCTGATTTTAGAGCATCATTTCTTCCGAACGGAATGTCATGAGAGGATGAAATCTTGGGAAATGACTAGAAACTGTCTCTAGTTTACTTCAAAATGTAAAAAATGGATTTTGATAACTAATGACGTTTATAAGAGGGCGCACCACCAAAGCACTCCACGATCTATGTACCAGTGAAATTCGGTTAAAATAGTCCACCGCTTATTTCAGCTTGTTGCGGCTTTATTTTCTATAGATATTGTCAAAATTCGCTCGTTTTCAGCTCATTTGCTTCCGACAAGTGTCTGCATGAAAGAATCGGAGAAAAAATCCCAATATTTTATTTCAGAGGTGAAGTTTTGGCGCGAATTTGAACAACGTCCGGTTTCAAAAATTGAGTGATTTTTTAGGGTTAAATTTGCACGCTTTTTTTTCTTTATGCCAAATAGCAAAAAAAGTAGATGGTCACCAATATATTCTGTTAAAAGAATAATATTCTACACGTGATAAGCTTTAATTTGATACCAAACTTTTGATCTATATTACGTTTTTGCAGTGACAAACGGCATCCAAACGCGTATTTTCCTGTGTTATCCAATGGCTTAATCATTGGTGGTGCGCTCTCTTATAAGCGGCTTTTAAAGTGTGTTGCTATGTACGCAAGCATTTTTACAAAAAAAACATAGAATAAGGGCGGAAATCATAATAGGGCCCTAAATCATTTTATTTCATTCGCAAAAGCTTGAAATAACTTTGTGATTAATTTTAGCAATAATTTGTTTTTTTGTTTATCCAAAAATACAAGTCTCTGACGTTAAGAAAAGCATCAAAATCTACTTATATGAGCGCTTTTGCTATAGATTTATACCAAATCAGAATAACGTATAAAACTTGTATTTTTGCTTAAAATGCCAAAATAAAAGTAGGCCTAGTTTGAAGATAGAGAACGAGAGGGGGGGGTAATTTGACTCAATTTTGTAAATAGGCCTATGTTTAAGGTATTCAAAATATTTGTACACACATAAAGTACTTTTAACAAGTAAAAAAATTAAAATTAAAGACTATCTTTTAGCATAAAACATTCAATTTTGTGTCCAACCTCTGCAAACTTCTGCATGTTGATAAACACGTTGAAATTTGGGTCTTTTGGTGATTCGGAGCTGATTTTAGAGCATCATTTCTTCCGAACGGAATGTCGCAGAGAGGATGAAATCTTGGGAAATGACTAGAAACTGTCTCTAGTTTACTTCAAAATGTAAAAAATGGATTTTGATAACTAATGACGTTTATAAGAGGCGCACCACCAAAGCACTCCACGATCTATGTACCAGTGAAATTCGGTTAAAATAGTCCACCGCTTATTTCAGCTTGTTGCGGCTTTATTTTCTATAGATATTGTCAAAATTCGCTCGTTTTCAGCTCATTTGCTTCCGACAAGTGTCTGCATGAAAGAATCGGAGAAAAAATCCCAATATTTTATTTCAGAGGTGAAGTTTTGGCGCGAATTTGAACAACGTCCGGTTTCAAAAATTGAGTGATTTTTTAGGGTTAAATTTGCACGTTTTTTCTTTGCGGCCAAATAGCAAAAAAAGTAGATGGTCACCAATATATTCTGTTAAAAGAATAATATTCTACACGTGATAAGCTTTAATTTTATATCAAACTTTTGATCTATATTACGCTTTTTGCAGTGACAAACGGCATCCAAACGTATGCGTATTTTCCTGTGTTATCCAATGGCGCAATCATTGGTGGTGCGCTCTCTTATAAGCGGCTTTTAAAGTGTGTTGCTATGTACGCGCATTTTTACAAAAAAAACATAGAATAAGGGCGGAAATCATAATAGGGCCCTAAATCATTTTATTTCATTCGCAAATGCTTGAAATAACGTTTGTGATTAGTTTTAGCAATAAAATTTTTTTTATTTATCCAAAAATACAAGTCTCTGACGTTAAGAAAAGCATCAAAATCTACTTATATGAGCGCTTTTGCTATAGATTTATACCAAATCAGAATAACGTATAAAACTTGTATTTTTGCTTAAAATGCCAAAATAAAAGTAGGCCTAGTTTGAAGATAGAGAACGAGAGGGGGGGGGGGTAATTTGACTCAATTTTGTAAATAGGCCTATGTTTAAGGTATTCAAAATATTTGTACACACATAAAGTACTTTTCACAAGTAAAAAAATTAAAATTAAAGACTATCTTTTTGCATAAAACATTCAATTTTGTGTCCAACCTCTGCAAACTTCTGCATGTTGATAAACACGTTGAAATTTGGGTCTTTTGGTGATTCGGAGCTGATTTTAGAGCATCATTTCTTCCGAACGGAATGTCGCAGAGGGATGAAATCTTGGGAAATGACTAGAAACTGTCTCTAGTTTACTTCAAAATGTAAAAAAATGGATTTTGATAACTAATGACGTTTATAAGAGGCGCACCACCAAAGCACTCCACGATCTATGTACCAGTGAAATTCGGTTAAAATAGTCCACCGCTTATTTCAGCTTGTTGCGGCTTTATTTTCTATAGATATTGTCAAAATTCGCTCGTTTTCAGCTCATTTGCTTCCGACAAGTGTCTGCATGAAAGAATCGGAGAAAAATCCCAATATTTTATTTCAGAGGTGAAGTTTTGGCGCGAATTTGAACAACGTCCGGTTTCAAAAATTGAGTGATTTTTAGGGTTAAATTTGCACGCTTTTTTTTCTTTGCGGCCAAATAGCAAAAAAAGTAGATGGTCACCAATATATTCTGTTAAAAGAATAATATTCTACACGTGATAAGCTTTAATTTGATACCAAACTTTTGATCTATATTACGTTTTTGCAGTGACAAAGCGGCATCCAAACGTGCGTATTTTCCTGTGTTATCCAATGGCTAATCATTGGTGGTGCGCTCTCTTATAAGCGGCTTTTAAAGTGTGTTGCTATGTACGCAGCATTTTTACAAAAAAACATAGAATAAGGGCGGAAATCATAATAGGGCCCTAAATCATTTTATTTCATTCGCAAATGCTTGAAATAACGTTTGTGATTAGTTTTAGCAATAAAATTTTTTTATTTATCCAAAATACAAGTCTCTGACGTTAAGAAAAGCATCAAAATCTACTTATATGAGCGCTTTTGCTATAGATTTATACCAAATCAGAATAACGTATAAAACTTGTATTTTTGCTTTTTTTGCCAAAATAAAAGTAGGCCTAGTTTGAAGATAGAGAACGAGAGGGGGGTAATTTGACTCAATTTTGTAAATAGGCCTATGTTTAAGGTATTCAAAATATTTGTACACACATAAAGTACTTTTCACAAGTAAAAAATTAAAATTAAAGACTATCTTTTTGCATAAAACATTCAATTTTGTGTCCAACCTCTGCAAACTTCTGCATGTTGATAAACACGTTGAAATTTGGGTCTTTTGGTGATTCGGAGCTGATTTTAGAGCATCATTTCTTCCGAACGGAATGTCGCAGAGGGATGAAATCTTGGGAAATGACTAGAAACTGTCTCTAGTTTACTTCAAAATGTAAAAAAATGGATTTTGATAACTAATGACGTTTATAAGAGGGCGCACCACCAAAGCACTCCACGATCTATGTACCAGTGAAATTCGGTTAAAATAGTCCACCGCTTATTTCAGCTTGTTGCGGCTTTATTTTCTATAGATATTGTCAAAATTCGCTCGTTTTCAGCTCATTTGCTTCCGACAAGTGTCTGCATGAAAGAATCGGAGAAAAAATCCCAATATTTTATTTCAGAGGTGAAGTTTTGGCGAATTTGAACAACGTCGGTTTCAAAAATTGAGTGATTTTTTAGAGTTAAATTTGCATGTTTTTTTTCTTTGCCAAATAGCAAAAAAAAGTAGATGGTCACCAATATATTCTGTTAAAAGAATAATATTCTACACGTGATAAGCTTTAATTTGATACCAAACTTTTGATCTATATTACGCTTTTTGCAGTGACAAACGGCATCCAAACGTCATGTATTTTCCTGTGTTATCCAATGGCGCAATCATTGGTGGTGCGCTCTCTTATAAGCGGCTTTTAAAGTGTGTTGCTATGTACGTTTAAAAAAAAAAAAAAAAACATAGAATAAGGGCGGAAATCATAATAGGGCCCTAAATCATTTTATTTCATTCGCAAATGCTTGAAATAACGTTTGTGATTAGTTTTAGCAATAAAATTTTTTTTATTTATCCAAAAATACAAGTCTCTGACGTTAAGAAAAGCATCAAAATCTACTTATATGAGCGCTTTTGCTATAGATTTATACCAAATCAGAATAACGTATAAAACTTGTATTTTTGCTTAAAATGCCAAAATAAAAGTAGGCCTAGTTTGAAGATAGAGAACGAGAGGGGGGGTAATTTGACTCAATTTTGTAAATAGGCCTATGTTTAAGGTATTCAAAATATTTGTACACACATAAAGTACTTTTCACAAGTAAAAAATTAAAATTAAAGACTATCTTTTTGCATAAAACATTCAATTTTGTGTCCAACCTCTGCAAACTTCTGCATGTTGATAAACACGTTGAAATTTGGGTCTTTTGGTGATTCGGAGCTGATTTTAGAGCATCATTTCTTCCGAACGGAATGTCGCAGAGGGATGAAATCTTGGGAAATGACTAGAAACTGTCTCTAGTTTACTTCAAAATGTAAAAAAATGGATTTTGATAACTAATGACGTTTATAAGCGGGCGCACCACCAAAGCACTCCACGATCTATGTACCAGTGAAATTCGGTTAAAATAGTCCACCGCTTATTTCAGCTTGTTGCGGCTTTATTTTCTATAGATATTGTCAAAATTCGCTCGTTTTCAGCTCATTTGCTTCCGACAAGTGTCTGCATGAAAGAATCGGAGAAAAAATCCCAATATTTTATTTCAGAGGTGAAGTTTTGGCGAATTTGAACAACGTCCGGTTTCAAAAATTGAGTGATTTTTAGGGTTAAATTTTGCGTTTTTTTTTTGCGCCAAATAGCAAAAAAAGTAGATGGTCACCAATATATTCTGTTAAAAGAATAATATTTTACACGTGATAAGCTTTAATTTGATACCAAACTTTTGATCTATATTACGCTTTTTGCAGTGACAAACGGCATCCAAACGTCGTATTTTCCTGTGTTATCCAATGGCTTAATCATTGGTGGTGCGCTCTCTTATAAGCGGCTTTTAAAGTGTGTTGCTATTTATGCGCATTTTTACAAAAAAACATAGAATAAGGGCGGAAATCATAATAGGGCCCTAAATCATTTTATTTCATTCGCAAATGCTTGAAATAACGTTTGTGATTAGTTTTAGCAATAAAATTTTTTTATTTAAACAAAAATACAAGTCTCTGACGTTAAGAAAAGCATCAAAATCTACTTATATGAGCGCTTTTGCTATAGATTTATACCAAATCAGAATAACGTATAAAACTTGTATTTTTGCTTAAAATGCCAAAATAAAAGTAGGCCTAGTTTGAAGATAGAGAACGAGAGGGGGGTAATTTGACTCAATTTTGTAAATAGGCCTATGTTTAAGGTATTCAAAATATTTTTACACACATAAAGTACTTTTTAAAATTAAAAAAAATTAAAATTAAAGACTATCTTTTTGCATAAAACATTCAATTTTGTGTCCAACCTCTGCAAACTTCTGCATGTTGATAAACACGTTGAAATTTGGGTCTTTTGGTGATTCGGAGCTGATTTTAGAGCATCATTTCTTCCGAACGGAATGTCGCAGAGGGATGAAATCTTGGGAAATGACTAGAAACTGTCTCTAGTTTACTTCAAAATGTAAAAAATGGATTTTGATAACTAATGACGTTTATAAGAGGGCGCACCACCAAAGCACTCCACGATCTATGTACCAGTGAAATTCGGTTAAAATAGTCCACCGCTTATTTCAGCTTGTTGCGGCTTTATTTTCTATAGATATTGTCAAAATTCGCTCGTTTTCAGCTCATTTGCTTCCGACAAGTGTCTGCATGAAAGAATCGGAGAAAAATCCCAATATTTTATTTCAGAGGTGAAGTTTTGCGCGAATTTGAACAACGTCCGGTTTCAAAAATTGAGTGATTTTTTAGGGTTAAATTTGCACGTTTTTTCTTTGCGGCCAAATAGCAAAAAAAAGTAGATGGTCACCAATATATTCTGTTAAAAGAATAATATTCTACACGTGATAAGCTTTAATTTGATACCAAACTTTTGATCTATATTACGTTTTTTTTTTGACAAAACGGCATCCAAACGTGCGTATTTTCCTGTGTTATCCAATGGCGCAATCATTGGTGGTGCGCTCTCTTATAAGCTCAATTGGAGCATTTCTGACAACTTGACATTTGACCCCTTTATGACCCCTTAAGGGTGGTCTTAACCCTGGAATTATGGAAACTTTCAGGCTTCATAACTGCTAAATTATTAGTCTAAAGAATATAAAAGTATACATTTTAGACTGGAAATGACTTTGTTGAATTCATCTGTGAGGTCCAATTTGGGCCAAAATGCTCATTTTGGAGAAAATCCCAAAGAACAGGATTTTTGGCCAAAATTTTTTCGTGCAACGTATTAAACAAAAAAATTGTTTGGCCAAAAAAATGTTTTTATTAATTTTTAAAAACTAGATAAAAATATCTAAGGACTGTTTTTTCATTTTTTGAATTTTGACCAACTTTGAGAAATTTGCACCAAAAATGGTAAAAAATGCAAAATTTTCAAAAATTCATAAAAAGCCTGATTTTACCCAAATTTCAAATATTTTTGGTGAAGTTGGTCAAAATTCAAAAAAATGAAAAAACGGTCCCTAGATATTTTTATCTAGTTTTTAAAAAATTAATTAAAAAAATTTTGGGGCCAAACAATTTTTTTGTTACGTTTCACGAACAAATTTGGGCCTAAAAACCCGCTTTGGGGGATTTTCTCCAAAATGAGCATTTTGGCCCAAATTGACCTCACAGATGAATTCGCTTGAACGGAACGACCCAGAGATAGGTGTGTGTAAAAAGTAGAAAAATACCCAGTGGTCTAGTCGCAGCAGCCCAGTGCATACCTGCCAACTTTTGAAAACTAGAAATAGGGACACTTATGAAGCAGAGTGAGCGTAAGCGCTCACGACATGGCCGGGGGTCCAGGGGCGAAGCCCTGGTGGGGGTTGAGGGGACGAAGCCCCCCGAAGCCAAAGTCAGAGGGTAAAAAGAACATTTCAAAGCTTCTGGCGTGTTCTACACTTTTAATAAAAAGTGCTTCCTTCTTCCAGAAAACATGCTTTAAAGTTTCGAGTTTCCTATACTTTTATGCACAAGAGACACTCTTAAAAAATGTTTTTTGGCTTTATTACATGACCAATATGGCTTACGTTGATATATGTGAAGCAGAAAAATAAAACAATAATTAACCATTTGTGCTTGCAGGGTGCACAATAGTAATAAATTTCCCTATACTTTGTGTACAAAATGGCCTCTATTCAAATGGCTCTACCTACCTTACGAAGCGACTCAATTTTTCAAAGTGATGTTTCCTGACTGACAAACATACAAGCAAGTAAACAAACTAAATTAAATATATTGGTGACCATTGAATTTTCGAGCTACCGGTCCACGAATGCTATCCACTTTTTTCACCCAATTTTCAAAATAGAAGCACTTGTGATTTTACCTAGAAGCAGCCGGTTTAAGAAATACATGAAAAATCTGAATAAAAGCCCAGAATCTTTTCCAATCTTGGTAGATGCTTAGATTCAAGCCTACATTTAGTACCTGGCACAAATTTTTCCCAAAATCTGCACAATTTTTTGGTTTTTAATATTGATTTATAGTTGGTTAACTTTTACCGAAATGTAAAAACACCGCAGATCAGGACGGAATCCCACAAGAGACATTATTTGGTGATGTGAAATCTTCACGGACCTCAAGATGTTTGATTTTATAATTTCCTAAGAGTTTTAATACTAATTAACATTATATAACTTCACTTTGAGTGACCGATCACAAGTTGACATTTTTGGGGCCAAATTCAACTTGGCGCCAAATTCAAAAAATGTGCTATCTACTGTAGATAGCACATGTAATGGAACAAATTAAAATCAATTTATTTTGACAATGTTGATCCCAATCTGTAGGCCTATAATGTCTGAGACATGAAGTTAATTTGGTAATGCACGCAAACAAACAAACATAAAGGCTGCTGGAGCTCATGACACGGGCCTTGGATCAGGTAAACTTACCTTATGTGTGTGTAGAAGGGGGGGTAGGCAGGCTAAACTTATGACAGACAGCAAGACAGACACACAGATATGACAGAAGCAGCAGGGAAAACATGACCACAAAGGCAAATGCATGAATTATACAAGTGTTGAATTACATGGGTCTTTGATCATGTTGGTGAAATCATAAGCTTAGCCTAGCCACCCCCCCAATCCAGGCAGTTACATAACAGTGCCACCATACCGATGTTTTCTCCATCTCCAATTTGGCTGCCTGTCATAATTAAGCTTAGCCTACCCTACACACACACACCCCACAAAGGTAAGCTTACCTGTTCATGCATTGACCTAACAGTGCCTCTATACTGATATTTCTCCAAGTCTCCAATTTTGGGCCATAACTCACCTTAGCACTGATAGCCTAGTAGGCCTAAATGTTGTTTTTTTCTGCAATTTTAGCTATAAATTATATGAATTACAATCAAAAACACCTCATCAGTCAATATGCAAATGCTAATCAAAACTTGTTTGGCACAGGTCTAACTTGCTGAATGAAAACGTCTTCCGTATAGGCTCACACACGTACTCTCGCTTGAGGGTGCACAATAGTAATAAATTTCCCTATACTTTGTGTACAAAATGGCCTCTATTCAAATGGCTCTACCTACCTTACTGAAGCGACTCAATTTTTCAAAGTGATGTTTTCCTGACTGACAAACATACAAGCAAGTAAACAAACTAAATTAAATATATTGGTGACCATTGAATTTTCGAGCTACCGGACCACGAATGCAATACACTTTTTTCACCCAATTTTCAAAATAGAAGCACTTGTGATTTTACCTAGAAGCAGCCGGTTTAAGAAATACATGAAAAATCTGAATAAAAGCCCAGAATCTTTTCCAATCTTGGTAGATGCTTAGATTCAAGCCTACATTTAGTACCTGGCACAAATTTTTCCCAAAATCTGCACAATTTTTTGGTTTTTAATATTGATTTATAGTTGGTTAACTTTTACCGAAATGTAAAAACACCGCAGATCAGGACGGAATCCCACAAGAGACATTATTTGGTGATGTGAAATCTGCATCCACTGCCTCCCCCACCCCCACCAACTGGCACCCCATCCTGGGCC
The DNA here is from genome assembly GCF_039555335.1 of Amphiura filiformis. Classification (NCBI taxonomy): domain Eukaryota; kingdom Metazoa; phylum Echinodermata; class Ophiuroidea; order Amphilepidida; family Amphiuridae; genus Amphiura; species Amphiura filiformis. Next base: position 39,770,372 of record NC_092636.1, on the reverse strand, counting down.
TTGATGGTCAGTGTGCTTTTGGTTAAAATTTCAGGACGACAAACATTTGAGCAGATTTAGCACCCCAAAAGAGACCATTTTTGACATAAAAACCTGTTTTGGACTTTTTTGAAAAAATGCTTCCTTCATCCTAAAAAAGTGGTTTTAAATATTCACTTTCCTATACTTTTGTACATGAGAGACATTCTTCAAAGTGTTTTCTTGGCCTAATAATATGGCCTACATGATTGTTAACATTATACATTATGTTTTTAACATTATACATTGTAAGTCTCCACATACATAAATGACAGCCAGTGAAAATAATGACGTTTTTCAAAGTTGAAAATCTTTTAAAAACCAGATTGTCTCAGCATCAGGGAAACTTGGGCATTCATGTGCAGCCAAGTCTGGACAATTATCCTATCAGTTCCACTTGAGCCATATCAAGTCCTCTTGAAAGTTTATGCTATTGATTTGGGTCATGGTATTGGAATGATGTAGGAGTTGTTGTGTTGTTATAGCAACAATCCCAGATTCTTGGCCATTCTGATGGCACTTTAGTGGGGTGCAGCCAATCAGGTCTCTGCTTTAATTCCATTTCTTTTGTTGTGTTCACACCTTTCTTAGTAAGCCACTTGCATTTGCTCCTCCGATCATGCTGGACCAAAAAATTATTAGATCACATATGCAAATTATTGGGAATGATTTACATGGATTGCATGGTGCTCGAAAAGGTCAACCTGTAGTATGCAGGCTGGTTCTATTACTGGAGATACAAATTTATATTAATAATATAAGCCTTTTAGTTAAGAATAATAATCATGGTAGTATACCTTAATCTTCAAGTGTCTATTACTAGATAAATTCTAGGAGTTGCGAATGTTGGAACATCAGGCTTACCAATCATGTGATATAATCAGGCGCAAAGGTTTCAAACAACGGGGAAGGCACATGTAGTTTCTTTTTGCTGTTTGTTTCTTTGTGGTTATATTTCAGGAGTAATGATGCCCCCCGCTGATCTTGCACATCAATTGCAGTGAGGTTTGCTTCAAAAGACAAAAGACCTGTCTAAGCTGTTCAGGTTATCCAAACAATAGAAGGACTCTCAACGCATAAATAGGCGATTAAAAGGCTGTGAAGAGTTTCCATGTGCTTCTTTTGTCCAGTTTGCCATCAACATTTAGAAAACTAGTTAAGACCCAGGACACGATCATATCAGTAAGCAAATATTTTGTTGCGGGTCTGAGTTATCCGAACTAGAGTTTGGTTGGCTACGTGAATACTCGCAAGTTGTGCAAGCTGATTTCTTGCATTCTTCAGTCATGGCAGCTGTGCATCATCTACATATAATGCGCCACAAAAGATAAGAAGAAAAGAAGAAGACTGAGAACAATAAATTTGCAAGACTGGTAGAACATTTGATACAATGAATCAAGCAGACTTAGATTCTCATTATTTCCACAATCAAGAAGAACAAGACTTCACTCTAGATGAACAATTTTAATCGGATACCAAGGTTTTCTTTCTACAAAACCTCGCTAATTTCTTGTTCTACCTTGGCATCAATATCAGTCATTATTCTTCTGCAAATACGGTCAGTCTCAAATAACGTTAATCCAGTGACTCAACTAGACTCATAATTCCTAAGACTCTGAAATTTGACTTTACATTATATTTAAAGCAGCTAAATCTGGTTATGTACATGTATGTATGTCTGGGTGTAAAACATTCAGTAATTAATAGAAAATGGTAACTGTGTGGTTATGTGCAAATAAATTGTTCTTTTATAAGGCAAAAAGACAAATCTTAATGTTCATCGGCACACATTTTCTAAATAAATAGACAATGTGCATTGTATCTAAATGATATACAAGATATCTTATACTGCATAGGTTTGCTTCCGATGAGCTATTGGCTTCTATGAAATATCAACAAGGAATGTGCTATTTTAATTATAAGGTATTTTGTTTATGCATCAAAAATTTATTGACCTGATATGACATCCTTATTAAGTTTGAAAGTTAACCTGCCTTCTATAGGTACATGTAAAGATAGCTCTTTTTACAGATCCTAATATGTGGTAAGAATTGCAAATCTGCTCAAAAGACTAGGTCAATATTAATGCAAGAGACAATTTTCATTATTTACAAGTTGGAAATTGACTTCATAATGACGGTATTAATTAATGACGTAAAAATATGTCTTATGTCTCACTTTGTTTCAACTTAAATAGAATTGTCTTAAGTATGTGAAGATGAAATATGTAGGCTCTATTTGATATTACTATTAATAAATCTTCCGTCATTTATGCAACAAAAAAGAAGAAATTTATAAAGTCTAGATTAGAGTGCCAGGTTGCTCTTAGAAGACAACTATAAGCACACATATCATGTAAGATAGGTTAAAACATCAATAGACCTATAATAAAATTATATACATTAAGTATTGTTATGGATGGATTGGTCCTTACATTATATGGAACATATTTAATAACCTCTTGGTAATTCAATATTTGTTTTATGTTGTGGTTCAAGTAATTCAAACTTCATTGTATTATTTTATATTTTCTTTTACTACAAGAAGGCACAATGTGTAAGGTGAATGAAAATAAGAAAGGAGAATATAAGATTGCAATTGGTATCAACTATCAAGTTAAAGGAGAGGTAATTATTCATTGAATATTCTCTATTGTTTACATTGATCTGTTTAAAATATAGAACATTTATTTAGTTCTGAAACTTTTCATATGCTTAATGTAGACTTTTTCTCACAAGCAAAGGGCAATTTCTACTTAAGTGACATTGACAATGAACCCAGGCCACTTGACCAAAGAAACTTCAAGCAAATGCTTGATTAATTTGTAGTACAGATATTTTTTCAGTTCCTGAAAATATTATTAGTAGATATTAAATAATTCAATTTCTACAATTTTGCTGTACTACTGGGTATAAAAGGGGCTGGTTAAGTTAGCAACTATTTTAAACTGTGTAATTCAGTAATTCACAGCACCTTGTATTGTATTGTATTGTATTGTATTGTATTGTATTGATCATTTCATAGCGAGTGTGAATAAGTTACAATGTAAATGTCACAGATACTTTTGTAGGTCATGTAATGTTCTTGAGTTATGTTGTAAAGAGGGCTGAAACAACAACACTTTTGTAAAATGTACATAACTCATCAAGCAAGTTACAGAGTATTTGATTGTAGAATGAACTTTTGCAAAACAACAACGCATTATTTTTCAATAACATATTGATAGCGAGTGTGTAGAAGTCAAATGTCACGGTTATACTTTTGTAGGCCCTGTTGTCCTTGTGTTGTAAAGAGGATTTAAACGGCAACACTTTTGTAAATGTTCATAACTTCTCAAGCAAGTTTTCAAAGTTTTATAGAAGGAACTTTTGCAAAACAACAAAGTGTTATTTTACAAAACAAAGTGTTATTTTTAAATAAGATATTGATTAATCAAGATTCAAGATTTGGCTGCTTGGACCGACAATACCGCATCTACCCTTAAATTGCTTCAACAAGAATAATTGTTGATTATTGTGGGTGAGCAAGCCTATACAGTGCAATGCACTTAGATTATTTTGACATTATTAGCGGTGGCAACTTTATTTTGTTCAAAATTTAAATAAGCAGAAAAGATAAATAATTTCTGGGTTAGTATGTTGCCTTGTGATATCTGTTTCAACTAGTAGTATAAGGTACATATGGACACTATTCATGATCTTATCATTAAATGTGTCCTGAAATTGGAACTCTTAGAGTTCTGTGTTACTTGAAGGTTAGAGTTTGGTCAGATAGGCATTTTACAAATTCCGGTTTCAAAATCTTACAATGAGCACCCATTTCAGGTTTTATTCTCAAGTCAGATAAAGACCAAAATAATAAACATATATTTCAAGTTACAGGGGAAAGAAGAATTACGCATCGCACACTAGCACAATTAAGCATGAATTTACAAATGGAATTCCCTTGTTTATATATTTCAAGGTCGGTTGAAGAAATTCCAATAAAATAATTTTGTCGAATTGTGCATTGTTCATTTAAAAATAATGTATGTTACTTAGATAGTACATTACACTTGATTATATATGGAATTGTTGATCTATCTTTAAAAATATACATGTACATTGTATTTGATAAGTTGTGCTATACACGCTTGAAACATGCGTGATTGTATTGTAAAAACAACATTGCGTTCTAATTTTATACATATTTTGTGTATAATAGACATATTGATAGAGGTAAAATATTTAAAGAACAAGTAATGTTAAACCGATACATGTATATGCCTTTATGCTATGCATGGGCTCCCGATTATTTGTTTCAGAACATAGTTTGATGATAAGCATCCATGATTCAATAATCTTTGTGTCTATATTATTAGGGTGCACCAGTGAATTGTCTGTGTTTTCTTGTTTTGCCTGGCTTTTTGAGATAACAATCGTTAATAAATCTATATATTCATGTTTGCCAATAGCTTACATGCATGTCTTAATTATTTTATTTTAAATACACCATTGTTCATACTTTGGTCTATATCTATTATATTGTTTCGCACTGGTGTTCAATAGATCTTTGTTAAGAAAACCGCAGAATGAGTAAACCAATATTTGTCTGGTCTTGGGGCCTACCCCAATGCCTAGGTGATTGTTCACTACAATTATTGGTGGACACTAACAGTAAATTAAGAGTTGATAGCCTTCCGTTGTCATCAGAGGGATTGAATTGGTTCAGGGTTTTTTGATGCATTTTGGTGCATCCCGATCTTTTGTTTTCCACCTTTGCTAATTTGCTTTTTGGGGGGGGGGAGGGGAATTATGCAAGTTTCTCCATTGAGAAACTTGTATGGCATTGTTTCTTCTTTTGGAGATTTCTGTTTATTTAATAATTGCGTTATAAATATTGTTTTCCAATTCAATCCTCTGTTTGATCCAAAGAGGTATCTGTATTTGCTTAAGATGAAATTTGGTTAAATGTGATACAGAAGTCAATTCTTACATGTCCAGCCTATATGGTTGGCTTGTTGTACACATTTTTCCAATAATTCTTGTATTGTGTTATTAATAATATTTATTGGAAGATAAATAACTATTTATATTATGTCTTAACTGCTATGAAAGTGCTATGATTATTATATTATTATTATATTATGAAATCTATCATTATTTATCATTATTTATCTCAATTATATTTATGTATATGAATATAAAATTGTTGAATGGTCATAAATAGCTTAATAAATGGTCCTCATGATCGGGAGGGCAATGCGGAGTCTAATCATTGCTTTGGTGTTGTGTTTTCCTGATGTCTCGAGACAATGACGTTTTTCAAAGTTGAAAATCTTTTAAAAACCAGATTGTCTCAGCATCAGGGAAACTTGGGCATTCATGTGCAGCCAAGTCTGGACAATTATCCTATCAGTTCCACTTGAGCCATATCAAGTCCTCTTGAAAGTTTATGCTATTGATTTGGGTCATGGTATTGGAATGATGTAGGAGTTGTTGTGTTGTTATAGCAACAATCCCAGATTCTTGGCCATTCTGATGGCACTTTAGTGGGGTGCAGCCAATCAGGTCTCTGCTTTAATTCCATTTCTTTTGTTGTGTTCACACCTTTCTTAGTAAGCCACTTGCATTTGCTCCTCCGATCATGCTGGAACAAAAAATCCCACCCACCCTCCCAGTAGCTGGAAGGGTAATTCAGTTATCTCATTTGTCCAAGATGCTTCAATAAAAGTATGTCAAATTATGCTACTCTCCGCTTTGTCTGGAGTTTTCTTCAAATCCTGAAGAATCTCTTCAGTAGATTGTCTCCACTTTCTACTAAGCTTTGTGATGGCTTTATAAATGCTTTGTATGGAGTTCTTCAAATCCTGAAGAATCTCGTCTGTAGATTGTCTCCACTTTCTACTACGCTTTGTATGGAGTCTCGTCAATACCTGATGAAACTTGTCTGTAGATTGTCTCCACTTTCTACTACGCTTTGTATGGAGTCTCGTCAATACCTGATGAGACTCGTCTGTAGATTGTCTCCACTTTCTACTACGCTTTGTATGGAGTCTCGTCAATACCTGATGAAACTTGTCTGTAGATTGTCTCCACTTTCTACTACGCTTTGTATGGAGTCTCGTCAATACCTGATGAAACTTGTCTGTAGATTGTCTCCACTTTCTACTACGCTTTGTATGGAGTCTCGTCAATACCTGATGAGACTCGCCTGTAGATTGTCTCCACTTTCTACTACGCTTTGTATGGAGTCTCGTCAATACCTGATGAGACTCGTCTGTAGATTGTCTCCACTTTCTACTACGCTTTGTATGGAGTCTCGTCAATACCTGATGAAACTTGTCTGTAGATTGTCTCCACTTTCTACTACGCTTTTAATGGGAAATGTATGCTTTTATGGATTTTCTTCAAATCCTGAAGAATCTCGTCTGTAGATTGTCTCCACTTTCTACTGCGCTTTGTATGGAATCTCGTCAATACCTGATGAGACTCGTCTGTAGATTGTCTCCACTTTCTACTTCGCTTTGTATGGAGTCTCGTCAATACCTGATGAAACTTGTCTGTAGATTGTCTCCACTTTCTACTACGCTTTGTATGGAGTCTCGTCAATACCTGATGAGACTCGTCTGTAGATTGTCTCCACTTTCTACTACGCTTTGTATGGAGTCTCGTCAATACCTGATGAAACTTGTCTGTAGATTGTCTCCACTTTCTACTACGCTTTTAAAGGGAAATGTATGCTTTTTATGGATTTTCTTCAAATCCTGAAGAATCTAAATCTGTAGATTGTCTCCACTTTCTACTGCGCTTTGTATGGAGTCTCGTCAATACCTGATGAAACTTGTCTGTAGATTGTCTCCACTTTCTACTACGCTTTGTATGGAGTCTCGTCAATACCTGATGAAACTTGTCTGTAGATTGTCTCCACTTTCTACTACGCTTTATGTAGAGTAATTTATGCTTATTTGAAGTATCTTTTGGCTTGATTGTTTTTGTCAGTGGATTATTTCATTTATTAATATTTTTTTTTTATAGTAAATTTTGGCTGACTTTTCAATAATTACCAGCTTATATAGGGATTTAAAGATTTAATTCATTGATAGAGTTGGCATTGTTTCTTCTTTTGGAGATTTCTGTTTATTTAATAATTGCGTTATAAATATTGTTTTCCAATTCAATCCTCTGTTTGATCCAAAGAGGTATCTGTATTTGCTTAAGATGAAATTTGGTTAAATGTGATACAGAAGTCAATTCTTGCATGTCCAGCCTATATGGTTGGCTTGTTGTACACATTTTCCAATAATTCTTGTATTGTGTTATTAATAATATTTATTGGAAGATAAATAACTATTTATATTATGTCTTAACTGCTATGAAAGTGCTATGATTATTATATTATTATTATATTATGAAATCTATCATTATTTATCATTATTTATCTCAATTATATTTATGTATATGAATATAAAATTGTTGAATGGTCATAAATAGCTTAATAAATGGTCCTCATGATCGGGAGGGCAATGCGGAGTCTAATCATTGCTTTGGTGTTGTGTTTTCCTGATGTCTCGAGACAATTCACTGACCATCCAGGATTTGAACCTGGGACTTGCGTTACGCTAGCTGCGTTTTCTGTGAAGTGTGGCTGGTGCGTGCTTACATATGTCATTTTCACGGTAAAGGGTGTAACTTTGGATTTTTAACATTTTAATCTGTAGTGTTCTAATCAAGCCACAGAATTCCATGATTTTTGGCCACATAAGTCATCTAGTTAGCAGCTACCTTGGGTAGCATAATCAGCTTTGGGAGTTACTGCATTCAGTTTTAGCAGGCTTAAATGTACTTAATATTGCCATTTTGAAAAGCTATGAAAAACAGTCACATTTTTGTAATACCCTGTGTTTTCTTCAGTTAGTTCATGGATAATTTTTCTTGACTTCAAAGAGCCGTTTTTCCGTTAACTTTTTTGAAGCCTCCGAAACAAACTGTTCAGCAAGCTTGTGCAATTATAAATAAAAGAGCTCATCCAATCTATTTATCAAAATGTAGCAAAGTAGATCCTCAAGTCACATGTTTTTAAATCGTGGAGATATATATCACCGTTTGAAAATGGGACCCAATACAAACTTTCCGTTAACAATTGAAGCCTCCGAAACAAATGAAGCCTCCAAAACAACAATAAGATTAATTATCATCTATGCATATCTAAATTAGTGTGTTTTATACTGATATCTGCATTGTAATTATTACTTGATATGTGCAGAATGTCATAAATAAAAATTTGACATTATGGTTAATGTTTGAAAAATATACTGATACCCATAAAAGCCTGTTTCGGAGGCTTCACATGCAAAAAACACCATACTTAACAAATGGGTGAAAAAATTAACATGTGATAAATCTACAATATCTGCCGCATAGAATCATTGATTCAATACACACAAGAAAATAACAGCTTACATGTAGATGATCCCAACACTGTTGTTTTCAAAAAAACTACTTCTGCAATGTTTAACAATTGTTAACATGAAGCCTCGAAACAAAAAAAAATGACTTGCTGTGATAATTTAATTTTTGTCACAACTGAAATTCAATACTTAGAAGCAAAGCATGAAAATTGGTAATTGTGATATTTTTTACCTATTTTTTTATGTCAACTTGTAGTAGTTAGCCAAATATTTTACTTTTATGATCACCTGTGTTGTTTAAAACTGAAGCCTCCGAACCACAAATCGCTTGAATTGCCAATTCTAAAAAATAACTCCAATTTCTGTGAAACTTGGCTGGGAGGTTCCTTTCATCAAGTAGTATTTGTACATGAAGTTAGACATTCAAATTATTTTAGGAACCCAATTAAAACTTAAAAAATATGTTTAAGGTTTGGAAATTTCCATTGTAAATGACACTTGATGTTAAAAATTTTCAAAACTGCAATTACAAACATAGCAAAACATGGTATAAAATTTAACTTATATCTGTTGACTTACTTTGGAATGGGATTTCACATGTATTCCAGCTTTCATGTCATAATTTTCTGAGGTTATGTAAAATACATTTTTTCTTAGGTTTTAACCAAAATGTTATGGAAATGTCAAATTTTTTATTAGAAATCAAAAGGTTTAAGCCTCGAAACATTATTTTACTGGAATTTAAGTTACTTCTATGCATGATTTCAGTAAACAGAAACATATTTAAGTGGTTTGAAATTTTGACCCTAAAAATCAAAAGTTACACCCTTTACTGTGAAAATGATATATGTGTGAATTTACACAAGTTGGGACTTTATTGACGCGTGGAGTAACAAAAACCGAATAATTTTCGCCAATTATAATAAGCCGAACAAACTATAACCCCACTGCCCATGGTTTTTTGCTATCTGAAGACAAAGAAGGAACGAAAAAGGAGAGAAGAGAAGATGAACTTAAAAGAGAAGTTAAAATCACTACCGCAGAAATGTGATATAGCGGTATTTAACATTTTCTCTGTAATTAAAGTATGCCGAGTGTTGCCGTTTGGAACAGCAGTAGAACACAAATTTGCAGTTCATAAAACACCTGTTTGAGAGCATGGACATTTTTTAGTTTATTTTAGTTTTGTTTTCAAATATGTGCTGTTTTTGACAAAAAGAAGGTGTTTTGATATTGCCAATAAAGTCATCATTTGAGTGAGAAATTTATTTTTAAATGTTTGTTTATCATTCATTTGAGGCTGAGATTATCCGTATCATCTCACACAAATTATCTATTATTTCTAATAGCATTTTGTCATATTTGAAACCCTATAGGCCTACTCACCTTGTTATTCAAGGATGGAAACTGGGGATATACTGCTACTATAGTAGTACTAAAGAAAAAGGTTTTTTTACAAAGTTAGATTTGTAATTTTACTTAGACTATTAAAACAACCCTCCTCACCAAATTTGGATAAGTCCGACAATACATGTTATTTATTTTAATTGGCATAACAAGTAATTTTAGAAAATTCAATAGGGTACCCGAGCACGAAATTACCCATTAGGTGATTAGGTGAGTCTATAGTACACGAATTTGCTCACCGATAGATTCATATTAAAGGCTGGAAACCTTTGCATTCAAAATCTAGTCGGATTTGCTGAAGCATGACACCGCGGAAAGTAATGGAAGCTCAGAAGTAAACACAGCCGATCACGATGGCGATGGGCGATCGCATACAAAATGTTGCTAAAATTCAACTTCAACAAAATTTTAGACTGTTCAAAATAGGCAAATTTTACTCAAGTTATACAGTTAACTCATTGAAATAACTTTCATCCTAATTTTAAATAACATCCGTTGGAAAAAATGGCAAAGCTGTCCGAAAAACGACAGCAACATACATACTTGTACTCTGCGTAACTATCGTGTGGAAATTCGAAGCTAGAGTTCTCAAGTAAATGTAATTCTGCCAATTTGAATGAGGAATAAATGCGAGTCAGGCTATGATTGAAATATTATGAATGACCATATCATAATACATGTAGCAGTCGCAGCAAGTGACAGAAAAATTGCTATTGATTCTAGTGTAGTGATCAAACACCGGCATTACCAGCATATATGTGCAGTATGCAGAACTTTAGCAATTGCACTAGTAAATTAAATTCTACAATGTACGATCTACAGCGACATTACTGGTCATGGCTAGCGATGTCCCGAAAGTATCTGTATCTGTAGTTTTATAGCGATACTGCCCAACCTTGCCTGTGAAAATGGTAGTGCACATGGCATACATGCGGAGTTGCGGACTGCTTTTATATATGAGTTACTTTACTGTTTGGAGGTTGGTTGCTTCTTTCTTGAATTTGTTGGAACTTGGAGTCTTTACTCTGGTTGCGATTGGGCTATCTTAGAATGTGAACTTTTGTTGATACACATAACATCCAATGCATACAGTCAGAATAAGTCTAAGAGCGCTACAAAATGTATTTCATGTTAAATATTATTAATTTCATAATTCTGCAGAGGTCCAGGACCAGGTACGCACTGGTGCATGGTGATCATCGACCAATGATTTTTGATCAGCCAAATCAGTGTGATTGTTGCAATCAGGAGTGACTATAAGCTCAACCCACATATCATAAATCTGTAGAATTAGGAAATTTGGATTTTGGTACAACATGTACAATAACATAAGCTTTTTTAGATTAGAACTTAAGGTGGCTGTGTACTCTCAGACATGCATGTAGTAAAAGTGCAATAACTTTGTAATTATTCACGCAAAACATATAAAAGTATACATTTTTATGAAGGCAAGACATCAATAAATCTTAATATAAATACAGATTTGGGGTAAAAACAATAATTTTGCAGAAAATCACAAAAAGAGAGTTTGTTGGCAATATTTGTTAGGTACACCATAACAAAAAAACACTCTTTCCAAAATATTTTATTTTGTTTTTAGCTCAATCGTGAGGCTCCATTCAAAAGACAGTTTTTTATTTTTTGATATTGGCCTTATTTTTTGAGATATTGACCATATAAGGCATCAAAATGAACTTTTTAAAATTCAAAACGCCTATTTGCACAAAATGATGCCCAAAATCGGAAATAGACCAAAATATAAAAAAATGAGAAAACCGTTTCTTGAGTCGATCATGCTTTTTACGATGATCATATTTGCTTACCTATAGATGCTGTATTTATTGAGTTATCGTGTACCTAAATCGTCATTTTACCGAGAAAATGAACATTGAAATAATGGCGTTGAAGTTTAAAGTGGTCACATTTTGCACTTTCATCGAATCTCACAGGAGAATGCGACAGTTTTCGTTTTTGTAACTTATATTACGTGAACATCGGGTAAATCCACAGCCCCTTGAGAAGTTTGAGCGAAATCCATTCATAACTTGATATTTAACTTGAAAAAACCCACATTTTATCAGCTAAAACGGAGCCATTTGACCACTAGGTTTTTGTGAAATCAGTGCTTCCGTGGTGTTTCCATAAGATGCGACGCGCATGCAGATAAGCGTCGCGTATTTGTGCGTTAACAAATTGCGCGATACGCAACGCGATGAGTTGTTGTGCGCGTGTACCTTACTGTAGGTATCCTAGGTGAATTCAAATTTGCCATCAAATTGCATCGTTTTATATATCAAATTAAAGCCCTTGAGTAAACTAAGCCAAAACTGAAAACCTTTTTTTCATAGCACTTTCCGTAGCAAAGTTACAGCTTGTCAAAGATTGACTTTCATCAAAAAGATTCAGCTAGCAAAATTCCCCAAAACGGCATTTCGGGGGTGTTTCTAGATCTTAGTCTCATGGCGATGGCAGCTTTTTTTAATGGAACTGCTATCAAAATCCCTCTAAAATTCCATGTGCGACTTGATTATCACCATAAAAAATCATATATTTGGGTCAAGTGAAGTATAGAAAACATATTTATGTAGGTTTCCTTCACCCACCTATTCTCGAAAAAAATTCAAATTTCTATGTAAATATGCATTGTGTTGGGGCCCCGGTCTCGGCGAATTCGCTGACTAGTAAATGTGTTAACTAAGGTTTGCCTAGGTTACCTACTTACTGGTACAACAAAGATTTTCTTTCCTTTTCAATTTCAAACACGAGTGGAATAGTGAAATAAAATCCTTAAAATATTGCAGTTGGAGTTTACAAATCTGGATTTTCATTCCTTGTATTTATAAAAAACATAACAAGGTACAAACACATCATAAAAACTCAATTTTGAGAAAGAAACAATGGCTAGACTAGAGTACACAGCCGCGTTAAGCTTACCTATAATTGTGAATGCTCTTCTTCACTTCTCGAACGACAATCAATTTCCTGACTTTGTTGGCCCAGGCTTTGTCACTAATGTTGTGCAGTAGTGATGTTTTATCTATTAGCCATACAACTGCATAGAATGTTCCACTCTCTACTTATTCATTGCTCATTTTGCACATCAGATAAGCTTATCAATCTCACACGTACACAAGCAAAGCATGCAAGAAGAGAGAAAGTAGATAATTATGTTGCCGGTATGTTTGCAGTGAGGGGAAAAACTCACTGGATCGGATTTCAGTAATGTAACACGGTTAAAATAATTCCACCAAAGTAATTCTCCAAGTCTATAAATATCACCAATAAGGTAGTTAGGTAGCAAATCACAGATGTTTATGTTTCACTGGTATCAAAGATATGGATACATGTACGGACTGGCGCTTGACTGGCGTTTCATTCCACAGCAGCTTTTTACGAAATTTCATAGTTTAGAAGCACTGCACCACTTCGCCGTGCAATAGATAAGGATTATTACAATTCACATCAAAAGTAACCAACACTAAAAAAACAATATTTTTCAAAGGCATATTCAAATTATATATTATATATTTGTATCTGCTTTGCTTTCTTCAATTTTTTGTACACAAAAAATAAAATATGAATGTATTCCAACCTGTTAATTTTAGCTTACCAGTACATCATCTACACGGTATAAACGAAATAGTGTTTCTAAGATGTTTACAATTTCCCTAGAAAGAGTCAAATTAAACCTCGTCGTTACTGTCTACTGAAGATAGCATCCAATTATGATTACACTGGCAACGTTATGTAATGGTGCAGGTGGAAGCATGCCCACTATTCTATAATTGCTCTAGACTTTTTAAAAGTGGCGCTGTTCAAAGTTTCCTTGTATTCTGAACAATGAATCTCACATTAGGCTAAATGAAATGAAATAATTAGTTTCCCGTCACATTTTTTTCAGTGAAATATGAGGTCATGATTTCATTATTCATTATTTTGGAAAATTTCATTATTGTCAAATGTTTAATTTATATGGCTATTACCTATATTGTTGATGAAAGACCATCTCAAAACAGGAATTAATGCTTAGATTATCATTAGGCCTACAGATATTTTGCAATAGATTGAGAAAAAATTTGAATTTATTTGCAATTTTTGTAATCCTAGAAACATGAGGTAATCCTTCCTCTACCCCTACAGCTAAGAAAAATTGCTGATTATGATCAGCAGGGGATGTCAGATATTTTGAGAGTTTTAATTTTGATCACATTTCGTCGACCGGTACTTAAAGAACTTTAGCAAAATTACCCTCGATTAGAGAAAAGCGAGGGTAATTAATTTTGTTTCACTGGTTTCATTTTCTGATATTGGATTTCATAATTTGATCTTATATACCTCGACACCTGATGTTTGACCTTTTGCATGTCAACACATTCCTGGTGCTCTGGAGGTCAGCTGGGCAGGGGAGTGAGTTTCAGGGCTGGAATTGCCAGAGGGCATATAGTATGGTGACCCAAGTGAAGTCCAGCTGGTTAGGATGACAGATTGACCACTGTGTTTTAAGACTAACTTTCATACTCATGGCAATTGCCATGGCAACTGGCTGTCAAAGCTGAAAACATTTGATGAAAGCATGGATTCAAAAGTTTTAAGGATATGTACATGAAATGATTTCCATCTCAATTTTCAGATAGGCTAATTGACTTTTTTATGAAAATAATGAGAGTTTTGGTCAAATTGAAAAGGTGATGCGGGTGGGTGACGGGAAACTAAGAATCAACTTTCATTTTAAAAGCCTTATAATCATGAAAAAATAAAACCCTCCATCGGGGAACGCTTGCCCCCCCTTTGGACCTAGTAGTAAAACATAGACTTAACTTCAAAATGGTGCCCAATATCTGTAGGCCTAACCCCCTTCAGCCTGCCAAAAAAAGTGCTCCTTCCTCTTTTGGCCTGCCAAAAAAATCTTCAACCTCCTCCCCACCCCTTAGTATAATTCACAACCCCGGTGTGTACATAATTATTGCACCAACTTTAACATTTAAAAATTGAATTTAAAACTCTGACAAAAGTTACAAATTTAAATCTAAAGGACTTAAATTTATATTATTTTTTAAGTTCTAACAATTTTGTCACCTTTTTTAGGACTTAATAAACTTAAACTTTGGAATTTGAGAGAGCAGGCCCTATAGTCTCTTTAATTTTAGCGCGATTCTTTTCTTCTTTCTTCCCGATATCGTTGGCTTTTTTTAAAGAATCATAACAAGAATTGTTAACTTTCTTCTTTTTCCTACTTGCCTTTTGGATTCTTTCAGACCCCATGTCACTTGATCGAAAACGCAAAATAACGAAACATCTTAAATTAAAAAAAAAAACTTAAAAAACACAAGAATATTGCAAAATAACACAAAAATTCACAACATTTTCTAAAAACACAAAATATCAGTAGATACTCTAAAATAACACTGAGCTTTAGGAAATATTATAAAATAACTTGCTTTTTAAATAAGGTTAGGCCTACTTTGCGTTATCGATCAGGTGACATGGGGCCTGACAGAAAAGACACCAAAATTGTTTCTTGAAGTAAGTTATTCACCCCCTCCCCCCATGAAATTTGCTTTAAAAAAATGGAAAATCATACCAGAAAAATTGAAATCGTGTCAGACACTGTCCGATTTTGTCCAATCACGGGGAGGCAAATCACTTCTTTTTTAGTGGTATATATATTTACTGTGTTAGTCCTACGTGTATGGGGTGGGGTGGGTGAGTCATGGGTGTTAGATGAAAGTAGTCCTACGGGGGACCTTTTTTATACTTTGTTGCATGTAGTCCTTACAGGGAGCCCATTTTCCTTATTATTATTTACTGAGTAGTCCCCCCCTCCCAGAGGGGTCGTCTCTTATATGCAGAAATTATCAGGAACATGAAGGAAAAATAAGAAACGAAAATGCAAAACATGGCTGGTATTAAAAAAACAAAAACAAAAAAAACAAAACAAGACAGAACACAATGATGATTCAGTACGCAAGAAATTACCCCTTGTCTTATATAAACCCGCCGTGATTGCTATCTTCAGTAGATAGTCAAAATAATAATCATAAAAAATTCATTTAACATTTTAAAAAAAAATAGAGGTATTAATTATTTTCTTTGTAGGCCCTAGATGCTATCTACAGAAGATAGCAAGCAAAGCAAAAAACATGCAAAATAATAATGTCTAAATAAATTGCCGTGCAATGTACAGATGTAAAGTACACAAAATATCGGACTAATATAAATATTATGTTACTATTTTAATTATACTCGGACAATACACAACACAATGATGTGCAAATTTTGTGTTCATGTTAAGGGATCTGGAATGAGCGTTTTGAGCGTTTCGACAGTATTTTTTGTGGGACATAAGAGCACATCAGACATATCGAATTGCATTCTGAATACGAAGAATGTCTTTCTGATATCAAATAATTTTAATTTTTTGAAATTCACGATATAATACAAATTTTATGACAAATTATTCAAATTTGATATTTTCACATTTTGATATATAACAGTCCTCGAAGTAAATTTTATAAATCTAATGATATATTCTTAAAGTGTATGTAGCTGGGAGTAAAGCCGACGATCAATTGAAAATTTGGACCTTTCATATTGAAGATATGGATTTTTTCCCAACAAGACCTAATTTTTTTTGGTGTTTTGGGGAAAAAAATCCATATCTTCAATACGAAAGGTCAAAAATTTTCAATTGATCGTCGGCTTTTCATCACACCTACATACACTTTAAGTATAAATCATCAGATTTATAAAGTTTACTTCGAGTACTGTTAAATATCAAAAATATCAATTTTAATCATTTGCCATAAAATGTGTATTACATTGCGAATTTCAAAAATCAAAATTATTTGATATCAAAAGGACATTCTTCGTATTCAGAATGCAATTCGATATGTCTGATGTGCTCTAATGTCCCACAATAAATACTGTCAAAACGTTCATACCCCATCCCTTAACCTTAACGTAGATTTACACGTGTTAAATTTAAACTGGTGTAAATGTGAGGTATAAGCTGTCTACTGAAAATAGCAGTATTGATATCTATACTGAAGAATAGTTGTATTGCTATCCACTAAAGATATCTATATTGTTTCTACTGAAGACAGTTGTATTGCTGTCTCCTGAAAATAGCTGTATCGTTATCTACTAAAATAGATGTATTGCTATCTACTGAAGACATCTGTATTACAATCAACTGAATATAACGACATTACTGTCTACTGAAGATACCTGTATATTGCTATCTACTGAAGATATATTTATTGCTATCTACTGGAGATATATGTATTGCTATCTACTGAAGATATCTGTATTGCTAGCTACTGAAGATAGCTGTATTGCTATATACTGAAGATAGCTGTGATGCTATCTACTGAAGGTAGCTGTGTTCCTATATTGAAGATAGTGGTATTGCTGTCTACTAAAGATAGTTGTATTGCTATCAACTGAAGATAGCTGTATTGATATCTACTGAAGATAGTTGTATTGCTATCTACTGAAGATAGATGTATTGCTATGATGCTATCTACTGAAGATAGTTGTATTGCTAGCTACTGAAGATAGCTGTATTGTTATGATGCTATCTACTGAAGATATATGTATTGTTATCTACTGAAGATAGCTGTGTTGCTACCTACTGAAGATACTGAGCTGTATTGTTATCAACTGAAAACAGCTGTATTGCCATCTACTGAAGATAGCTGTATATTTATATCTACTGAAGATAGTTTTATTGCTAGCTACTGAAGATAGCTGTATTGCTATGATGCTATCTACTAAAGATTGTTGTATTGCTATCTACTGAAGATAGCTGTATTGCTACCTACTGGAGGTAAATGTATTGTTATCAACTGAAGATAGATGTATTGCTGTCTACTGAAGATAGCTGTATTGCTATGATGCTATCTACTGAAGATATATGTATTGCTATCTACTGAAGATATATGTATTGCTATCTAATGAAGATATATGTATTGCTATCTACTGAAGATAGCTGTATTGTTAGCTACTGAAAAAAGCTTTATCTACTGACGATTATCTGTATTGTTATCAACAGAAAATTTTCAATGTCACCTATTATAAGTATCGATGTTTATAACAAAGTGTCTGTATGATGCACCCAAGTCCAGGATATAAATTTTGTGGACAAGTTTGATTACCTAAATTATCCTCTCAACAAACCAAGATGGTAATTACACCATTTTTATGGCAAACATATTCAAATACGATAAAGTCAAAGAAATTATTCAAAATCTGACCCTTGATTATAAATAAAATAATGTACAAAATTGGGTTCACAGTTGGGTTGCATTTACTTTATTGGGACACCCTGTATAAGTTGCTTTAACAGATATCTTTTCATTTTCTTTACTTTAAACTGACAGAATTATTTAGAATTTTAGGCCTTTTTAAACAATTTTCTTCAAATTCTCCCCATGAAAGTCACCTTTCCTCTTTACAAAAATCCTGGCTAAGATCTGTACCTCTCCTTCACATTATAAGCTGCATTTGTCAAGGATCAATCACAAACAAACAAAATCTTACACGAGTAAGGCAACAATTGTATCAGTCCTTGTATCTTTTATTTCACATCTTCCCATGTTGATGACTAGTGCATAAAAATACAATTTAGAAAATTACATTTACACTACACAATTGCTTATTACATTACCATATTAGTTCACTCACATTATCCGAATATAAGAAACAAATATCTGTAAATAAAACAGTACAATTGCAAAAAGGCAAAATTGGTCAAACAAAACAGTACTTCACAATTCAATTTAAGTTAGTACTTATAAATCTAATTTAACTTGCAGCATGTTGCTCTAAGCACAACACTAAACAAAACAAACATAAATTTACACATTCTTAAGATGAACTAAACTCTCTGTGACAGCGTGACTTGCATATTCTGAAAATGAACTATAGTAGATTCAACCCATCGTGGGACGTTTTTCCAACAAATCCAGGTTGCCGGTCTATCATCAGCCAGTCATGCATAGCGTGATATGCATGATCGCATGGTAGCCTGAATTTGTTTGAAAAAACGTTCCAGGATGGGTTGAATCTGCTATAAACTCTCTGTGACAGCAGTTAATGTTTAAAACAAAACTAATACCTTCATCATAATTGATGTTTAAACCTGTGTTACAGGACGATGAGTTTGTCAAAAATTACACATCTGAAAGTTTGCACATTGTGTAAGCTTCGCAACTTTCTGTCCATTTATTTTAGACACCCAGGAATTACAGGATTGAGCTTCCATCTAAAATCCATCCACCCCTATGGAAGGCATGACCTTAATCTCCCACACAGGGGGTGTAGATTTCAAATGGAGTCACCAATTCAGGTAACCCCATTTGAAATTCACACTTCCTCTGTGAGAGATTAATGTCATGTCTTCCACAGGGGGTGTATGGATTTCAACTGGAATAGCCCATTATGTGACTGGCTCCACAAAGAGGAGTATACATTTGAGATTCCTTTTCACATATTTCATAGGCCATTCGCTGTCGAAGTGATGTAATAATCCGATTAACTACCAAAGCTGTACTAGTTCGTTCACGCAGTACCACTGCATTGAACCATAGATGTCAAAGAGCAGGGATAAAGATCTGAATCGTAATTCTATAGAATACGCATATAATGCTGATCACTCGCACATGTAAAAAGAGCGGTATTGTATTCAATCTATGATTGCAGACATACAGAGGTGATGAATGCAACCTGCTTTTAGTGCAGCGCGATATATTCAAAAATTGTTTGAAGCTATTTGCTATGGTAGTTAATCTGATTATTACATCACTTAGCGAATTGCGGTGATTGACAAGAAACCAACTTCAATTCATACCAGCTGCAAAGAATAAACACTGTCAAAACATAATTATAGTATTAATTTATAACTAATGAGATAGCCTAGCAGCAAAAACCAAATTCCACATTTTTCTTGTGGTACCTCTGAGTGTGTTACATAATTCATATTGAAAATTTAAGACATTCTTTTCTCCAATAGCTTCATAGCTTCAAGTATATAGTTCTGCAACTCATTTAAAGTAAAAAGTATATAATACACAACAAAAACATTAATTACCAGTATGCAGGCCACAAATAGTTTCTCCAACTTGTGTGAGTGTCACGGTCACCAAGTTGCACACTGCTTGAGGTTGAGGGGCAATGTCACTTGATATTGGGAGTACATGTATAAAATGCAAATCATATCCCTCTTTAAAAAGTTGTACCGCAAGAAGAAAAATGTTAGAATGCAAATGACGATGCCTGACAACTAATTTGAGGTCTGCCAGTAGGTATATATATGACAAAATGAGATCATTAAAATAGCATGTACATTTATGGTTTTAAGATTTATGGTGACTGGGAAAATGAGTCAAATTGCTTCCACTATAACCACCAATTTTCAACATTTCATCAAAAACGAAAAATATCTCATTGTGTCAGAGCATGTTACGCGCAATGCAAATACACACAACCATGCACACCTAACTGTGCTCTATTATACAGGCATGAGACTACATTTCAATGAAAAAAGAAAAAGCAAAAAGCGCGTAATATATGGCAAAAATGCTCAAAACGGGCTAAAAAGAAATACAAACATGTAAATTTGGGGGAAAAAAAGGAATTCCTTTTAAAAAAGGAAAATTCTCATGCCTGATTATAATACAGACAAGAACCAAAGAAAAATTAAAAACTGTTGGAAGCATGTGAAATGTTTACTCCAATGCATCGCAGGCCTGGAAAAAATATGGAATCCAGAACCTTCAGGGACTATTTTTAGATTTGGAGGGAAATCTCTTTTCCCATGAGAGAAATAACAAGAAATTTATCTTGGAGTGAAATTAGCTTACCCTCTCAGGAAATAAACATTTTTTTTCCAGCTCTACCAATGCATGTTTGAAAATTGCTCATACATACTGCAACATACTCCACTCTTCTCATCATTACAGTAATTTATTATACCCTGATACTAATACATAATTCACTGAAAAGGAGAACTTCACTGAAAATGAGAACTATACACAGAAATTGGCAAGAGTCTTACAATACCATCTTTGTTTCAATTTACAATGATTCTCCATGACAGAACTTCCCCATGAATTCAAACTCCAAAAATACAACATGCTATATATACAAATGTGCCATACTTTGACGGAATGCAAGATATGGCAAACTTATTTATCCATATTTTTTGGAAATCATGGTACCTTTTACCATTTCAGCTTACATGTTTCCAAATTGGTCTTTCAACTCTTGTCTATATAAAATCATCTAGGATCAGCCTTTGTAACACTTGCAGGTTCACCTTTTTTTGTGTTTTTGTGTGCAGATTGATTGTTATTTTATATATCTATACTTGTATCTTTTCCCCAAATACAAGCGTTCACAATGTTCGTCTTGTTATGTACTCGTAGATGTAGAAACTTGCGATCAAGCAAAATCAGTCGGAACTCGGAAATATTAAATTTTCAGCTTCTTATAGGATAGTAAAAAGCATTTACAAAGCTGGATTTTGCAGAAAACTCCATTGCATTGAAACTGAACAACCAGTTTGAAAGATATGAGCAATTAAAGAGTTTCCAGAACAGGAAACAAAAGAAAATATTTCCTTTGTTTGGCTATATCTCAAAATCAATATTTCTGAGTTCCGACTGATTTTGTTTGACCCCATCACAAATAAGTCTTTCAATAATATAACATATAAGATTTGTCCACATCAACATTGTAACACATTCTATTTCAGCTTAAACTTTTCCAATTTCATCTTTCAAACAATTTTATACAAGCGAATTACCTAGATCACCCTTGTATCACTTACATGTGCAGTTCTTTGGCAGCTAAAAAGCTGTCCTCGCAAAGTAAACCATGCAGACAGCGTGGACGCATCGTTATTAAATGGTGATGAACAACGGTGAAACATGATTGAATCCCTAAGTGAACAAATAGTTACCAAGGCAAATTGCCTGAAAGATGAGCTTTTTTTCGCATATTGCAAATACTGAATTGAAATCAAATCCATCTGCTCCAAGCTCATAATATGTATAAAGCTTATGGTCAAACCTGTCTTTGCAATGGCAATATAGATGAATCTGACGAGCCAAGTGATGGTCAGGATTAAGTCAGCCATAGTTGGGGGCCATCCGCGCCAAACAAGCTTAGTTTGTTTGGATTGCGATCCAAGATGCCCACTATCGCGAGCGCATCGGAGCACATAGCACTGAGCCGCGTCACGGGAGCGGTAAACGCTGCACGCCTATGATACTGGCGTCACATAAAACGGATGGATGGCCCCCAGCTATGGCCGCCAGTGAGGTGTAGGAATGTGGCTCGTCGGGTTCGTCTATAGTTCAGCTATACTCTGATCCCATTGCAATTTTTGGACACCTTCCTCTTCACAGAAAAAAACTTAATTTCCCCTCCATATTGTGGCAGCATTTTAAAACTACAAAAATTAGAGACAAATAGCTTCCTTTTTCTGAATTTCTTAATCTACTATATATGGCAGGATACCCAATACCTTGCTCGAGAAATAAAAAGATATTCACGTGTTTGTGGATACCATTATGAGTGACAAAATGGTGACCATTACCCACCTTTTAAGGTTGTTTTTTATCATATCCTCTGAAATGTTACATTTTGAAAATTTTTGACCGGGCCTGAAGAAAATGTTGATTTCCAGGTAACCTCCCAACATTTCTTATGTATGTCTTTAACTGGGGAAGCATAATTCCCCTCCAGCAGCCACATTTTCCTTTTTTTTTATTTCCACATTTTTCCAGGCCTGGAATCTGATATTTTATAACAAAACATTACTATCACTCTGACTCCCAAAGAATTGATTAAGAGAAGGGAGTGTGTACCTGCAACAATTTTCAGCATAGGCTAAAGTGGCAAGTTTTCTGTTTTCTAAAATTGGCAGATTCTAGGCAAATCTAGCCATTTAATTAATAAAAATGTAGATTCTAGACACACTATGTAAATATCCAATATTATATTGTGACTATCGTTAATACTATCATGAGATTGTGGTACCGAAAGTGGAGTAAAACGGCAAAATTATGACCACTAATTGGCCCTAAAGGCAAGTAAATAAAGGAAGTGGAGGAAAATATCAGTAAAAGATGGTGTTTGCTTCTAGGCCTTTTGCTGAATGTACATTCAAAATAGCCAACATTTTAGGTGGAAATAAGTTTTTTTTTCATGTTTCAGTAAAACGGAAAACTTGCCACTTTAGCATAGGTCAAAATAGATTGACAACTGGCACCAGGAAGAGCATGATCATCTCGGCATTTTACTGAAAGATCCCATTACACACAGAATGTAAACAAGCACATACTTTAATTCCCACATATGTCACTCAATTTGCAGGTACACTGTTATCCCTCCACGAATGACATGCTAAAAATTCTGGCCTTGAAATTCAAGGAGGCCACCTGTTGCCCTTAGACTTGGCCTGGTGCTCCTCAAATTCAAAGCATATTCTTTGGTATATGTTGCTCACTGGCCTTGAAAATGAGTGTCTTGAAAAATGAATTTCTCCAACAGTTTAATTCATTGCAAACACACTTTTTTGAAATGCACACTGGAATGTGGATTCAGATTTTCAAAAATTCAGAAAACTTTCCGCCTCTGCCTCATTCATTAAATATCAATGACGGTGATGTATTAGAGTGGCACATGACTAAAGAGGTACGAAACCGACTCCCCATTATGCGTTCTCCTGATTGCTTCTGCCAACATCATGGAAATATCTATCACCTGAAAAAAAAGTATGAAAAACAAAGTCAGATCTACAACAATTTTACATCCACATTGAAATTTAAGATACCGCCCATAGAACAGGTTTTTTTGCATCGCCTAATGGAAAATATGATTATTTAAATTATGTTTATTTATATAATTCCCGTCGGTCATGCCACTGTTTTTTCCATGTAAAAAGATTTAAAGTTTCCTATACATCTGTGATGATAACCTATGAGAGAGCGAGAGTTAACTCAAGTAACTTACAGTGACTTTATCACTCTGTTTCATCTTTTCTTCTTGTGGTATTGTATTAGTGACTACAACCTGTTCAAAGCATGCATTGTTGATACGTGAGATGGCAGGGCCGGAGAAGATGCCATGAGTCAAGATGGCGTACACCTTGGTAGCCCCTGCATTCCTAAGTCTGTGAAAATAAAATAAAAAGGTACAACATTGATCAGTGAATGATATTTACATTATTATCTGTTCAACTCCAGTGACACCTCATGGACATTTTCTTGGGTTGGATTAGGCCTATGTTCACTGAAGCGGCATGAAAACAAGGACAGCCTTGTTATATTGATTTTTTCGAAGTAATGTTAATGCCTATTTCAATGCATCCAAAGGTCTAAATGAGGTGTGACAGGAGCTGGAATAGGCAATAAATGCAAACTTGGAGAGTCGTTATTGTAAAGAGGAAAACACACACATGTAATGATTGAAAAGAACTGACAATTCTTTAGATCACAAAATATCCATTTTCATGGTGTGTGTGGGGGTGGGGGATGAGGCTCTAAATCAGGTTACCCACTTTTAAGCAAAAGTTACACACACTTTTTGCATGTTTTCAGTACATGTTTATTGACATTTTTTTAGTATAAATATAACACATGTTTATTGTTTAGCTCTTCTCTTTTTTCTTTTATTTATTATTTCTTTTATTGAAATATTACACTGATTTTCCTGAAGTCCACTAGAGCCTCCCTTCTTTAACCAAAGCTTGCACAGGAATCAACACAGCCTGACAAAAACTCATATACCTGTGCCCCCTGGCAATGAGACTTGTGAGATATTTAAGAGTATGCATGAAGTGAATCATGACGGTGTAAGAGAAAGTTGATTTAAATTGGTTTGATTGAACCAAGTAATTAGTAAGTTATCAATTATTATTATTATATTTGTACACAAGACTTGTGGCTGTTTTCATGATCATTCCTATGCTTGTTGAGTAATGGTCACATTGCACTAGTCATGGGTTATTAAACTTTGGCCACTCTTATGGACATAAGTTATTTAAAATAGTATAGTCTTTAATAGTATTGTAACCACACCTGATGGCAATGTCCTACTTATGTGCGAGAGGACTACACTATTTGTCTTGTTTTCCTTGTAAACCTTGTAATTTACATATATACAATGTAATTTGTAAAGTAGTTTCTTATGAAGGAACTTAATGTCATGGTTGGTGATTTCGGACTGTGAAGGGAGGAGTGAGAAGTATGTCTGTGAAACAATAGAGAGATGTGTACTGTTATCATTTGATCCTGATTGGTGATTGGTTAGGAAAGTTTATTGTAAGTGATTTTGAAAGTTCGAGGAGAGAATGGTATGATTTAATTCAGTTAGACTGATGATGTTAAAGAAAATAGTCAAGCTCTGCTTCTAGATAGCGATACATCTATTGTATTGACACTATATAAAACTACTAATCAGTAATAAACCAGTAGATGTAGAAATACAAAAATGTGTGAAGTTTGGACGTGTTAAATGTATAACTAACCATGCTACCCAACTAACCAACTTCCCAGCAAGACCATTTTGACTGATAGTGGGAGTGATGAACAAGGTCATTCAATCAGGTGGAAACAGTATGTGGACAAATTGCATCATCCCTGTAACAGGTGGGCAACCTATTCACTTTAAAAGTCCAAAAATATAAT
Source organism: Amphiura filiformis (assembly GCF_039555335.1). Lineage (NCBI taxonomy): Eukaryota > Metazoa > Echinodermata > Ophiuroidea > Amphilepidida > Amphiuridae > Amphiura > Amphiura filiformis. The sequence continues at coordinate 39,744,863 of NC_092636.1, read as the reverse complement.
TAAGGGGCCACACATGTTATAAGTCCAGACAATAATGGTAACAAACACAGCCTGTAAAATTGCATCATCCTTTCAGTCAGGGGTGGGCAAGCTTTCACTTCACATGGCCAAAAAAATATATTAAGTTGCGTGGGTTGCACAGGCTGCAAGTACAGATGAAAGCATATCTGGTAAATATACAGCCTGCCAGAAACCGTAGCACCAAAAAATGTGATTTTAAACAATAGGAGCAACAATTGAGGGTAATCTTAATTATAGGCTAAAGAAAATGACATTAAAAATAAAAGAATTATCTTTCTCAGATATCTTGGACCCTGAAAATATCAATCGCTGGCTAGTCACAGTCGCTCACACCTTCTAGGTGAAACATAGAGCAATTACTTTGATTACTTACTTATCAGCAGCATGGCATATTGTACCACAAGTATCTGCCATATCATCCACCAGGATAGCTACTCTGTCTTTGACTTCTCCCACTAGTACCATTGAGTCCACCTCATTAGCCTTCTTACGCTCTTTGTGGATCAACGCAAACTCTACGTTCAATCTGTCAGCTATTGATGTTACTCTGAAAAACAAAACAAAACAAAAAATAATCATGCAAAAGTGAGCTAAAAAAATCTGCACAAAGATCATTGTGTCCAAGTGGCATTGAAATCCAAGGTTTAACATTTTTTGGCACAAGGGTTTGGCACATGCTGCCATACAGAGACATACATCACAGGGACAATAAATTACATTTTAACTACAATGATTTTCAATTTTTTTTACACTGATTTTCAATTTGTTTTCAACAGTGATGCATATTTATGGAATTGAAACTTGTTTACTAAAATCGGAAGGAACAAAATGTAACTAAAAATAAATTTGATTGTGTTGATTATTGGAAGCGTCCACTTTACCACAATAATAAACCTTGTATGTGCCAGCTGTTTCAAAGCCAGTCATTGCTTATGTCAGGGCCAGATGATACTCATCTGTATCCATCACAACCTTTTTGACATCAATAATTAAATAGAATTTCATTTAATCTGTTGCTTCTAGTGTTGTGCCATCCGGTCACAAATCCTACATCTTTATTTTTACTTTGTAGAATCATGTGAGACATATGCAGGCCTTGCCGTTTGAGGCCAGCGATCACTCTCGCTCGCCACCGCTCGCCCAAACTCGATTTCTAGCGAGCGATTTTCCACTCGCCATAGACACTAATTATCACTCGCTGCGAATCTCCAAAATCAGCAGTTGAATCAGCCAATTCAGCATTTAATCGTTTCTGTGCCCTCTCCAAGCAGAGAAACTCACAAATTTTAGCGCGCTTCGCGCGCATTTCATCGTAAGTTCGTAAATACCGTTTCAAGACCAAAGCTCTACTTGACTATACCTATATAAATGGTATTTGTGAAAATTTGACCACTCGCCTAGTATCATGCTAGCGAGTGATTAACCACTCGCCTTTAAATTCTAAACGGCAAGGCCTGCATATGTTTAAGTTATAAAAAACCAAGTTAAAGATGAGACATTTATGAAACCTATGGCTTTTATAATAATAATCTTATGCTATATGCAGGGTGTTATGTATAAAGATCTCAACATATTTTACAAACATGTTAAAAATGCAAATAAAGACAATTAAATATAAACACTTAAAAAGTAATTGCGATAATGCACTAACATCCCTGCCTCTAGAAAGCCAAGTGGACTATAGAGAGACATATGATTTTTAAGTACAGTCTACATATATCTACCTTGAGTCACTGGCACAAGCTTTGAAGTTCAATGTGTGCTGCGTTGACTTAGCTTGGCTTCTTGCGTGTCCATATGTGGCATGTTGATCGTGCACGTAAAAAGTATGCACACATACAAAGGAACACAGAATACCCTGAACTTCAAAGCTAGTGCCGGTGACTCAAGGTAGATATAGACTCTAGTCTATTACTTCAAGAAAGTTGGGGCAAGAAATTTTGCTATATGGCATTGTTGCTATATCTGCCTATCTTCCCAGGAATATGAACAATTTTCGGAGCCTGTTTCCCAGATTACATAACAATATCCAGTCCACTCACCTCTTGGCACCTCCTGCATCAGGTGATACTATAATACTATTCTTCCACTCGGGTATGTTTTCCTTGATCCATTTTAACACTGCTGGCTCTGCATAGAGATTGTCCACTGGAATGTCAAAGAAACCCTAAAAAAGAGAAAGTGAGAATGTTACAAGTAGCTAGATAGATAGAAATCTTTATTGCAGGGTGTTTCAAAAAGGTAAGTTAATGCTTTTAAAATATTTGCATGTATTTTGGGATCTTGTAGATAATGCAAAATCAGAAAAAATATTGTTATTGGCAGTGATTCTAGTTTCGATTAGGATTACATCACCTGCTGACACACAAAACAGATATAAATTTGTGATTCTTGACTTAATTAAGTGTAATCATACATACCTGTATCTGTGAGGCATGTAGATCCATTGTAATAATGTGATCTGCACCAGCTACTGACAACATGTTGGCAACCAACTTGGCTGAAATAGGAGCACGACTCTGTAAGTAATCAAACAAAACAAGAGAAAGGCCTTTAAGTAACAAGTCATTGACATAATTCATCATTTTTATTTGCATATTTTAATTAAGTTCAATGGCACTACCAAATTTATATGACTTTTATGATGCGCACCACAGCATGACGTGACTTGTTAATTCATCGATGGAATGAAATTGCTGTATGCTTTTCAATTTCAAGTCAAGGCAGATAATGTTGTGTGTGTGTGCATGTGTTTTACTTTATGTCTGTATAAAATGTAGTAGTAAATAATTTGGCTCTGTAATGTAAGCTACTTTTGTATTCCGAGCACCATCTTGCTGAGTCCATACTCATATGAGTACAGTACAGTAAGACAGAAACTACACTCTGCACTCACACATTACAAATTAATCATTGTCATGTTTATGTATGTACGCTCTTAAAACATGTAACTTCAGTTTTGGCTGAATGAAGGAAGTAGCCAAACATTGCCGTTTTGGAAATTGTGGTATTTATAGATTTTAACATGGATCATTATTGAATGGTCTGTAGTAATTTGGTTTATTAATGGTCATCACACAAACACTGTTCGATTACTAACAATATTATTTTGTTGTTGTTGTTAAAAGGGAATCAATCACGTTTCACCGTTGTTCACCAAAGGTTAAAACAACTTGCGTCCGGTGTGTCTGCATGGTTTACTTTGCTCAAGCAGGTAAAGCTGAACTTGTGAAGTAAATCCCAGGGACAACGAAAATGCATCCTTGTTAAACGGTGATGAACAATGGTGAAACAAGATTGAATCCCTAAATGTACGATGCTAGAACAGTGTGCATGGTGTGGTCTGAAATGCTGAAATTACGCATACAATTTGCATGTAAAGGCATCCCTTGAAAACAAGGAGGTTAGTAATGACTAATGATGGCAGCTCTGGTCCTGTTGCCCAGTGATTTGTTGAAGATGATGTACAGGTCTATCTCACAACTATACAATGCACCCAATATTACCATGCTTTACCCTATTATTCAACCCCTTCTAGTTAAAATTAATCACCACCAAGCAAGTCATCTATACTGATCAGAGTTCTATCCCCTATGCATCACTCTGGTTGTAGGAAACAAACATGTTTTGCACACTAACACACTTCCACTAGATTGCCTACATTTGTACAGTATACTATATGGACAAAACTGTCAAGAAAGATTATTCTAAGAGAAGCAAATTTGACAAAGAGCCACGGATAGGGGTATATCTATGTGTAAAAACATTTTTGACTGATGGCAGGAAGCAACCAGGGTGCATGGTGTAGCATATTTGACATTGATCAAGACATTGTGCTCTTGCGAAGATAATGACTGCACTCCACCACCTGACACAGAAAAGGATGAAAACATGTGTAACACATGAAAGACTGTATCTTACAGTATTCTAACATATAATATCAATACCCAGAACGTTATTAGCCATCTGAATCTGTATGAGAAGATAGGCAATAGGCACATGATAATAATTTTTATATTTTGAAGGATCAAGGAGACATTTATTTTTAAAATACAAAAATATGTTGTAATTCATAAACATATAAATAATACCAACAGACCAAATGTGGCAGCTCTGTCGGGATGATTTGACTGTGATTGGACATTAGTGTTGGGCGACTAAGTCGACTGAAGTCGAAGTCGCGATTGGTAACAGTCAAATACCTACAAAAAATGTATTTTATGCCATAAAAATATCCATTGCTTTGAAAAAGAGAAATGTTCATATCATCTAACTACAGTAGAATTTTTTTAAAGTATTTTGGACAAAGATTTTTTCCCAAATTTTGTGCCAAAAGCTGAAGAGGGTAGAGGGGGCTTAAACAGATGTAAATTATGAGTCACAAAAGGCACTAATTGGGGGCTGCTAATAAGGTCAAATACAGTATCTACTCAGGAAAAAATATGAATAAAAATAATATCATAATAAATGAAAATGGAAAATAATCCATAAACATGCACCACCAACAATACTACGGTACTTGATCCATGAATGAGATTCACAATCCACTGTCAAATAGTACATATTTGTACATGTACCTGCAACTGCAAGAGCATGCAAGAAGCTGAATATTACACATTTAATAAATTACGTAGTGAGATACATACATGTGGTCGCATGTCATAAGTTGGGTATGCTAAAAGGGTGGAGGGATTACACTTTTCTGAAAATTGCGATACAAATTTGATTGGCTTTCCGTAACCCCATATCCTACAGCAGTGGTTGATACCTCATTTTAAGCCTAATTTTATACTCTTTCAGTCTACTGAAGCATATAATTATACATTATTCAGCAAAAAAAATCACATCAGTTGAAATGAAAAATGCCAGGGGTGGAGGAGCAGGCGGATGTGGAGCAGGCGGATGCGGGAGTGTGCAATAGGGCCTATATGAAAATTCACATGTCAGCATGTCAAAACTACTGGTTACTTTTCAAATCTAGGGAGGGTATGATGTGTTGACAGCTGTGAATGTTGAATTTGTACAACTAAAACAATTACTGACTACTTAAGGTGGTACTACACCCCTGATAAATTTTGTGACTAATTTTGCATTTTTCTCAAAAAGTAACTACACATTGGTAACAAAAGTTATGTAAATTATAGGGTATTAGGAATCAAGTTACTACAATGGAATTTCAGTGATTCAAGACAAGGGGTTCATTATATAAGTTAAGAAATGAGGTACATTCTAGCGGTACCTCTTTTCTTATCATAAATAATACCGCTTGTCATGTCACCAAAATTCCAGTGTAGTAACTGGATTCCTTACCCCTATAAATATACATAACTGTTGTTACCAGTGTGATATTATTTTTTGAGAATTTATTAAGGTGTGAAGTGCCACCTTAAAAGGTTATATGTTCCATTTTTTCATTTTTAATGAATTCCTAGTTGAATTTCAGTATTTTTAGCAGTATGCTAATGTGCATTTCTCTTCTTGATAGTCATTTCCTCAATAATAGAATAACTATCTCGCTAATTACTCGTAAAAAGGTCATTGACCTTCACAATGTAATTAACATACGTACAATTATTTTAAATAGTTCATTTGAAGCGTTAATGTATTGAGAACATATCCTCCAAATCTGATGACATTCTTTCATAAAATAAAAATTTTACAGTCATTTTTGTAATTGAGGTCCGATTTGAGAAAAACGCATTTGAAAATTGAGATTTACATAGACACCTGTGTATTAATTAATTAGTAATTAAGTATTATCTCACAAATTAAGGAGGTATTAAGGTTAAAAATGGTGTTAATTATTAGAGATTGTCAATATATACAACATATCAAAAAATACATTTTTTGTCATTTTTGACCATGTAATGGAAATTGTACCCAACTTATGACATGCGACCATGTACAAAGGTGCAGGAAACTAATACATGAATCCCTCAATATCCTCATCGCTCTGATAAACTAATGCACATTATAAGTGTATGTTTAAGAATGTTTATTTGATTTTGCTCAATATACTTTGATAACTGATAATGTTGTTCTCAATATTTTAACTATAACAATATTTTTGATCATTTTAGTGCAGCAGAATGTCTGCAGTACCGGTATGTGAAACTACATGTATGTATGACAATGTACTGTAGTTGTGCACCCCTACTCCTGGTACAAATAGGGGCCAAATACACATTCTAACAATTTGCAGAAAATGTACATGTATGCACCTCATCCATTTTTGGGCTTTGTCTGCCCTGTTGCCCGCCAGTGCCCACTCCAGTCATAGTCAAAACAAAGAATCACTATTTTGGGCAAATATGGTCCAACTTTACGAAGTAGATAATGGCGTACAATTTTACATTTTTGATCTCCTCGAAAATTCATCAAGAAATTCCGGTGCTAGAAAGTAGCACAAAATTTGCTGCATGTGTTACTTATATTCACAAGCTGCAATCTGCATGCATTTCCATCCAATTTTTTATTTTTTTATTTCCAGATTTGTTTTCTGGAAAAAAGTGACATCCCTGTACAATGTACATGGGATCTGATACAGAACAAGCTACTTCCAAAGGGCTCTTTCACTTGAACCAGGGGCTATTTCAGAACCAAACACGTTTGACTCTAACCTAATATATAATACTGGTCCAACGTAACAACAACTTGACTCATATGAAATCAGGTAGTCCCAAACTAATCAAGTAAACAATAGTTATCATGATGATCAATGCCAAAGTCCTAATATTCAATGTGTTAAAACACTTGGTTAAAACCCATATCAAAATATTTCTCTGGTCACACAGGTTCAGACCCAGGGTTCAGAATAATATTGAATTGAACACAACTTTTAATTCTGGAGTGATGCCAAATTCCTGTGAATCCTGTTGCAAAAGCCTCACAATTGAATACCTGAGTGGAAGAAGGGCCCAACTCCATTTTACCAAAATGAGTTTATCATATCTTAAAAGACCTGTACCGTTGCCATTGCAACATATATGAATTTCAAATGTATGTTATAATGTATGTTCATGTACCAGTACTCAAGGTCCCATCAAGATAAAAACAGTCCGTCTCTTAGAACTTTTCCAAATAGTGTGTTTTTGTTAGTATCTCAAAAAAAGTGTTGATGGAGTTGGGCCCTTCTTCCACTCAGGTATTCAATTGTTTTTTCATCTAATGCCAATGTTGCATTACCGAGACTCAAACTTTTTACTTTCAAAAGAAAAGTGTTTGATTGCCAGGCAGAAGCTTGGAGAAATGATTTGCGTGCTGCCTAAACCCTAATGAGATGAGCAAAAATAAACGAATGCTACACAGCATGATTACATGTACATGTATGACATTGCTGGCAGAAATAATAGATGCTGCAAATGAAAGAAGCCACATAAAACAGCCATGCAGACTTGAATCATAGACAGTGGAAAAGTGACTTCTATGCTATTCCAGGATTCAAAATAAGCAAGAGCCTGGGTACTTGTGTTATTACTGAACCTGTAATTAGCCCCTGGTTCATTCGAACTTTATACACAAATCCATAAATTAATCCTTACACAGATTCTTCTGAAAGGATTTGTGTGAATCAATTGATGATTTTCATTTTTCAGAGACAGCTCCGACAATTAATTTGTAAAAATTAAATGAATAATGAATTTGTTAGAATCACAAATGATTCTCGCTCTCTGACATGCAGGGCAACTTTCTGCTTAATATTCTAGTCTACTGCAATCATCTGCATCATAATTTCCTTTATTCACTCCTGGTCAATGTGAAATTGCACTTGTTTCTTAGACATCGCAACAAGGCAGGGGCAAACAGACTAGACCAATTAGTACTCAGGACTGGTTTGATATGTGCTTATTTTGAGCCCTGTTCCATACATCATTTCACTTACATGTGAAGCAGCTCTGAGCGACATTGAGGGTGATCCAATAGGACTATCAGGTATCTACATAGCAAATATGTGTAAGTCAGTAGATTTTAAGTGTGCCAGTCTGCTCAATTTACTTACAGAAGACACATAACAGAATAATAATTGTAAACTGCAGCATGACTCTCTAATGATCTACCACAATATATTCCTCCCTCTTTCCAGGTGCTCAGTGGACTAAATTCATTGTAAGCAGTGAATGACACCTTAACACTAAAAGTTCATCAACATTCATGTCTAGATCCGAGAGTGTATGTTCTTCTTAAGTAAATTTCCTAACTGTTTATGATAGTTTCGGGTATGCAATGGGCGGTGATCTAGCAGCTAGCACATCTATGAAGCCAAGTCTCCACCCCTTCCACATGTATACGTGCTAAATGGCCAATGGTTTTTAAACTGTCTTGTTGTCAGTAATTGTTTATCACTTGTCTTCATGCTTGTAAATGCTTGATGCACGGCACCGGCACATAACTTTGAAGAGTTAGGAAATTTACCTTGTTTGTTAATTTACAACATGGCATAATGTCAAATAGTACAATGGCACAAAAAATGCAGCACAATTTTAATGTTGCATCACATATAAACAACTAACAGGTATCTGCAATAAATGTGTAGCAGTAGCAAAATGCTACACAATTTTGGAATGTGTAGCAATTTTGTTCCATTCATAAGCATTCGCTCACATATTTGGTGAGCATTTTTGCTACACAAATAAAATTGCTTAAAGGGTGGGGTATGAACGTTTGGACAGTATTTATTGTGGGACATTAGAGCACATTAGACATATCGAATTGCATTCTGAATACGAAGAATGTCCTTTTGATATCAAATAATTTTGATTTTTTGAAATTCGCATTGTAATACACATTTTATGGCAAATGATTAAAAAGTGATATTTTTGATATTTAACAGTACTAAAGTAAACTTTATAAATCTGATGATTTATACTTAAAGTGTATGTAGGTGGGATGAAAAGCCGACGATCAATTGAAAATTTTGACCTTTCGTATTGAAGATACAGATTTTTTTTCCCAAAACACACAAAAAAATAGGTCTTTTTAGGAAAAAAAATCCATATCTTCAATATGAAAGGTCAAAATTTTTCAATTGATCGTCAGCTTTTCCTCCCAGCTACATACACTTTAAGAATATATCATTAGATTTGTAAAATTTACTCGAGGACTGTTATCAAAAAAATGTGAAAATATCAAATTTTACTAATTTGTCATAAAATTTGTATTATATCGTGAATTTCAAAAAATGAAAAATATTTGATATCAGAAAGACATTCTTTGTATTCAGAATGCAATTCGATATGTCTGATGTGCTCTCATGTCCTATAAAAATACTGTCAAACGCTTCAAAACGCTCATTCCAGATCCCTTAATGCGGACCCTGGTATCAGTGGCTCTTAGTCAGAGCGCACACAAATTATCAACTTAAAAAGAATCTTTTCTGCAGAGTAATTGTACAAAATAATAGTGCTAATAGTTAAATACATACATGTACAGTACTGTCCCAATAAAAACCTAACAGTCTCTGCTGGCGACTCATAAATATAATTACAAACATGTATGTTTGAGTTGAAGTACATGTACAACAGCTACATACATGTACCTTAAATCAAGATTGCACATTTTTGCATGTTTTAGCACATTTTGATCCAGTGGTAATTCTGAAATTGTTGTTGCAACTTTGATTGAAAAAGTTTATTTACGCCAAATTTATCTGAAAAATGTATAGCCTACATTACTTTAGAACAGGAAGATGTCGTCACCTGTCTCAGTTAGGTCCTAATTTTATTGGGATTCTCTGTACTCGCAATCAACCCTGACTTTATCAAGAAAACAAACTCATTACCTTGTCCTTTTTGTCTTGTCTTGCGTAAGGAAACAATGGGATGACAGCAGTGACACGAGATGATGAGGCAATCTTGCAGGCATTGATCATGATGAGCAATTCCATCAAATTGTCATTGATGTCTCCGCATCCACTCTGCACAATATACACATCTTCGCCACGGACACTCTCACCGATCTCCACACTGTAAAGTAATGCATCCATTGACAGAAATATGTAACCTGATTGATAAATTTTCCACAAGGGACACAAGCCTAGTTTAATGAAATACAAATCATCATTGTTTTGTTCAACCTCCTGGCAATGCGCACATGAACACTTCAGACATGCGGCGGGATGCGCATATTTTGGGGGGCTTTGGGGGTGCAAGCCCCCGTGGTAAAAGCAGGGGCGGCAACAAAGAAGGGGCGGCAGAAGATTTTTGATTTGATTTGATTTGTTCGGGTTTTGACAACCCTGGATAACCCAAAGAAAGCCTAAATGAACCATGGGGAGAGCAGAAGTTTGAACTACAGAAGTTGCCAATTAATTTCAGCTTTTTTTTCCCAAGTCAATATCCCAGCAAATCGCCACCGCCGGGAATTGCGCCCTGGACCTCATGCACTAAAGGCAAGTACCCTAACCATTGCGCCACGCTCTCCCTATAAAGGGCGGCAAGAAGAATTATTAAAGAAAAAAGGGCAGAGCAGAAGGGATGGGAAGAATTATTAATGAAAAAAGCGGAAAATTATTGAAAACTAATGTAACAATAACTTTTGGTCGCCAACAGGGCTTGACAAGGCGGGGTGTATGGGGTGGTGGTGTAACACCTCTAATTCTTTAAATTAATATTTTTATAAAATTGGTGAAAATTTTTTTTAATCCTATTCCCCCCCCCCCCACACTTTTTTTTTAATTCTGGAGCGCCATCCTGGCTGGAAAAAATTGGGTTAACCTATTTGGGCTGTTGCTGCAGGGGGCGGCAAAATTGACATTTTCTGTAGCCCCCCGGGGAAGGAGCGGCCACAATATGCCATGCACTGACAGAATATCTTTACTACAATATATACACATGTTTGTGACATTTGCTGTATTTTAAATTCCTGCAGTAGAGTTGTCCAAGTTTGTTCAGAAGTAAATACAGTTGATCACAATGCACTCTTGCCAAGCAAGTACGTAACAAATGCACATAACTTCCGAGTTCATAGTGTCTCCCCCTATTGTTCCAACATTATTGCACTTGAAATGCATTTGGTATTTAGGGACTGAATCATTGTGGCCATTTTTCTATTTGACTCGAAAATTTTCCGACAGTGATTTCTACAAATTTAGTTTTAATACCCAAAGTGTGGACCATAATAGGAGGCTGTCTTTGTTGTACAACTCACATTTTGAATAGTGATTGGAGAAGTGACTGTGACTACAAGTGAGTAAGGCTCTCACCAATTCCTGGGTATCAGAGTTCCTGTCCGTCCCTGGCCTACCCAGGTAAAAAAATAAATAAATAAATAAATACAAAAATTGAAAAAAGTTATTTACCCTTAATTAATTGTTATTCAAGGTTTGAAACCGGAGAAAAACTGCTGTACTATAAAAATGAATAATAAAAAAAATTCGCAAGTTTTATATTACGGTACTCTTGCTTCTATTGACTCTAAGGACCGTCGATGAATCGATAATAATCAAAAAATCGGCTATCCAATAATATCAATATCGCCGATATCACTTTCGGAAGAAAATCGATATATCGGAGTTGCCGATAATGCAAAAAAGATTCCAACAATTGGGCGTAGGCAGTGTGTTAACCGCCGCAATTATGTCAGTACAGACGTATTTTGAAATGTAAAAACTTCTAGAATCAATAAGACCGAGTGATGTTGATGATTTTAAGCCCGTACTTAAACATCTTTTCACGAATGATTTGACACCGACTTTTCCGCTGGCAGCGCATTTCCCAAGTATTCAAACTTTTGAAGCTTAGTGACTTGAATTTTCAGGTCACTAAAATTGGGAGGAAAATCGATTTATCGATTATTATCGATAATCAGTGACCAATATATCGATTTTTAAAAATCCTAACATCGACGGTCCTTAATTGACTCTAGCAATGTCCCAAAAGTTATGACCCCCTCCCCCTCTCAACATACATGTATGGGATCAACCACTGAACCAGTGACTGATGTAGCGATACAGACAGAACCATGACTATTGTGTGCAAATTTGAAGCTCGACTTCATACTATATGTAGTACGGCTGCAGTATGGAGTGAACCATGCCCGTATTTCTTTTTTTGGGGGGGGGAGGGTGCTTTAGTGGTGTGGCGAGCCCCCTGCAGGGTAAAAGCAGTGGCGGCAAAAAAGAAGGGGTAGTGGAAGAATAAGGGGCGGCAAAATGATAACCTGCCTATAATCTTTTTTTCCTTTTCAAACCATCAAAAAAAATTAGGGCAACCTTTTCGGGCTGTTGATGAAAGGGAAAGGGTGGCAAAATTGACCTTTTTGCAGCTCCCCACCCCCCCCCCCCAGCGATAGGAGCAGCCACTGTGAACTACTCTACTGAAGACTGAGTGATGATGAGATGGCACTGTCAGTGTCAGACTATATCCAGTCTGGACAGAGATCACACTTCATGTGTGATCTCTGTCCAGAGAATCACAAAACTCGTTTAAACCAGGGTGATACAGTCGATATTCTTCCGAGGACGGCCTGTCACTTTCAGCTTCCTGAGAACAGTGGCGTAACTAGTCTAGGGTTGGTAGCGCCCGAGGCAAGTAAACAAAATTGGCGCCCCTCCCCCACCCGAGAATATCTTAGACGCGGGCAATGGCGTAGCTAGGGGTTGTGGCGCCCATGGCTATGGCTGCCCCCTTTCTTTAAACTATTGCGCCAAAGTTTGGACAAATAAGGCCTTCGTCTAATTAATCTTGGTTACTGGATGTATTCTCTCAATTAATTTTGTGCTGAAATGTGCGCGAAGCCCCCCGGTAGTTACGCCACTGCCTGAGAACACTCTTGTACATAACATACAAAACCACAAACTCACTATCTTCAACTTGCACTTACTCACAAAATAAAACAAATATCTATATAATAATACGCATCGTCTATCTGTCTATCTGTCTATCTGTTTATCCGTCTGTCTATCTGTGTGTCTGTCCGCCTATTTTCTCGGAGACTAGGGGTGCATACGTTCCTCAAACTTGGTGGGTGGGTGCAGCTTGACCCCATACAGATCAAGTTTGTATTGGTTAGTGGGTCAAGGTCACCCGAGGTCATCCAGGGGTCAAATTAGTAAAAACTGTTATTCTCAGAGACTGGGGGGCGCACGTTCCTCAAACTTGACGGGTGGGTGCGTCTTGACCCGGGACAGAACAAGTTTGTATTGGTTAGTGGGTCAAGGTCACCAGAGGTCATCTAGGGGTCAAATTAGTCAAAACCGTCATATGGGCATGCAACTTGGTGGGTAGGTGGATCTTGACCTAAGACGGAACAAGTTTGTATTGGTTAGTGGGTCAAGGTCACCCAGGGGTCACCCAAGGTCATCCAGGGGTCAAATTAGTAAAAACTGTTTTTCTCAGACACTGGGGGTCGCACGTTCCTCAAACTTGACAGGTGGGTGCGTCTTGACCCGGGACAGAACAAGTTTGTATTGGTTAGTGGGTCAAGGTCACCAGAGGTCATCTAGGGGTCAAATTAGTAAAAACTGTCATATGGGCATGCAACTTGGTGGGTAGGTGGATCTTGACCTTAGACGGAACAAGTTTGTATTGGTTAGTGGGTCAAGGTCACCCAGGGGTCATCTGAGGTCAAATTAGTAAAAACTGTCATATGGGCATGAAACTTGGTGGGTACAGTCAACTTTTAGAGTCAAATGTTTGGACGGTCATTTTGGGGTCATCCGGGGGGGTCACCCAGGGGTCAGCTGAGGTCAAATTAGTAAAAAATGTCGTATGGGCATGAAACTTGGTGGGTACAGTCAACTTTTAGAGTCAAATTTTTGGATGGTCATTTTGGGGTCATCCAAGGTCAAATTAGTAAAAACTGTCCTATGGGCATAAAACTTGGTGAGTAGGCCTACAGTCAGCATCAGCCAGGTAATCGCGACAGCCGAGAACCGCCAAATACGGGTAACCGCCTAGTTATTATTAATTATTACCGATCCTGCTGAATAACTTTTTAATATATATCATATGTGTAAGTACATTGTATTCTTTTATATTGTCATGATTGTCAATTTCATGGAATCCCATTGGCGTTGCCGCTGCAACTTGTGCAAGACATATGCCAGCCAGCATGAAGAATGAGTCGGAAATGATTACCATTTTATAAAGTTCAACTTGAACATCTTGAACATCATGAACATGTGACGTCCACATCATGCACTAGTGCCGTACTATTACACTGACTTTCGTATTCGGCGAGGAGGACGATTTCGACCTCCTGGTTTGTTTACAAACAGAGAGGACAGTCGAGGTAGACAAAAGACCGTTCCGCTTGTCCAAACACTCAAGTATCAGAAGGATGGTCCACAATAGCGTGATTCACGCTACATGAATAGGGATTAAAAAGCTGTCAAGTAGAACCATGTGCTTCTTTTGTCCTATTTGCCATCAAGATTTCATATGGAAACAGTTCAGACCCAGTACAGGATCATGTCAGAAATTAATATTTTGTTCTGGGTCTGGTTATTCGGACTAATCATGCACATGCACATGTCTAGAGTTGGGCGACTAAGTCGCCAATAGTCGTTAGTCGCGACTATTACTGATAGTCGCGACTACGACTATTGAAAACCAAAAGTCGACTAATGCAAGTATATTTTTGTGTTTAATAAAAAATTACTTTAAAAGTGCCAGTTATTCGCACCAAAACCAACCAAATACTAACATATAAACTGCGAAAAATGTGAAAAAATGTTAGTCATTGTCTTACCAATAGTAACACTTAAACCAACAAGTAATCATAAAGTCCATAAATCATCATTAAATTGGTGTTATTGACTTGTTGTCGAACAACTTTCCCACAAGATAAAAGCCGTCAAAAAACTCAAATTACTTAGAACTGTCGAACATCTCATTATGATTATAATTTATGCAGCGATAACAGGTGTAGCAGCGTCATAGCGTGCATGTACAGACCCAGGTTGGGTGTTTGTACCAACTACTGAAGGTATGAGATTATTTTAACTTTGGAAAGAAACAGCGAGAACTTCCGAGAAGTGTTTTCCAAAAGGGAAAATTTAGGAAAATATTATTAGATTAGAAGTACTTTTCACGTAATTTCAAAAAGCTATGCTTATTGTGGTAACAGAATATTTAGAAAGCAATAGGAAAATAAACAAATTAGCTGACAAACAGTCGTAATGTTGCAATGCCACCCTGTAGCGACAAATGCAGTAGTCTAGATGAGGTCAGGTGGCGAGGTCGGAGGTGAAAGTTAATCGTACATGCACGATGCAACACGTTCATGAGCATACCATGGAAAATATGCACTGCCGTGCGGCATGTTTACATATTTTCATGCACAGCAAAACATGAACACGAACGAAGATCGCTATTCAGCATCGAAGTGGTTACGTAATTCTCTTGGTTACCGGATCACGCTACTTTGGTATGCCTTCGAGTGCCATATACTTTATGTGGTGATCATTTCGATCGTGGTTCATTACTCTAGCGCGTGATCCCGTTGACATAGTAACATTACGTAACTTCGATACTGAATTGGAATATTGAAGGTTTGAGAAATTATATGAAGTTTCTTGTGCTGTTGCTGGAAAGTGGCAAGTGAATTTAATTGAACAGAAAAGTTAGGCCTATATTACAGCACTATACAGTCAAATATTTGCATCGCATCCGTGCGCTACAGTGTAGCAATTTGTATCGCAACAGTGCTGGTTTGTGTAGCAAACTGTGATGCGATGCCGGCAATCACGGGTCCTGTAATCATGCATTATAATTTATACTAAATTGCCACCAATCTTTCACCCGATTTTTCAATCCAATTTTAACCACAGATAGTCGCGACTATAGTCGTAGTCGCGACTATTTGCTGCCGACTAGTCGACTAGGAAAAAAGTGATAGTCGCCCAACTCTACACATGTCATGATGACCATCAGCATGATCAGATTCAGATCAAATGGATCCCGACCGTCCATGGGACCATGACAATGAATTTTACTTTTATTTAAATTTTCACATGGATTTTATTCATCACAAATATACACACCACTACATTTGACGGTCCAAATCTGACAATGGCATGTATGTCATGGTGCAGACTGCCAGAGCTGAGCCAGGATAGTATCTCCACACAGTGACACACGTATACAACACATCCATCATACATTTGTCATAACAATCATGACAATGAAAATGATGTTTATTTACACGTGAGGCATGTTTGTCTTACCATGTCTCCTGGTTGCTAAATTTCTTGGTGACAACCTTTCCTAATTCAATCCCTAATCTGTCTGCTATCTTGTGAGCCAAATCCGTGTGCGACGAACCACCAAAAACTTTGATATTCGGCATTTTTGTTGGTTTATTTTCCAAACTCAGTTCGCGCGAAATCACGATTGATTGGTTTTTCATTACAGACATGTAGTACTTGTATTCTTGTTTTTTCCGCGAACTTATTAATATTAATTAGCTGACGTCATCTGTGGACTGCGCAATAATTATAAGCCGGAGCGGAGGGAGGAAATGCCATGCCAAAATTGTTTGCCACCACTCTTGCTCTGCCAAAAATTCAAAAATTGTTTGCCCCCCCCCCCATCGGCCTGCCAAACCCCATTTGCGTATGCCAATTGTTTTGCTTCCCAATATTACTCCCGTATTCCAGAAAAATACAGATCATGATGCAAAAGGGGGGGGGCCTGAACATTTTGACCCTCCTAAGGGGGGCTGAAAAATGAACGGTCCCTAATTTTTTGGGATCAAAAAATATTGTCAAGTTCTGCCATAGCTCAATCCTAATTCATTAATTTAGTCCTAACTGGAGAAAAAATAAAAAGTTCACTATTTTACTAATTTCTTGAAAAGGGAGCCAAAAACATGCATAGTTTTCGGCATGTTTTCTGATAATCCAGTCACAAAAATCACAGACTTGGAACAAGTCTAAGCATTCAAAATCTAGAGTATGCCGAAATTTTTCTCTCATTTGCACTTTTTTGTGTTACTATTAATTTTGGTTAGATAATGGTTGGTAAGAATGAAACAAGTGTTTTCCAAAATTTAGGATGCATAAACTGAAATTAGTCTTAGCACAAGTCTTTGGGCTTGATTGTCACAGCATACGAAAAACACTCCAAAAACACATGTTTTTTGCCCTTATTTCCAAAAATTGGCTAAATATTAAAGTTTGAATTTTATTGCTAGTTAGGGAGCGATCGTTATTTATGACAGAGGGGGGAATGGGAAAATTTAGGGGGGAACACGAATTTTTTTTTGGGTCTTTAGGGGGAACCTAAAATTTTTAGTTGAACCAGGAGGGGGATTGTTAAATTTTAAATGGAGAAAATTGGGAAAACAAGGGGAACACGAAAATTTTGAGTGGACACTAGGGGAACACGAAATTTGTTGTCGATATTTTTTCCAAAACGCCCATCCCCCCCGCCGTAAATAACGATCGGTCCCTTAGGACTAACTAAAGGAATAGGATATTTAGCTATGTTTCATTTGGCAAAACAGGATAATATTTTTTTATTTCAAAAAATTAGTTCTGTATTTTTCTGGAATAGGGAGTAGGCCCTAGCAAGCAGGAAATTTTGCATTTCTGCAGTGTTTTCCTAAGCGATTTTAGAGCCTGTTATTTAAAAGGTGTCCCATGTGTGCCAAAATTGCTTGCCCCCCCCGCTCAGCCTGGCAAAAATCTTTGTAATCCATGTTCATCTGATCTTACCGACATCAGAGAAGCAAAGAGAAGAAATAAAGCGATTTTTAGCCAATCATATTATTCACAAGGGATGATATACGCATGTCATTTTTATCACACAGTCCCTCTCCAAAAGAGTTCAAAGGTTACTCGAAAAAGAGGCCTATCAAATGGTTTTAAACTTTGGGTTGTATTGCTCTGGCAACGGTTTTGATAGTTGTCAGTTTTATACTATTCGAAGTGAAACTTGCTGCTTCATCAATGCCAATATCAGCAGTAGATTGCTACTTCATCAATGCCAATATCAGCAGTAGATTGCTACTTCATCAATGCCAATATCAGCAGTAGATTGCTATTTCATCAATACCAATAGCTATTTCATCAATACCAATATCGGTAGTCGATTACTACTTCATCAATACCAATATCGGTAGTAGATTGCTACTCACCAATGCCAATATCAGCAGTAGACAGATACTTCATCAATGCCAATATCAGCAGTAGATAGCTACTTCATCAATACCAATATCAGCAGTAGATAGCTACTTCGTCAATACCAATATCAGCAGTATATGTAGCTACTTCATCAATGTCAATATCAGCAGTAGATTGCTACTTCATCAATATACCAATAGCTACTTCATCGATACCAATATCGGTAGTAGATTGCTGCTTCATCAATACCAATATCAGTAATATATTGCTACTTCATCAATACCAATATCAACAGTAGATAGCTGCTTCATCGATACCGATATCAGAAATAGACAGCTAATGCCAATATCAGCAGTAGATAGCTACTTCATCAATGCCAATATCGGTAGTAGATAGCTACTTCATCAATGCCAATATCAGAAGTAGATAGCTACTTCATCAATGCCAATATCAGCAGTAGATAGTTACTTCATCATCATCAGCAGTACTTCATCAATGCCAATATCAGCAGTAGATTGCTACTTCATCAATGCCAATATCAGCAGTAGATAGTTACTTCATCATCATCAGCAGTACTTCATCAATATGCCAATATCAGCAGTAGATTGCTACTTCATCAATGCCAATATCAGCAGTAGACAGCTACTTCATCAATGCCAATATCAGCAGTAGACTACTTCATCAATACCAATAGCTACTTCATCAATACCAATATCGGTAGTAGATTGCTACTTCATCAATGCCAATATCGGCAGTATATAGTTACTTCATCAATGTCAATATCAGCAGTAGATTGCTACTTCATCAATGCCAATATCAGCAGTAGACTACTTCATCAATACCAATGGCTACTTCATCAATACCAATATCGGTAGTAGATTGCTACTTCATCAATGCCAATATCAGTAGTAGACTACTTCATCAATACCAATAGCTACTTCATCAATACCAATATCGGTTACTTAATCAATGCCAATATCAGCAGCAAACAGCTACTTCATCAATGCCAATATCAGCAGTAAACTACTTCATCAATACCAATAGCTACTCCATTAATACCAATATCGATAGTAGATAGCTACTTAATCAATGCCAATATCTGCGGGTGATTGCTACTTCATCAATGCCAATATCAGCAGTAAACAGCTACTTCATCAATGCCAATATCAGCAGTAGATTGCTACTTCATCAATGCCAATATCGGCAGTATATAGTTACTTCATCAATGTCAATATCAGCAGTAGATTGCTACTTCATCAATGCCAATATCAGCAGTAGATCGCTACTTCATCAATGCCAATATTAGCAGTAGATTGCTATTTCATCAATACCAATATCGGTAGTAGATTACTACTTCATCAATACCAATATCGGTAGTAGATTGCTACTTCACCAACGCCAATATCAGCAGTAGACAGCTACTTCATCAATGCCAATATCAGCAGTAGATAGCTACTTCGTCAATACCAATAGCTACTTCATCAAAGCCAATATCAGCAGTATATAGAGTTACTTCATCAATACCAATATCGATAGTAGATTGCTACTTCATCAATACCAATAGCTACTTCATCGATACCAGTATCGGGGGGACAGGTAAATGGCGAGTTAAGAATGGGCGAGTTAGATGAAAAGCGAGTTAGATTGGCGAGTTACCCCCTGCAGAGATTAAAGAGTGACCCCTGTTGAGAATATGACAAGTCCCATCAGCGAGTTAAGATTTACAACAAGTCCTGCCGGCGAGTTATGACAAGTCCCATAAGCAAGTTAAGTTTCTTACGGCAAGTCCCGCTGGCGAGTTAAGATATTTACGGCAAGTCCCGCCGGCGAGTTAGGATTTTGACGGCAAGTCCCGCCGGCGAGTTACGACAAGTCCCATTGGCGAGTTAAAATTTACAACAAGTCCCGCCGGCGAGTTACAACAAGTCCAATAAGCGAGTTAAGATTTTTACAGCATTAAGTCCCATTGGCGAGTTATGATTTCAAATACCAAATGCTTTATATTTACTTCTCACTATTTGATATTGTCTGCCATTTTTCAAGAAGGTTTAATATCACAGCGCTGGGTAATTAATGATGGTTCAGGGCACCTATGTAGGCCTGGCATTTTCGGGTAATTTGAATGCATTTTGATATCATTAATACAGTATGACATGAAAACAAAGTATCAATTTTCATATTAAAATTTTTAGGTCAACCATGAATGATTCTAGCATTTAGGTCTAGGTCCAGGGACACTACAAAACCGTGTTTTTCGGGTAATCTCGGGGAGAACAGGTTATTGGCGAGTTAAAAAATAGGCGAGTTAGAAAAAGGCGAGTTAAAATGGCGAGTTACCCCCTGCAGTGTTTTCCGGAAAGTCCATGCGGCGAGTTGTGAATTTCCGGAAAGTCTACACGGCGAGTTGTGAATTCCAGAAGTTCCACATGGCGAGTTGTGAATTTCCGGAAAGTCCACGCGGCGAGTTGTGAATTTCCGGAAAGTCCATGTGGCGAGTTGTGAATTTCCGGAAAGTCCAAGATTTTGAACCAAAAATGCAGTTTTGGTCAAAATTCAAAAACTGATTATTTAAAGAAATTGATACTTGTATTCTTTGGCTCATGTCAGTTCCATAATTATACTTCAGAGGTTGTTTAAATGTAACCCCAGAATACATTGCAGCCACTGATGGCATGTGGTTTGAGAAACACATGGTTATTTTCAGAAAATATCACACTGGGCTCCTGCTGTGCATGGTCAAGGTTGTTATACAACCAGATAAGCTATGTGTCTGCATGCATGCATGTGCAAGAAAACTTTGCTGGTTTCATCTTCTTTTCCCAAGCATTTAAAATATCTTTTGTTTTAAAAACACACGACTTTTTAACTTTCTTGGTGGCAATGTATCCACAAACATTAGCCGTACCAAATTATCAATTCAAAACATAAAAGTCTCGATGAATATTCCATCAACTCGAGAGCATGTTTTAGGCGAGTTACAATATGGGCGAGTTAGGTAAAGGTGAGTTAAAAAGGCGAGTTACCCCCCACAGAGTCAGGCTATTTTTAGATATTCCCATGGGTAACACTATGAAGTCCGGGTGGCGAGTTACAGTAACACTATGAAGTCCCGGTGGCGAGTTACAGTAACACTATGAAGTCCCGGTGGCGAGTTACAGTAACACTATGAAGTCCCGGTGGCGAGTTACAGTAACACTATGAAGTCCCGGTGGCGAGTTACAGTAACACTATGAAATCCTGGTGGCGAGTTACAGTAACACTATGATGAAGTCCCAACAGTGAGTTGATGGAATATTCATCGAGACTTTTATGTTTTGAATTGATAATTTGGTACGGCTAATGTTTGTGGATACATTGCCACCAAGAAAGTTAAAAAGTCGTGTGTTTTTAAAACAATTTTAGATATTTTAAATGCTTGGGAAAAGAAGATGAAACCAGCAAAGTTTTCTTGCACATGCATGCATGCAGACACAGAGCTTATCTGGTTGTATAACAACCTTGACCATGCACAGCAGGAGCCCAGTGTGATATTTTCTGAAAACAACCATGTGTTTCTCAAACCACATGCCATCAGTGGCTGGGGGACAGGTAAATGGCGAGTTAAGAATGGGCGAGTTAGATGAAAGCGAGTTATAATGGCGAGTTACCCCATGCAGAGATTAAAGATTGACCCCTGCTGAGAATACAACAAGTCCCGCTGGCGAGTTAAGGTTTTTACGGCAAGTCCCGCCGGCGAGTTAAGATTTTTACGACAAGTCCTGCTGGCGAGTTACGACAAGTCCTATCGGTGAGTTAAGATTTACAGCAAGTCCCGCCAGCGAGCTACAACAAGTCCCATAAGCGAGTTAAGATTTGTACAGCAAGTCCCATTGGCGAGTTACGATTTATAATATTCCAATAAGTCGTAACTCTCTTGCGAGACTTTATGGTGGGATTTGACAGCATTGCTGTAACTCGCTTACAGGACTTGATGGTGTTGTCGTAACTCGCTTGCAGGACTTGATGGTGTTGTCGTAACTCGCTTGTGGGACTTGTTGGTGTTGTCGTAACTCGCCGATGCGACTTGATGGTTTTGTCGTAACTCGCCTTTAGCTTACTTTGTGGGGGGTAATTGACAAAAAACCTAATCTCTGTGGGGGGTAACTCGCCTTTTTAACTCGCTTTTCTTTAACTCGCCTTTTTTTAACTCGCCCAGTTACAGCTCCCCAGTGGCTGCAATGTATTCTGGGGTTACATTTAAACAACCTCTGAAGTATAATTATGGAACTGACATGAGTCAAAGAATACAAGTATCAATTTTTTTAAATAATCAGTTTTTGAATTTTGACCAAAACTGCATTTTTGGTTCAAAATCTTGGACTTTCCGGAAATTCACAACTCGCCGCGTGGACTTTCCGGAAATTCACAACTCGCCATGTGGACCTTCTGGAAATTCACAACTCGCCGCATGGACTTTCCGGAAATTCACAACTCGCCGCATGGACTTTCCGGAAAACACTGCAGGGGGTAACTCGCCATTTTAACTCGCCATCAGTGGCTGCAATGTATTCTGGGGTTACATTTAAACATTTAAACATTTACATTTAAACAACCTCTGAAGTATAATTTAAGGAACTGACATGAGTCAAAGAATACAAGTATCATTTTTTTTAAATAATCAGTTTTTGAATTTTGACCAAAACTGCATTTTTGGTTCAAAATCTTGGACTTTCCGGAAATTCACAACTCGCCACATGGACTTTCCGGAAATTCACAACTCGCCGCGTGGACTTTCCGGAAATTCACAACTCGCCATGTGGACCTTCTGGAAATTCACAACTCGCCGCGTAGACTTTCCGGAAATTCACAACTCGCCGCATGGACTTTCCGGAAATTCACAACTCGCCGCATGGACTTTCCGGAAATTCACAACTCGCCGCATGGACTTTCCGGAAAACACTGCAGGGGGTAACTCGCCATTTTAACTCGCCTTTCTCTAACTCGCCTATTTTTTAACTCGCCAATAACCTGTTCTCTGAACATAGGTGCCCTGAACCATCATTAATTACCCACTTAACTCGCCAATGGGACTTGTCGTATTCTCCGCAGGGGTCACTCATTAATCTCTGCAGGGGGTAACTCGCCAATCTAACTCGCTTTTCATCTAACTCGCCCATTCTTAACTCGCCATTTACCTGTCCCCCT
Organism: Amphiura filiformis; assembly: GCF_039555335.1. Taxonomy (NCBI): domain Eukaryota; kingdom Metazoa; phylum Echinodermata; class Ophiuroidea; order Amphilepidida; family Amphiuridae; genus Amphiura; species Amphiura filiformis. The sequence continues at coordinate 39,721,594 of NC_092636.1, read as the reverse complement.
TGTCAAAGAGGCCCAGCATTGTAACAAATAACAGATCTGCAAGTATGGATAAATTAATTAATATTATAATATTACAAGGTAAAGCATTACTTTCCAAATTGAAGACCTCACAGGAAAAACCTACATCAAGTCCTACATGTAACTCGCCAATGGGACATGATGGTGTTGCTGTAACTCGCTTGCAGGACTTGATGGTGTTGTTGTAACTCGCTTGCAGGACTTGATGGTGTTGTTGTAACTCGCTTGCAGGACTTGATGGTGTTGTTGTAACTCGCTTGTGGGACTTGTTGGTGTTGTCGTAACTCGCTTGTGGGACTTGTTGGTGTTGTCGTAACTCGCTTACGGGACTTGTTGGTGTTGTCGTAACTCGCCGATGGGACTTGATGGCTTTGTCGTAACTTGCCTTTAGCTTACTTCGTGGGGGGTAATTGACAAAAAACCTAATCTCTGTGGGGGTAACTCGCCTTTTAACTCGCTTTTCTTTAACTCGCCTTTTTTTAACTCGCCTAGTTACAGCTCCCCAGTATCGGTAGTAGATTGCTGCTTCATCAATGCCAATATCAGCAGTAGATAGCTACTTCATCAATGCCAATATCAGCAGTAGATTGCTACTTCATCAATACCAATATCAGCAGTAGATAGCTACCTAATCAATGGCAATATCAGCAGTAGACAGCTACTTAATCAATGCCAATAATATCAACAATAATATCAGCAGTACCCATCAAACACAACAACGTTTTATCAACGTGTTATAAACACGTTTTGTTTTGGTCAAAACGTTTTAATAATATTTAAATGCCAATATCAGCAGTAGACACTAACAGCTACTTCATCAATGCCAATATCAGCAGTAGATAGCTACTTCGTCAATACCAATATCAGCAGTAGATTGTTACTTCATCAATGCCAATATCAGCAGCAGATAGCTACTTCGTCAATGCCAATATCAGCAGTATATGGCTACTTCATCAATACCAATATCGGTAGTAGATTGCTACTTTATCAATATGCCAATATCATGAGTAGACTACTTCATCAATACCAATAGCTATTTCATCAATACTAATATCGGTTACTTAATCAATGCCAATATCAGCAGTAGATTGCTACTTCATCAATGCCAATGTCAGCAGAAGACTACTTCATCAATACCAATAGCTACTTCATCACCAATATCGGTAGTAGATTGCTACTTCATCAATGCCAATGTCAGCAGTAGATAGCTACTTCATCAATACCAATATCGGTAGTAGATTGCTACTTCATCAATGCCATTGCCAATATCAGCAGTAGACTACTTCATCAATACCAATAGCTACTTCATCAATACCAATATCGGTTACTTCATCAATGCCAATATCAGCAGTAGATAGCTACTTCATCAATACCAATATATATCAGCAGTAGATTGCTACTTCATCAATGCCAATATCAGCAGTAGACAGCTACTTCATCAATGCCAATATCGGTAGTAGATTGCTACTTTATCAATATGCCAATATCATGAGTAGACTACTTCATCAATACCAATAGCTACTTCATCAACACTAATATCGGTTACTTAATCAATGCCAATATCAGCAGTAGATTGCTACTTCATCAATGCAATTGTCAGCAGTAGACTACTTCATCAATACCAATAGCTACTTCATCAATACCAATATCGGTAGTAGATTGCTACTTCATCAATGCCAATGTCAGCATTAGATAGCTACTTCATCAATACCAATATCGGTAGTAGATTGCTACTTCATCAATGCCAATATCATGAGTAGACTACTTCATCAATACCAATAGCTACTTCATCAATACCAATATCGGCAACTTAATCAATGCCAATATCAGCAGTAGATAGCTACTTCATCAATGCCAATATCAGGAGTAGACAGCTACTTCATGAATGCCAATATCAGCAGCAGATAGCTGCTTCATCAATGCCAATATCAGCAGTAGATAGCTACTTCATCAATACCAATATCAGCAGTAGATAGCTACTTCGTCAATACCAATATCAGCAGTATATGTAGCTACTTCATCAATGTCAATATCAGCAGTAGATTGCTACTTCATCAATGCCAATATCAGCAGTAGATAGCTACTTCATCAATGCCAATATCAGCAGTAGACAGCTACTTCATCAATACCAATATCAGCAGTAGATAGCTACTTCATCAATACCAATATCAGCAGTAGATAGCTACTTCGTCAATACCAATATCAGCAGTATATGTAGCTACTTCATCAATGTCAATATCAGCAGTAGATTGCTACTTCATCAATGCCAATATCAGAAGTAGAGAGCTACTTCATCAATACCAATATCAGCAGTAGATAGCTACTTCATCAATGCCAATATCAGCAGTAGACAGCTACTTCATCAATGCCAATATCAGCAGTAGACAGCTACTTCATCAATGCCAATATCAGCAGTAGATAGCTACTTCGTCAATACCAATATCAGCAGTAGATAGCTACTTCGTCAATACCAATATCAGCAGTAGATTGCTACTTCATCAATGCCAATATCAGCAGTAGATAGCTACTTCATCAATGCCAATATCAGCAGTAGACAGCTACTTCATCAATGCCAATATCAGCAGTAGACAGCTACTTCATCAATGCCAATATCAGCAGTAGATAGCTACTTCGTCAATACCAATATCAGCAGTAGATTGCTACTTCATCAATGCCAATATCAGCAGTAGATAGCTACTTCATCAATGCCAATATCAGCAGTATATAGCTACTTCATCAATTTCAATATCAGCAGTAGATTGCTACTTCATCAATGCCAATATCAGGAGTAGACAGCTACTTCATCAATGCCAATATCAGCAGTATATGTAGCTACTTCATTAATACCAATATCGGTAGTAGATTGCTACTTCATCAATATGCCAATATCAGCAGTGTACTCCATCAATACCAATAGCTACTTCAATACCAATATCGGTTACTTAATCAATGCCAATATCAGCAGTAGATAGCTACTTCATCAATGCCAATATCAGCAGTAGATAGCTACTTCATCAATACCAATATCAGCAGTAGATAGCTACCTAATCAATGGCAATATCAGCAGTAGACAGCTACTTAATCAATGCCAATAATATCAACAATAATATCAGCAGTACCCATCAAACACAACAACGTTTTATCAACGTGTTATAAACACGTTTTGTTTTGGTCAAAACGTTTTAATAATATTTAAATGTAGGTTTATATAAAGGTAATAAAAACATTTGTAAAACGTTTTATTATTACTGATTATGAAAAACACTATACATTATTTTTAAAATGTTCTCGAAATATTATTGCACTAAAGGCTAATATTTTTGCATACTATTTTGCTAACACTTATAAGATTATTTTAAAATGTTTTGCAAAGTTTAAAAAAAATGTTTTCTGAATAGAATGTAATTAAAATGTTTATACCCTTTATATAACTCGACATTTATACTTTTTCTGTCAAACCTTTTTTGTTTGCTGGGCAGCAGAGTTGGAGTCATTTCATGGTCGACTGACTCGACTCGAGTCATTTCTTGCAATAGAGTCGAGTCGAGCCAAATGACTCGAGTCACTGTATAATCTATATGGGGAAATTTGAAAATCTGAGTCAAGTCATTTCATTTTTGATATAATAGTAGGGTGGTCACATGAAAATTTCAAACCCACCCCTGGAATTACTTTTTCTGTCAGGATTGTTCCTGCTGCAAAATGATTTTAAAAACCTCTTGAATCAACTCAATCGGACAATCCGTTGTGAAGATACAGCCTTTTAAAGATTCGCAAAATTGGCCATTTTACCCCATTTTAGGAAAATCCTGATTTTGTCATAAATTTGCATATTCACGGAGCGATAATTGTGGGAATAAAGCCAAAGAAGGCACGAGATGTATTGTTTTTGTTTATTTAATGTTCATTTATGCAAATATTAAAAATCCAGGGTCATAATTGCTATATTTGCTTCTTTACAACATTTTTAAAATGGCTGAAATCACAAAAATAACTCTTTTGCCAGGACTTTTAAGGTAAATATATGTGATTTTCACCGTTGAGGGCGCTATTATGTGCCAATTTTGACCTTCAAAGGCCTGTATTTCCTAAACTACACAATCAAATTGTCCGATATTTGCACAGGATTTTGCTCTGAGGGTCTAGATTGCAAAACTGAATATAGCATAATTGTACATCTTTGGGAAAATAGTTTTATTTGATGACAAAAAATTATTTTGTGCGTAACTTTTTTATGCGTGACCGTACAAAAATGCTATATTCACCTTCATTACGAGCAGAATATTTTCTATCTAATTAGGTAGTCGGGTTTGCACAGAAGTTACTAGGAGACAAATTATATGGAATTCAAAATGCCCAAAAGTTTTCCAACTGCTGCAGAATCTGTTACATTTTCACCATACATCTGTGTATGTAGGCAGGGGTACACACAATAGCTAGCATTGTGGCCACCCTAATAATAGCTGCTTTGTCTTGAGGCATTTTCTTGAAATTGGGATATGCTTCTGAGCATGTTTTAAACAGATTGAGTACACTGATCAATATGCCTTTTGTTTGAGGGATGCATACAATATGGGGCTCACAAAATTGCCCATCTTCAGTGGCGGCACTACGGTGGTAAGTGACAATATTTTCTTCTCCCCCCTTTTAAGGCCTTGGCAGCTTTAAAAACCTAAAATTACCATAATTTCAACCTTTTGCGGTAATTTTACGCAAAATTTGCTCCCCAATGCCCCCCCAAAAAAAAAATCCTGGCGCCGCCACTATCCATCTTCTCAAGGGTTACTCCCTCGCTGAGACGCCAGTGGTGACTTCTTTCAGATTCTAACCCTAACCCTAACCCTGGCTTAAAAGCCCACTTGCTAAAAGTAATAGCTATGAGATCGTGGCAACACTTGGTAACATTCTTTACACCAACAATCTATTTAATTATATCGATTAAGGATAACGGTCGAGGTCTTTATTTTCCTTGTTGGTTGTGTTTTCTTCTAGTGTATTTAGTGTGGGAGTAGACTGCTCCGCATTCCCCTTTTTTTGATAAACAATTCATACATTTCCATGCATAAAACATAATACATCTCCAGTGACTGTCCTGCTCATTTCTCATGGATGGCCGAGCTGTTGGATCAGACCAGGATTGATTTTCCATGGTCAGAGGGATTTTTTTTAGGGGATGATAAATTAAAGTGGTCTACTACAGCTGACACCTGAATGTGGGTTTCTAACCAAATTACTCATAATTGGCCATTTTAGCCTATACTTTTTAGCTATGGTAAAATTTTTCAAATGCATAGTACCATAAATTTATTCTGTTGCCAAGAACATGAAGAAGTGCTGGATTAACTATAGGCCTATATCCCAAAAGGAAATCTACATCTACGCCGCGCCACTGGTTCCATGTCCCCCGGTGGTATATTTGTATGGTTGCCAAATGATGACGTTGGGCATTGTTATGATAATAACATCATGAATGACAATGGTCGATGAGGTTTTCTTGACAATGAAATTCATTGTTGACCATGACATGCGCAGTTCATGCAAAGCTACACAGCTTGAACATCAAGTTCCCGCCCGAATTCAATCGTCGAGTTGTCAGCATTGTGAACAGATATGACAATATTGGGCTGTTGTTCTCCCCGCAGTAAACTTGACTGATGATGAATGCTGATGTATAATGGTATGTATAATTGATTACATTTAGGCCTACTGCATTAGATGTTTTTGAGAGATTGAAATATTAATCATTATAATCTGAAAAGTTGATTAACATTATTTATTTTGGTCCGACTGTGTGGACCAATTTACAATTTTATATTATTTTCATTTTGTATTTCTTCTAGCTTGCCAATAATCGGGAGCTCCTGCACAGTTATTATCGTGATTTTAATAATTAACGCATTGGTTTCAGAAAAAAATCAAGTGGTGTCACCAATAGAGGTCAAACTCTGAATAACGATGCTGGGGAAAATTTTGTGGCTATCATTGGTCACTATTTCTCACATTCCCATTGTTCTCATTATCATAATGCGAACAATGAGAATGTACTGATGATCAGTTTGTAATTGGATTTCTCCAAACACCTGTTGTTGTATGATGTGCAATTTCATTTATTTTTATTCTCTTCTTAGGTATTAATTTAAAAAAAATCAGAGTCCTGCATCAGATTATTATAAAATGAAATGAAATGGTAAGTCTGAAATACAACATTTATGACGCCTTGATTGTCCTGGTAAGCAATTGGACCGGTGCTACTTCGGCATATTAACACAAAAAAAGACAATTGGAGGAAAAAATTGAAAATGTTATAAATGTATTTGCTACACAAAGTTGTTTTTACTTTGCTTCTGAGAAAAGTGCACTCATCAAATATTTTCTAGTCCGGAATGATTATAAAAAGTTAAAAATTGCATTCTGGTGCATCTCAAATTAAGCACCTGCTGCCAAACTTTGGTCAAACATGTTCTGAGTGGCCCAGAGGTCATTCAGTGTACTTTTAACAACATCATAATGCTTAAAAAAAAGGTTGTCTGAACTTTTTTCGCGTTCGTTTCTATATATTTGTTTTTGTTTTTTATTAAAATAACTTAAGTTAAGATGTTCATGAATTAATTTTTACACATTTCAAACATGTTTTATGGTTCAGTGAGTAATCATATAGCCATTTATGACATTTTATTCATCAACAAAATTTGCACTTTTCTGAATTGGCTTTTTGTATGCATTAAAATGCGTAAATTTAACCAGGTTTCATTCTAATTAAATTTATTCAGAAGGAATAACTGTAACTTCAATGAAAAATCTTGTGTTCATTGATTAATTTAACAAATGGACCAACAGATTCCTGATTAGATCTTTTATACTGGATCCCTATAAACTTGTTTCATTGGTCATTTCTTGAATGGTTCAAAAAACATTTATATGGGTGGCCGTGCTCCAGGTAGTAAATTTAACTAAAATGACATAGTCTCCATAAAAGCTTCCAGGGAATATAGAACAGAAATGGCAAAGACGCCATGGAAACTCCTACAGAAATAGCTAAGTCGCCACGAGAGTGATCACGTGTATGAGGGCGGTATAACAAGTCCATTTTATTTTACGCCGTGGTGACTTTGTCATTTTTGTAAAAGTAGACACGGTAGTCTATTGACCCAGTCGCTTAAAACGTATTAAAATCGTATTAATACTGGTTGCTCATTAGTCTTCAACATTCAAAAAAATAATGTGTTATTAAAAAAATTGTCTGAAGCAGGGCCGTAGATAAGCCGGGCCTGAAGATAAATAGTAACACATAATTCATGTATAAACTGAAGGGACTTGTGTTAACATTGGCAACATTTTTCAACTTGAAAGGGATATACTCTTATTTGAGTAGATACGGTATGAAGCGAACAATAGAGAGATTGCGGAGAGGCGTTCACTGCAAACGCCATACGGGTTACGGATTTCTGCATTTTGCGGTAGAACGTCATAGTCCCGCTCACATCCAAACTAGCCTCCTACACAGCCATTTTGTGTCGGTCCTAACGCTCGTCGTTCCTAGTATGTTCGTGATAGCCGCATAGAGTCTGAACCAAGACTACGTGTAAACGCAATTGCAATCATGATGGCGCTATGCTGAGACAAATAATCTAAAGGTAATAGGAAGCACCCATTGATTCACCTTGGGTGCATCGAACCAGAGAAGATTATCTTCTTTCATCGAACTACTTTCCTCGGTATTGATATGCAAATACGACTGGCTGTATCTATATATAATGCTCTAACTTAGCATTCAGTCCAGTAGTCCGACAAGGCCCGTAGAGCTGGCAAAGTATTTGTTCGCGGGCAACTCAACCCAAACCTCCACGTGGTGTCGGATGGATAACGCTAACTTGGGCTCTGGGGAACAGGCTTGGATGCGGGGAAGTCAAGCTAGCGTAGGATCATGCAAAGTAATTTGACCACGTTTTAGCCCTTCCTCGGCTGACTCAGCCTGTGGTGGCTCTGAAGAGACACTGTTTGGGTTTTTACCACGTCGACAAGGAAACAAATTTGGATTCATCGTACGAGCAAACAGCAAAAGATATACAACGAGATAGGCATGAAGAAGATAGAAATAACTAAGGTCCAGTGAAGCAGATAATTATGTATTTTGACTGAATGGAATTATACAGGTGCAACTTGACAAAGGAGTGAGTACTGGCGCAAATAACCTCAGTAGTTGCAAGCGCCATACAAATCAACCAAAAAAAAAAAAAAAAAAAAATTCAGTCCAGTTTAGCGATATTTGAGTTTTGCGGGCTATTGGAAAATGAGTATAGGCCTATGTTCACACGTGTATGCTATTTGCTACAATAGACACTTAAATATGTTTGCCAAATGATATTTTACTATAGCATTTCGAATTTTGGCTTAAAATGTTGTTGTATTATTTTTCAGTATAACACGAGTTTTCATGATTTTTATATAAACATACATCGATATGTTATCAAAACGTTTTAACTAAAACCAAAACCACATGCATTATCATGTTTTAAAAACATTTTGGAGTTTGCTGAATAGTATCCATAAGCAAAACACTTCGACAGCTGTTTAATGCACAACGAAAAAGCAAGGCGAAAAATAGCGTTGCACGAACTTCTGTTCCCCGTCCCAAACAGACAATTATACCGCATTTATGCCGTAACACGACACAATCTTGCCTAAAACGTCTCTTCGCAAGCTGATTTTTGGACGGCATTTTCCACACACAAATGAATAGGCAATCTGCCCGTTCGAATTCGCGTCGAAAAAAATCGAAATTTGTTTACTTCTTCTTGTCTATACGAGATCAAATTTGAACCCCCAAAATGGATTTTATTACATGTCGGACTCTACTTGTTCTATTAGGATACTTTGATTCGTTTCATAACATGACGAACATAACATTTTTCTGCATTTTATAATGCGTTTTTTTGTCATTTTGGAACGTCATTTTTTGCTACCAACCGCAACGTAATCGCCTTACGGTAATTCCACGATTGACCAATTCACAATAGATTTCACCCTCTAGAGGGCATAATAACCGATTTTCGACTAATGTAGCTTGCCGTTCGCGTTCCCGTGTCACGTTTCACGTAAATTTCGCAATCTCTCTAATATATATTATATTTACAATCGAATTTTATCCTCCTGTCGTTTACATTGCACACAATATAAATGATAGGCCTATACTTAATTATAATTATCCTCATGCTTTGTCTTCGTGACGAATCGGTTAGTGCTATAATACGCCTAATATTATAGGCCTACCTAAGATGCGTGATATATAGCATGACAAGACTATATATAAAAAAAAGTATAAACCGACTCAGTATAAAGTAGGGCCATATGGCCTATATAATATTGAAATAGGCTTAAGGAATTGGAGCTAATTGGAACGTTTGTATGGTGTTTTTGTGGGGCCATCAGACACACCAAATTGCATTCTGCATACGAAGAATATCCTTATGATCAAATCATTTAGATTTTTTGGGTGGGTGTAGTTCTGTCCTGGCAAGAAGAAGTTTATGTTCGTTAAGTCGTAGTTCTGTACTGGCAAGAAGAAGTTTATGTTCACTAAGTCATCTGACCCCGGGCCACCTCCCAGTGGTCATCTCAGGTCAAATTACTAAAAGTGTCGTGTGGATATGAAACTTGGTAGGTACAGTCAACATTTAAAGCCCATTTTTTGGAAGGTCACCCAGGGGTCATCTGAGGTCAAATTAATAAAAACTGTTGTATGGGCATGGAACTTGGTGGGTAGGCCATAGGCTACAGTCAACATTTAGAGCCAAATTTCTGGAAGGTCATTTTGGGGTCACCAGGGGTCTCTGAGGTCAAATTAGTAAAAACTGTCATATTGGGCATGAAACTTAGTGGGTACAGTCACCATCAGCCAGGTAATCGCGCCCGGCTGAGAACGCCAAATATGGCTATTAAACCGCTTTGTAGGCCTAATGATTAATATTATCATACCGCATGCAGTTGATAGCACCGTATTATCATGACTGTATGCCTAGTGTCTAGCAGATCGCTTGTTTACAAAGTTGTACTCAAAGTACTGTCATGACTATGCTAAACGAGCCCATGCACAAAACTATGACTCCTAGATTTCTGATGGTATAATATTATAGTTTTGTGGAGCAAGACGGGTGGGGATGATGCCAGTGATTACGAAGTGCCCCTTTAAGATTGGCTATTAACTTGACACCAAAAGACCTATAAATCATTTAGTGAACTTAGACTAGAGTGGTAGGCCTATACCGCAATTGAACACTTAAAATGCATACTGTGACGTGAACACTGCTGGGTCTAGGGCCTATACACTCGCATATTATAGCCTAATTTTCTATATTAAAAAGCATGATAGTACATACCATGTCATACATAATTAAAACTGGCTATATACCATCTTATGGCCTTGGAGCAAGATGATGATGGGGATGATGATGTTGATTATACGAAGTGCCCCTTAAGATTAGCGATCAACTTGGCACCAAAAGACCTATAAATTATATACGAACCTGAAGAGGTACCGCAATTGAACTGCATGCTATAGATACTGGGACTATAAGGGCATAATTATACACTCGTATATATTATAATTTTCTATATCCTATATGGAACACAGCATGATACATAATTAATACCATCTCTACTGAGATAGCACATGTAAGATTGTGTAGCTTGCTATCTACAGTAGATAGCACCGATGAGGGTTTCTGGTGGTACGGTATACAATGGTCTCAACTTTTTTGGAGTAAGCATGTCAGTAAAGCGTATATTCACACTAACAACAAAAACCCACACACCCCACACATGTATACCTGCAGACCCCACGTTCATCAACTATATCTTCAATGTATAGGGCCTAATTTTAGCTTTTGATTTTGAGCGCAGAATTCAGAAAAATAGAGTTTGAGCTCACTTTACATTATTTTACACCCATGGCGACTTTGTCATTTTGGTAAAAGTAGACATGGTGACTTCCCTATTTTTGTAAAAGTAGCCACGGTAGTCTATCAATCCAGTCGCTTTGAAACGCTTGTTGAAAATCGTAATGCTGGTTGCACTATTCGAATCCTCGAAACTACTGTTTTGTGCGACGATAATTATACATTATATTTTATCATTCCTGTTTATAATGTTGTTAGTGTTTGGTGGTGGTGGTGTGTGTGTGTGGGGGGGGTGTTTGGGTTTTTGGGGTGGTGGTGTGGTGATAGTCTATCATTCATATATAAGTTCATTCATTCATTCATCCATCCGCTCGTTCAACAATACATTCATTCATATATTCGTCTCAGATTCATTCATTTAACAATTCATTCATTCACTCCTTCATTCATTAAAGATACACATCTTATAATCTTTATAAGATTGTAAATCATTATTTTATCAATTCAATCTAATACTGCCATACTGGAACTATAAAATTTGCAACTCATTTTGCTCGTGTTGCGTCCGAAAACTTCGGATTTCATCAGGCATCTGATCGGAAGCAACGTAGCAAAGCGAGTTGCAAATTTTAGTTCCAGTATTATTACTCTATAGGCCTAGGCCTAGATTGAATATAATTATAAAATAATGTTTTGAACTGCTAGATGAATAATCTACACCAAGATATTGTAAATCATTATTTTCTATTAATGTATGCAGTGCATATTTTAATAATTAGATGTCGTAAAATCCTATCCTATATTTTGCATATTATCATATCATATAGGCCTAATTATCTTCATCGAATTATATCCCCCAATTGTTCCCATTGTTTGCGTGTACAATAGGGCAATAGGATATTTGCATATGAGCCGATCACATTGGTCAAGTTGATCATACTTCCTGGATTCCGACCACTTCAAATAATTATCCTCTATTATTTAGTCATAAGTTTTTATTTCAGTAGATATGAACCAAACAATATTATTGAATATTATTGATAATAGAATTATACCCCCGCTATTGTTGCTATTGTTTATGCATAATAGTGCGGCATTTGCATATGAGCTGATTACCTTGGTCAAGTTGATCAAATTTCCTGGTTTCCGACCACTTCAAATCATGATACTCTATAGTTAAAAGCTCTTATATCAGTAGATATGAACCAAACAATATATATTATTGATAATCGAATTATATCCTCCTATTGTTTATTTATTTATTTATTTATTTATTAACCATATTTAAGCAGGGTAACCTACTCAACAAATATTACAATGTTGATTTTCAGTAGGGCCCTGAGACAAACATATAAAAGCATTAAATACACGTAGAATATACATTATTAAAAACCATAAGAAATTGAGCTTACATAAACATTACACAGCATTAAAATACCTTATATAAATATTATACAGCATGAAAACCAAGTTTTTGTAATTAACAATAATTGAAAGAGAAACACGAAGTATTTAAAACATTTGACATGTATGAGCTGCAGAATTAGTTGTGCTACAATTTCAGGTCTTCTTTGAGTTTCTTTTTGAATTGCATTAGTGAGTTGACTTGACGAATATCTTTCGAAATAACATTCCATAATACGCTATACCTTTGTATTGGAAAGAGCTTTTACCATAATTTGTATTGCACTTTGGAACATATAAATCGCCATTTACACTACCTCTAGTGTTAACAGAATGAATGATTGTTGCTATTGTTTATATAAAATTTGCATACTGAATCACGTCACACTTTCTTGATTGTGACCACCGACCACTTTATCCTCCATAGGCTATAATAGACATAATTAAAATAAGAATAATGATAATACTATATTTGATATCAAATAATTTTGACTTTTTGAAATTCGCAATTTAATACACATTTTATGGCAAATCATTAAAAATTGATATTTTTGATATTTAACAGTAATTGAAGTAAACTTTATAAATCTGATGATTTATACTTAAAGTGTATGTAGGTGGGATGAAAAGCCGACGATCAATTGAAAATTTTGACCTTTCGTATTGAAGATATGGATTTTTTTTTCCCAAAACACACAAAAAAATTAGGTCGTTTCCTGCTACATACACTTTAAGAATATATCATTAGATTTATATAATTTACTTCGAGGACTGTTATATATCAAAATTTGAAAAATATCAAATTTTTATAATTTGTCATAAAATTTGTATTATATTGTGATTTTCAAAAAATGAAAATTATTTGATATCAGAAAGACATGCTTCGTATTCAGAATGCAATTCGATACGTCTGATGTGCTCTCATGTCCCACAAAAAATACTGTCGAAACGCAATAAATGCTCATTTTAGATCCCTTAAGTAGGCCAAAAAAATACCGTTTATAATAGTGAAATAATTATACGCATAATCAATGTTTAGGCTATGCAAGGCCTATATAGTACGGTATGTAAGCCGCAATATATTTTGGGCAAATATTTGTGCAAAATACGACACTTTAAAATAGTATTTTGTTTAGAATGTTTGCATCAAGTTTTCAAAAATGTTTTGAGTGTTATTTAAACGATTTTATACCCTTTATAAAACCGGACATTTTAACGTTTTTTGTAAAAGTGTGTTTGTTGGGTAGTGTACTAGGCTCAAATAATAATGGGTCAAAATGAACATTGGAGTCGCCAAATCCCGGTGCGTCTCTGTCTCACGCCAAGCAATTCCAAAAAGTTGACAGCCCTGTTATGAGGCCCAAAAGTTTCCATAATTCCAGGGTTCAGACCAACCTTAAAAGGATGCACAAAGGATTGAGGTTTGGTGTGAATTTACTTTAACAGCAAGTAACAGGATTTGATCAACTTTGAAATTCCACCCCTGTATAAGCAGCCATTTTGGATTTATGCAAATTAGGTACTGTTCCACTACTTGGATTTTCGGGGACTTCTTTAATAATAATGTTTTTTGAAACGAATGGTGATTAAATGGATTCTGTTGCAATTTGTGATGGGTTAACCCCTTACTCATCTTAATTTGATTGGCCTACTAGACCGTGTTCCAACCAGCAAGTTTGCGTTAAAGTTGACAACCAGCTTATTTTTTTTTTTTAAATTGGGTATACTGAATTTGATTCAATTGTCTGCCAGGCAGAATTTTGAGACTGTGACCCTCAAAAAGACCCAATAGGATAGTATATAGGGGGGCAAATTTGATACCAAGAACACTTTCCAAGATGTCAAATTATTCATCCATCCCAAGGATCCCAGAAATGTTTGTGCGCATACAATCTACAGTCAAGAAGTTATGGGACACAAAAGGTCCAAGTTCGAATTGCTTGTTGTGAATGGGTCCAAAGTTGCTCCAACTTTAGTAAAAATCAAGACAAATTGTTCATCTAGCTTAGAGGCTTCAGAAAATGAGTTTGCACTATCTACCATGTCTAGTTAGTATGTTACACGTCAAAGAGTTAAATAATGTTGGATTCAATAGGATTAGATATTTATTTATCATCTCTCTTCTGAACTTTACATAGTAATTATTTTTTCCCTGAATCACTTGAACTTGAGGAACAGTTTGCCCCCACTTAACAAAAAACGGAGCAACTTTCATTTTTCAACCGGCCTGTACAACATGCAAATTGAATTGATCTTAGACATGCTGAGCTTCATAACTTAGTAACTATTATTATGTTCTATGTGCACAGATGTTACTTACATTTTTGTGATCTTTAGGCCCATACGAAGATTTTGATATGTTTTTAGTGAATTTGGAGCATGTTTTAAATGTTGTATTAAATTTTGTGCTATCGCATATTTTCTTTGGACTGAAATGCTTAAGGGGGTACTACACCCCTGGCCAACTTTTGTGCCTATTTTTGCATTTTTCTAATTATAGCGCATTTATATCGCGTTGTTAGTGATGGCAGTGTGAAGATAAAAGTCTAAGTTAGAAAACCTTCTCACACAGACCAATACGTATGAGCTTTGAGTTACAACACCCTCAGGATTGGAATTATAGATAAATGCACTGTGTAGAACACAGGATTGTAAAGTAAACTTTATAAAGCTAATGATTATGATATGTACTTTTAAGTGTATGTAGCTGGGATGAAAAGCAGACAATCAATTGAAAATTATGACATCACATATTGAAGATATACCGTATGGATTTTTTTTTCCAAAAACACACAAAAAATTAGGTCTTTTCGGGAAAAAATGTATATTTGAAAGTTCACAATTTTCAATTGATCGGCTTGGTCGGCTTTTCATCCCAGCTACATACACTTTAAGTACATATCATTAGATTTAATATAAAGTTTACTTCAAGGCAGACTTGTAGTACCCGTACTCGGGTCCCAATTTCCAATGTCCCCGGACCCGTACTCATGCCAGATTTTTTTGAACACCCTATAGGTATGTGAATTAGATATTTATATGTATAAAAGTAATGCCAGTTTTAGCCAAAGGAAATTTTACATTAAGTGCTCTCGTATGAACGTTTTGACAATATTTTTTTGTGTGACATGAGAGAACATCAGACATATCAAATTGAATTCTTCTGATATCAAATAATATTGATTTTCTAAGGTTTTTTTCTAATTTCTTATTTTATTAAGTACTTTGAACATCAAACAAAAACAATCTTATAATAAATCATGCAATTTATTTTTATACCGTACATGTTACAGTCTTCGAGTTTTCCCTTTTTATGCCTTAAAAAGTTGTTAAAACCCCACGGAATTGCATGACACATATTCCACTGCATAAATTAAAAGCTTGTTAAATCCTTAATTGCTTAAGTTTAAAATTAAGATTAACACTATGAAAATGCAGTTGTACTAAGTTAGATGCACCAAAGTGCAGAAATTCTTTATGCACACCAACTTCCCATTGGAATTACACAGAGCTCCTCCACTTCCTCCACCACCCGACTAATTAACTTGATTAAGCTTGCTTGTGACAACAGTCAAAGGTCAGCTCATCCAGCACCCCGTTTCCTGTTTCATTGTTATGCAAATAGCGATCGATCAGCGTGGTGACTTTGCCTGTTTGGTAATAGTTTCCGTGGACATTTCAAAAGACACCATAGCGTCCTTCACGATCGATATCCGTGGTGACTTTGTGCTTCTTGATTTTTCTTCCGTGGAGACTTTGTCGGTTTGGTAAAAGTTTCCATGAAAAGTACCGTGGTGACTTCCTACTTTTTGCTCTCATTCCTAGCTCCGTTCCCGGTGGCCGTTATCAAGACTCAACTTGTTACAAGCGGACAAGTGAGGGACAATACCACCTTAAAGGACTTTGCAGCAAATCCGGGAGCAAATCCTGCAGCATGCGGGGGGAACGAGCTTGACCAACAGCAGAGAAGGACGTTGCTTGGAAGCCATCTCACATGAAGGAAGGCCTATTCGTTATTGAAAGACATTAATAAGCTACAGCATTCATTTTAATTTATTCACTGAACCAAAAAAACTTTTTGAATATGTGACACCTAAATCAGGAAAAATTAAATTAAATTAAAGTATATGCTTCTTCTTCTTCTTCTTCGTTGATACTGCTTAACTTCCCTTGACGAGATAACACAAGCTTCTTTTTGATTAAATTAGGGGAAAATTGTCAAACACAAATTGAAGCATAAAAGGTCTATGTATAGAAAAATGCAACATTTTTGGGGCCGAAAATTTCATAAATGGCTGCATTTGGCAACAAAATCCCGCTCACTTGATGCATAACTAATCAGTCAAACTTGAAAACAAGAGAATTGATCAAGCCGTTTTTGGATTATACTAAAATGTCTTGGGGAACTTGCTTTTTTGGACCCGTTTAATACCGTATGCATGGAGCATCGCGCTCGACATGTGTACACATAAGCTGACATGACATCCACGGGACATGTTATTAGCAAGCACTCGATCGGTGAACTCTTAATAAAACAGGGTCTCCCCGGTTTTAACATAAAAAGTTAAATTTTACTGTTATTAAAGTACTCCAGGCTTAGTCTTTCACGTGGTATTTTAATACACCATTGGGCATTATAATTATGCAAAAAGTAGAAATCCGAGTAAAATTGAGGGCATCGCTGTGAAGCAAATCACACATTATGGCTTTAACACGCCCAATTTTTTTAAAGAATTTTTTCCATAAAATCATGAAATATTCTAAAGATAATTGATTCGATACTCGCAAATTAATTCAAAATTATGTTTAAAAAACACACGCACTCGGCATTCGTTTTTGAAAATGCCAAGGGCTTTCAGACATAACATTAACAATAAACATTTTTCATGCCTTAGGAGTTAACCCGTAAACATCTGGGCCGATATTCATAAAGCCTTGCTAAATTAGCAACCAACTAGTGCTTAGCAAGATGCTAAATCCACTAGTTGATAGCTACGTAGCAATCAACTAATTTCTTATTCATAAAACCTTGCTAAACACTTTGCTAACTAGCTATCAACTAGAAATATTTAGCTGATAACTTATTTGGGTGTTTTGGGTGCTATGGCCTTCAACAGTTGTGTAACATCTAATACAATAGGCTTATATAATACATGTCTATTATACTTGAGCTCTGAACCACAGTCAAAATGATCAAAATGTAATGACTCATTGCTGATGGTCTTCATTGAGATTTCGTTAATAAAATTACATGTGTATTTTGTAAGCTATATAGGCCTACAAGGTTGTTACGGCAAATTAAATTAAAAAAGATACTCTGAACAAGTAAAGTTCATATACATGTTAAGTCCTTGGTTTGTTGTAAAAACATACTATACATACTATATTGCTTCATCAAATAGAAAACAACATGCATCCACTTAACGCTGCTCATTTAGCTTCATGAGCAACACTGTGTAAATAATATTAGATAATTTAATAGCATATGATATATCTTGCTTGTTGTCCTGACAAAAGCCAAGCATGATTTATCTTTATCAAATTGACATATAATTTGTTATTGAAAATAAGTCATGCATCTTTACCAAAGAGAACATTGGTAACATGTCTCCAAAATATATATTTTACGTATCAAACAATTGAACAGAATTGCTTCGATTGAACATATCTGCTTAACTAAAGATTACTTGCTATATCATAATCATTTTTCTTGTGCAAATTTGGTTAAACAATACTGGCTTATTTCAATGTTTATTCATTCACCCTAAATTTGTTGTGTGTTTGTAAGACAGTTTCTTATGTGTAAAACACACTGAAGACCTCAGAAACAGAATATTCTGAGAACATTATTTTCATAATTGACAACAGTTAATATGAAATTAAAACAATAAATCATGTCAAACTTAGTTCAAAATCATTAAGACTAGTTGTCAACTAGTGACTTAGCGCTGCCCCAGATCAACTCTAAGTTTTGGCAAAATTTTAGAATGTTGCTAACTCTAACTGGGTTTTATGAATAAGAATTAGCAATCAGCTAGGCTTAGCAGCTTGCTAAAGTCAATTTTAGCTGTCAACTAGGCCTAGCGTGGTTTTATGAATATCAGCCCTGCTTGCTTCCTTTGCATCGCACTTTTAGACACTTTTTGACTTGAGAGATCACTAAACTTCATGTATTCAAAGGGGCATGGGAAGATAATCTTCGATACCTCAAGAGGGCTGTCAAAGACGTTTATTATTGAACTGATTAATCGGATCATTGATTTGTTCACATCGTTGATGGTTTTGATCAGTGGCTGATATCTACACCCCCCCCGCAACTCAACACAGGCGTTGGTAACCCGTGAGAGTTACCAAATCTTTCAAAGACCCCCTTTGCAATGATTTGTCATCAAATTTACCCCCGTTTTTCATGCAAAATTTGTGGTTTTCATTGACTACAATTTCAAACATAATTTCAAACGCCCCTTTCTATGACACTAAATATTGACATTAAAATTACCGTATTTCCCAAAGTACCCCTTTTATCCAAATTAAATACCCCCTATTTTGCTGATTTCACAGTCAAATTTCGCTACTGGTGAAAACATTTTCCACACATTTCCTGCGCTATTTGGTAACTCTCATGGTTATCAACTTTTGTGTTGAGTTGTGGGGGTGGGGGGTTATCTACTAAGAATACGAGTAACTATAAAGACAAGCAACATCCTTCCAGTTTGAGCTAGTTTGATATAAAATCTTTTATATTTCACTTCTTTTACACAGAGATGACAATTTGGTGCTAGTACGGTACGACATGCAAGGAAGAGTCTGAAGAGACACCTGATTGGCAGAAAACGTGAAGACAGGAATGAGACAGAGGAATGAGATATTCATGATATTGGCAATGTTTGATCACAAAATCCTCAGGTACGTGTTTACTTGTAGCTACTTGTTTACTGTTGGTGACCCCTCTAATCTTTACAATGCTAGTTTCTACCAATAACTAGAGCGATAACCGCACCATAGCTGAACCATGTGGCTTCGACAGTATTTTGTGGTAGGCCTATACCACTGTCACCCGGAGTCTGTAATGGCCCTTAATGACCTTAAATGAATTTTAAAATATTTTCAACATGTTTAGAATGTCATAAGGATCATTGCGTTTAAATTTCAGCTCAATCGGAGCATTTTGGAAAACTTGACCTTTGACCCCTTTATGACCCCTTAATGACCTTAAATGAATATTAAAATGTTTTTAAAATGTTTAGAATGTCATAAGGATCATTGCATCATAAATTTCAGCTCAATTAGAGCATTTTGAAAAACTTGACATTTGACCCCTTTATGACCCCTTAATGACCTTAAATGAATTTTAAGATATTTTTTAAATGTTTAGAATGTCATAAGGATCATTGCATATAAATTTCAGCTCAATTGAAGCAGTTTAAAAAACTTGACCTTTGACCCCTTTATGACCCCTTAATGACCTTAAATGAATTTTAAGATATTTTTTAAATGTTTAGAATGTCATAAGGATCATTGCATTTAAATTTAAGCTCAATCGGAGCATTTTCGGTTAAAATGACATTTTTTGACCCCTGTGACCCCTGGATGACCTCTGACGTTTGAAAATATTTTTATTATATTCTTTATGTTTTCCTCTTTCATATGACACCCCTCATGGGGTCATACCTTCGTGGCATTTAGAGATATGTCCATTTCAGACCAAATGGTTAGTCAGTTAGCTAGTAAGCTATAGTAAGCCAGTAAGCTAGTAACATTCACTCATATAGGCTGAGACCATTTCATGGTTCAGCAATAAAACATTGTGGTCAAAGTCATCAAAGAAAAGTGTTCGCACAGCCTTAGACCCAACGTGATTTATACTTTTCAAATTCCAGAGTTCAATTTGAAACCCCATTTCTTTTCAATTTTGTCTTTTCCCGCGATATTTTTATAACTAGAGCGATAACCGCACCATAGCTGAACCATGTGGCTTCGGCAGTATATTGTGGTAGGCCTATACCACTGTCACCCGGAGTCTGTAATGGACATAATCTCGAAATGCTACGAAGGTATGACCGCCCGAGTGGTGTTAATGAAAGAGGAAAAGTAAAGAATATACAATGAACTAGAGCAACTGTGCCCTTTGCAAGGGCACGAGGTACCATAAGTTAGGCGGATGACTGTGACGATCTGATCAAGCAGCAATACTGTGCAGCTTTGCAAGGGTACGAGGTACCATATTAGTTAGGCGGATGACTGCGACGATCTGATCAAGCAGCAATACTGTGCAGGATAGTATTAATTTTAATAAGACTGTTTCATTAATTGCCGTTTTAATATACCTTGATCGTGAGAAGCTGGCATTTTGAAAACTTGACTTATGACCCCTTTATTGCCCCTTAATGACCTTAAATGAATTAAAAATATTTTCAACATGTTTAGAATGTCATAAGGATCATTGCGTTTAAATTTCAGCTCAATTGGAGCATTTTGGAAAACTTGACCTTTGACCCCTTTATGACCCCTTAATGACCTTAAATGAATTTTAAAATATTTTTTAAATGTTTAGAATGTCATAAGGATCATTGCATTTAAATTTCAGCTCAATTGGAGCATTTTGAGAACCTTGACCTTTGACCCCTTTATGACCCCTTAATGACCTTAAATACATTTTTAAATGTTTTGAACATGTTTAGAATGTCACAAGGATCATTGCATTTAAATTTAAGCTCAATCGGAGCATTTTCAGTTAAAATGACCTTTTTTGACCCCTGTGACCCCTGGATGACCTCCGACGTTTGGAAATATTTTTTATTATATTCTTTACTAGCGGGATACCCGCGCTGCGCGCGGGTCCCCGCTAGATGAGTAAATGGGAGCGATCACTAAAACGGGAGGAATTACTGAAAAGGTAGAATCATTGAAAAGGTAAATTTTATTGTTCTAAACCTGTCCCTTCTGGCAGTTCATTCAGCTTCTTTCTTTCTTTTCAGTTTCTTCTACATGGGCCTAGTTCGCTCCCATTTTAAAAAATTGCTATTTAGATTGCGATTTTCCGTTTCCATGTTATTTATTTATTTAGGCCTAACCGCATTCCCATTATTTTCTAAATCTGTCCTTTCTTGCATTTCCTTTTAGCTTCTTTTTTATATGCTGCTTAGCTTGTGATTTCCCGTTTCCATGTTAATTCTGTTCTCATTATTTTAGCTGCTATTTTCTTATATTTCCTGATTAATTTTAATCTAATTTTAGCTTTTTTTCTTACGTTTCCTGATTAGTTTCTTTCTTTCCTTCTTTATTTTGCTCCCGTTTCATTTTAGTTACTGTAACCATAACCCGTATCTTTTTTTTTTTTTTTTCTTTTCTTTTTTATTCATTTTATTCTTTCTTTCTTTTCAGTTTCTTCTACATAGATCTATTTTGTTCCAATAAATATATGCTGTTATTCTCCGTTTCCATGTTATTGATTTATTGATTTATTATTATTTGATATTTTATAAATCTACCCTTTTACGTTTGTCCTTTCTTTTAGCTTTGGCTTTTTTCTACATAGTTATTTTGTTCCCATTTTTCATATTTTCTGCTTAGCGTGTGATTTCCCGTTTGCATTTAATTATGTTCTCATTATTTTAGCTTCCTTTTTTCATGAATTATTTATTTGTTTATTTATTTATTTACTCTAATCCACAACCCTGTACCCATAACCCATCCAAGTAGGCCTACCTTTTCAGTTTTGTCCTACTTTCTTTTCTTTTCTATTTCTCTGGCACGGAAAGTTGGCCTATGCGTATGCGCCCCGTGCGTGCGAGTCACATCCCTTGTAAGCCAACGCACTAACACCAACGCGCTGCCAGTTAGTTACTGTACGCGCTACCACTGAGTTTTGACAATAAAAAAGCCCGGGAAAATAAACCCGGTTTTGGTTTTAACCATATTTGTTGACCGTTTTCAATCAAATAAAGTGCAATGCATTTCCCGTATATATTCCTCAATCTCGACGATTCATATAGGCCTAGAATAAATAATGAAATTGTACACTGACTGTCTGCACCCCGGGTCTCCACGCAGGCACTATCACCACTCTAGATTACCAGACCACTGTTTCCTACGTTACTTAGTGATGACGCAAAGACCTTATTCACGCGTCGTAGCCTTAATTTCTTGGCTGCCAACCTCGATGCAGTGGCGGAAAACGGGGCGCGTAGCTCTGCGTAGGGACGAAAAGCTCGTAAGATCATTATTAAATTATGCGCTGTTGTGCATCTAGATAGCCTAAATCATTTCTTCGCCACCTCGCAGTTGGCAGAAAACGGGGCAATGTTGCTCTGCGTATGGTTTTTTAATGGAAATATTATTAAGCGGTTCACACTGTCCTTATTACCCACAATGCCACTGCGATCGATTTTGCATAGCAACACGGCAGTTTTTTATGTTATTCTCTTAGTTACCATCAATTTTTGGAAAAACGAATGTCCGATGGAAAAATGGCAATATGTACCCGATCAATATCCCACTAAATCAAAGCCGAAAGTCTAGGCAATTCGGAGAACACTCGCGCACAAGAAGAAGATGTTTTCCTCTTTCATATGACACCACTCATGGGGTCATACCTTCGTGGCATTTAGAGATATGTCCATTTCATACCAAATGGTTAGTTAGTAAGCTAGTAAGTAAGCTAGTAAGTAAGCTAGTAAGTAAGCTAGTAACATTCACACTTATAGGCTGATACCATTTCATGGTTCAGCAAAAAGCCGTAGAACGTCGGGTACCATAAACTTTTTGAAGCAATCCATTTAGTGCAATATGGGGACGAATGTCATAATAATTAGATGCGCTGAGATAGTATTTGTTCGACCATCCGCATCAGGAAGTATTGTCCAGCTAAGTGGCTATAATTATTTCCCAGTAGGCCTATAACTAGAGCGGTTACCGCACCATAGCTGAACCATGTGACTTCGACAGCATATTGTGGTATAGGCCTAGGCCGATCGGAGCAACTTCAAATCTGACCTGACCTTTCACCTCAGATGACCTTTGCAGTTTTATACTTGTGGAAGTGTCAGGGATTGTTTTCCTGAGTTACAGCATGATCAGATCAATTTTAAATTTGACCTGACCTTTGACCTTGGATGACCTTTGCAGTTTCATACTCGCTAAGTGTCAGGGATCATTTTCCCTGAGTTACAGCCCAATCGGAGCAACTTGAATTTTGACCTGACCTTTGACCTCAGATGACCTTTGCAGTTTCATACTCTCCAAATGCCGCGGATTGTTTTCCCCCAGTTACAGGCACATCGGAGCGACTTTAAATTTGACCTGACCTTTGACCTCAGATGACCGTTGCTGTTTCATGCTCTCCAAGTGCCATGGATTGTTTTTCCAGAGTTACAGCCTCATCGGAGCAGTTTTAAACTTTGACCTTGGATGACCTCAGATGATGTTTCATGATCCCTTATATCAAGCATTATTTGTACTAAGTTGTAGCTCAATCGGACATATTTCAAAATGTTGGTAGCAACTATATAGCATTTACCTTGTAGGGGAAGGTGGGGCATAACGGAACACTTAACTTTGAGGATGCTCTGTGACGTCACCATAAGTAATATGACTGAAAAAATTATATGTTCAGTTGAAGTTTGTATTTACCTTTAATATACCATTAACCAATATAACTTGAATCTTACAATTTTTTATAAAAATGAAGAAATATTTTCAACAAAAAAAACCCGTTTTGCCCCACTATCGGGGCAAAACGGAACCCCCCTATGGGGCAAAACGGCACCCTGGGTGTAAACTTATATCAGTTGTTCCATCGGTAGGCCCTAGGCCTAGTTATATGTATGCCTATATTCAGTTACAATATTAAGTGGGCCTACCATCTCTGTGGAGTGAGTGGTTAACTTTTTATAGGCCTAGTAGGCCTATAATATGTTTGACCAATATTTGATCAGAAAGAAATATTCAGTAGGCCTACCATCTCTGTGGAGTAAGTGGTTAACTTTTAATCATTAATTCTATCTGTAGGTCTAGTTATATGTCTATGTTTCAGCGAAGTGTTTACCATGTTCGAGTAGGCCCCTAGATAACGCCTACATTTCCTGGAGTGAAGACAAGTTATGTCCAATTGGGGCAAAACGGAACCCATCTGTGGGACAAAACGCCCGGGGCAAAACGGAACCCTGTTCCGTTATGCCCCACACCTAGGGTTCCGTTTTGCCCCATACCCGATTTTTTAGAAATAGGTTGCATGCATAATACATCGTAGCATATAGGCCATGCACTTAATACAGCTCATGGCTAGTACCTTCGTGTTTACAATATACACAATTATTTGGGAATCCGATATTAATGAAGTAAAATTTCAGCGCATTAAACATCTACATATCTTACACCAGACGGGTATTAATTCTTTGACTCGATCTTGCTCGTATGTCAGTGGATTGTTTCAGATAAAAATTTTGTTGTAAATCCTCGTAGCCATACTTGTGTTCCTCAATATAATTTGCATAGACGGCAGTATTGCGAAGACCTATTTTTCCAGGTGGTTCCGTTTTGCCCCGGGGGTCCGTTATGCCCCACCTTCCCCTAGCCTTAGTGTGTATGTATGTAGGGAAGGTGGGGCATAACGGAACACTTAACTTTGAGGATGGTCTGTGACGTCACCATAAGTAATATGACTGTAAAAATTATATATTCAGTTGAAGTTTGTATTTACCTTTAATATACCATTAACCAATATAACTTGAATCTTACAATTTTTATAAAAATGAAAAAATAAAAAAAAAAAAAAAAAATCCGTTTTGCCCCACTATCGGGGCAAAACGGAACCCCTATGGGGCAAAACGGCACCCTGGGTGCAAACTTATATTAGTTGTTCCATCGATAGGCCCTAGTCCTAGTTATATGTAGGCCTATATTCAGTTACAATATTAAGTGGGCCTACCATCTCTGTGGAGTGAGTGGTTAACTTCTTATAGGCCTAGTGGGCCTATAATATGTATGACCAATATTTGATTAGAAAGAAATATTCAGTAGGCCTACCATCTCTGTGGAGTAAGTGGTTAACTTTTAATCATTAATTCTATCTGTAGGTCTAGTTATATGTCTATGTTTCAGCGAAGTGTTTACTATGTTCGAGTAGGCCCTAGATAACGCCTACATTTCCTTGAGTGAAGACAAGTTATGTCCAATTGGGGCAAAACGGAACCCATCTGTGGGACAAAACGCCCGGGGCAAAACGGAACCCTGTTCCGTTATGCCCCGCACCTAGGGTTCCGTTTTGCCCCATACCCGATTTTTTAGAAATTGGTTGCATGCATAATACATCGTAGCATATAGGCCATGCACTTAATACAGCTCATTGCTAGTACCTTCGTGTTTACAATATACACAATTATTTGGGAATCCGATATTAATGAAGTAAAATTTCAGCGCATTAAACATCTACATATCTTACACCAGACGGGTAGTAATTTTTTGACTCGATCTTGCTCGAATGTCAGTGGATTGTTTCAGATAAAATTTTTGTTGTAAATCCTCGTAGCCATACTTGTGTTCCTCAATATAATTTGCATAGACGGCAGTATTGCCAAGGCCTATTTTTCCAGGTGGTTCCGTTTTGCCCCGGGGGTCCGTTATGCCCCACCTTCCCCTACTATTGATTTTCAGAAATGCATCATGGGAAGGAATAACATTTGACCACCAAACCCCCACCACACAAGTATTCACCATTATTGCGCAATCAGAGGCAACTATAGCATTTACCACATACCCTTAGTGTGTATTTTCATAAATGCATCATGGGACACTGTAAATTCCTGTGATCTAAAATACTAACCACAAAATGGGTTGTAGTGGGCGATCTTAGACACGTCCAGTTTGGTCCATACTGCGGTTAAGATACTGTTTTAATAATACTTTGGGAATTTCACAATATTTACTTCACTTTCTTGGAAACAATATGCTTGTTATCAAAATAGCAGACAAGCTGTCTCCCAGTGCAAACCTGTGATTTAGTAGCCCAATTGGGCGACTTCTGAATAAAATTGGACCACAACTTTAAAACTATTAGCAGTAGCACCCCCTGTGTTTCTTTATTATATTCTTTAATGTTTTCTCTTCCATTTGACACCACTCGGGGGGTTACACCTTCGTGGCATTTAAAGATATGTCCATTTTAGACCAAATGGTTGGTAAGTAAGTAAGTAAGGGACATACACTAATATAGGCTGATACCATTTCATGGTTCAGCAAAAATAATTTGTGTTGAAACCCCACTGTTAAAACATTACGTGATTATAAAAATGTCTTTATTTATTTATTTATTTATTTATTTATTTATTTATTTATTTATTTTGTGAATGGGTCTTTGAAGGTGTAAGCCTATGCCTATTATAAACTACATTTTATTTTCAATTTGTTATTTCATTTTGTTTGTTGAATACAAACTATGCGAAGGACATTTGGAAACAAAAGAAAATATTGTTTAAAACAATCAGGTTACAGAAAACAATTCTTGTTAAGTCACTGTATCTGAAAATGTCAAGCGAATGCTGCTGATATTCTTGGGAAAGGAATGATGGTATTAAACAAAACTCAATTTACATTGTAAACCAATTGAAATAAGAACGAAATCCATAATTCTAATGTCATTGTTTAGGGGAAAATGCTCAGCATAGGCCTAATGTTATGCATAAAACGTAATCGCGCATATAATTTCGGGCAACAAAACCGCTGGACCATCATCACCTCGGGCATCACTTATAGACCCTATCCAATAACCGGAACAGTATAACAATTGAAATGGCAGGACAGATTGGTGGGCAGATTGTTTTGCTAAATTGGATAGGGTCTATACCCTAAGTTGAGAATGGACCGTCCCACTCGATTTGTGAAAAGGTCGCGAACCCTTTTGGTGGACCCAAGTAACTGCCTAAAATGAGGCAAAATTGAAAAGAAATGGGGTTTTAAATTGAACTTTGGAATTTGAAAAATTAAAATCACATTGGGTCTAAGGCTGTGCTAACACTTTTCTTTGATGACTTTGACCAAATTTAAGCTAATTGAACAGACAGTAGTAAGTAACATTCATTCATAGGCTGATACCATTTCATGGTTCAGCAAAAATATTTTAAAATGTATTTAAGGTCATTAAGGGGTCCAAGGTCACATTTCAAAAGTTCCAATTGAGCTGAAATTTAAATGCAATGATCCTTATGACATTCTAAACATTTAAAATATATTTTAAAATGCATTTAAGGTCATTAAGGGGCAATAAAAGGGTCAAAGGTCAAGTTTTCAAAATGCTTCAATTGAGCTGAAATTTAAATGCAATGATCCTTATACATTCTTAACATGTTTTAAATATTTTAAAATTCATTTAAGGTCATTAAGGGGGTCATACAAGGTCAAAAGTCAAGTTTTCAAAATGCCAGCTTCCCACGATCAAGGTATATTAAAACGGCAATTAATGAAACAGTCTTATTAAAATTAATACTATCCAGCACAGTATTGCTGCTTGATCAGATCGTCACAATCATCCGCCTAACTTACCTCGTGCATACCTTCGTAGCATTTAGAGATTATGTCAATTACAGACTCCGGGTGACAGTGGTATAGGCCTACCACATACTGCCGAAGCCACATGGTTCAGCTATGGTGCGGTTATCGCTCTAGTTACTAAAAAATGTCGAATATTAATGTAGCAATAACTTCAAAAGAAAATGGACTGCAACCTTAATTTTTGCTCTGAATAATAAAGTGCATAATATTTGGACAAAACACAGGTAATTTGGACAAAACACAGGAAATTTTGGATCAAATTCTGATCAATCTGCTAAAATATGGTAGTGAAAACAGCTTTAAATTGAATAAAATTATACTAAATTTTAACTGATCACTGCCAATCTTGCTAAATTTTTACTGATCACACTACAAATCCTGCAGTTTGATATATCACTGAAAATTTCTGAGTTGAAGCCCCTATTTTGCCATAAAAGTGGCAATTTGCACTGCAAACCGCAGTGTACCAAATTGAGATTGAGTACCCTTACAGGAAGGCATTTGATGCTTTGTCATAATAGTAATTCTATTTCATCAAATACTTTGCTGTTTGACCATGTAAATTAATTGTCTGTATCTTCTTTCTTATAGTTATTTTCATGATGCATACCTGAGCAGCATACTGAGCATAGACAGAAGAAGGCAAATGCATACAAAGGTAAGTACTTTGAAGCATTTTATAAGATTCTCTCAGTGAGTTTGAAATAAATCAACCATTTCAAGGGCCATTCAGGCTCCTATAGCATTATATAGTCTAAAATTGTATTCACCTTCATCATTTTTATGGGTTCAAAATCAATTTCAAAATTGATGTTATGTTTTATTTTATGTTATAATGGTTCACATTTTGTGACACTCTTAAAGACACAAATATAACAAGTGCCAAAAAGCAGGCAAAATATTATGTAAAAGTCCGCTTCGAGTGAATTTTGCTGACTTTGAGAAATCGCACAGGTCCTACAGGATAGCATATTAGCGAGATATTTTTGCTGAACCATGAATTGGTATCAGCCTATAACTATCTATGTTACTAGGTTACTAGGTCCCTAGGTTACTACATGTACTAAGTCCCTAACTAACCTTTTGGTCTGAAATGGACATATCTCTAAATACCACGAAGGTATGACCCCATGAGTGGTGTCATATGAAAGAAGAAAACATAATGAATATAATAAAAATATTTCCAAACGTCAGAGGTCATAGGGGTCAAAAAAGGTCATGTTAATCGAAAATGCTCCGAAGTTGAGCTTACAAATGTAAATTTAAATGCAATGATCCTTATGACATTCTATACATGTGTAAAACATTTTAAAATTTATTTAAGGTCATTAAGGGGTCATAAAGGGGGGAAATGTCAAGTTTTTCAAAATGCTCCAATTGAGCTGAAATTTACACGCAATGATCCTTATGACATTCTAAACATGTTGAAAATATTTTAAAATTCATTTAAGGTCATTAAGGGGCAATAAAGGGGTCAAAAGTCAAGTTTTCAAAATGTTTCAATTGAGCTGAAATTTAAATGCAATGATCTTTATACATTCTTAACATGTTTCAAATATTTTAAAATTCATTTAAGGTCATTAAGGGGGTCATACAGAGGTCAAAATTCAAGGTTTCAAAATGCCAGCTTTCCACGATCAAGGTATATTAAAACGGCAATTAATGAAACAGTCCTATTCAAATTAATACTATCCAGCACAGTATTGCTGCTTGATCAGATCGTCACAGTCATCCGCCTAACTTACCTCGTGCCCTTGCAAAGGGCACAGTTGCTCTAGTTTATTTTATATTCTTTACTTTTCTTCTTTCATTAACACCACTCGGCCGGTCATACCTTCGTAGCATTTCAAGATTATGTCCATTACAGACTCCGGGTGACAGTGGTATAGGCCTACCACAATATACTGCTGAAGCCACATGGTTCAGCTATGGTGCTGTTATCGCTCTAGTTTATTATAAAAGTAAATATTTCGCACTTTGCTTGTTTTTATACGGCCAATCTAGACTAATAAGATTTGCAAATTGGGTTCCCAAAAATTTGGCACGAGCTCAAGGCCCAGCAGGGGCGTAGCCAGGGTGGGGAGGCAAACTGCCCCACTGAAAAAAAGGGATAAAATGGGGATGGCAAAAAGTAAAATGTCCTTAAAATCACTAAAAATGGGACAAAAATTGACAAATGGGGACGAACATTTTGCTTTACTAAAATCATGGCTACGCCCAGGATTCTTTGACAGGCAGAAATATCTTGTGATTATTCAGAGGTCATTTTTTGCAATCTGTATCAAAATGATTGTACCCGGGCGGGGGCACTTCAATATGAAATAGATATGGATATAGGTGTAGGGCTGGCACTTTCACAGTAAAGGGCATTCTGTGAGAGCAAAATGTAAAAAATATGAGGTCATTGGGTGAGAACATGACCTTTTATTTAAATGGAACCTTTGAGTGAGAGCCGAAACAGTGCCACAGAAAGCTCGAACATTTAATTTCTAGTTCTAAAATGGCTTCAAATTTCTTTCAAAATAAGTAACAAAATCTGTGATAAATGAAAGTTACTGTTCAAATTGAAAAAAACAAACATGTCTTCAGGTGACAGATCAAAATAATGGAGAAGTAGGGGTCTTCGGGTGACAGAGCATGTGTTTGTAAACAAATATGGGGTCTTTGGGTGACAGCGCTAGCAACGCTGAAAAGGGGGGTCTTAACAGCCATACATATCGTCACCTCCAAAGTGGGAGTACCGCCCCCCATTGGACCCATCCATTTCTACCACATCACCTAACCTAATTTGTTTCATGCTATAAAGGTCATTAAACAACATTAATTTGTGGTCATTTCATGAGAATCAATGTAGCATTCCGATAGCAATGTTTTCACATATTTTTGTGGTACCTGAGAGCACATCAGGTATATCAAATTGCATTTTGAATACGAGGAACATCTTTCTGATATCAAATAATTTTAATTTTTGAGATTCGCACTAGGCCTAATACACATTTTATGGCAAATTATAAAAAAATTATATTTTTGAAATTTAACAGTCCGCGAAGTATTAATCTAATGATATGTACTTAAAGTGTATGTATAGCTGGGATGAAAAGCTGTCCAACATATGAAAATTTTGATAATTTGTATTGAAGATATATATTCCCCCCCCCCAAAAAAAAAAACACCAACAAAATTTAGGTCTTTTGGGAAATAATGTATATTTTCAATATGAAAGGTCAAAATTTTCAATTGATACAGCTATACATATACACTTCAAGTACAAATTATTAGATTTATAAAGTTTACCATAAAATTTGTATTATATCGAAAATTTCAAAAAAATCAAAATTATTTGATATCATCAGGACATTCCTCATATTTTGAATGATGCTATTTGATATGTCTGATGTGCTATTGTGCCCCACAAAAAATATGGTGCAAACATTGCTATCCGATGCCTTAAAAAAACAATCAAAATAAAGCTTTAGCTAAATTGTAGCTTTTTTCTTTAGTCCATATCTAGCAAAACATAATGTATACATTTATTAGCATCATCTGACATGACCCAATCTAACATGCTAGCAACCTAAAATGTAACAGCTATCTAGCACATGTTTTTGCTCTTTTCAGAGAGCTGGAGTACCACACAAAAACACCACCCTGTATTATCATACTCATTTTGTACATAGAGTAACATGGAAAAAGTGCCATTTTGTCCAGTGCCGCACCATCAAGTGTGGGAGGGGTTAAGGGGATGCATTACCCCACCCCCCCAGTTTTTTTTAAATTTTATCATGTTCAAGATGCATCCAATAATTTACTAGAAATGATTTGATATTTTCTAACTTTTCTTTTCTTTTATTATACATTACAGCATGGAAGTAGAAGACAGAAGATTGATACTTGCAGTTGAAAATATCATTCATGGAATGGATGGTAATGGTAAATGATAATAACTATAACAGGTGGTGACCAAGAACAGTGGTTGTAAAATGGCAGATTAATGATGAAGGGTTCCAATCACATATGTAAATATTGAGCAGCACAGATGGTGAGTAATTGGGTATTTTGTAGTCAAAATCGAGAAAGTGAAAAAACATGCTTTTTGAATGAGCTTAAATTATATGCATCAATGTTCCTGGGTCTTGTCTAGTGTTGTGTGTGTCTTGGTGCTAATGTCCTGTGTCTATCTTAGCTGAAAGAGTTTGTTGCGCTTGTGAACGTACTATGTTTGATTGTATCTGTCATTCCATTCTATTCCATTCTATTGGCATTCTTTTTCCATTCAATTGTACTGTACAATTGTCACTGTATGCCTTGGCAGTAGGCCTACAGTGTTATCGTCTTCGACTTCTGACACTCTCCGGAAATCATACCCTCTCCTACTGGCCTAGCCCCCAGTTAGAGAGATTTTATCAATCCTGTCCGACCAGTTGTACTGTACAATTGAACAATTATACAGTACAATTGCTATTGTGTACCTCCTAGACAATACTGTCGGCGACCGGTGTCCTGTTACCCTCTCCTACTGGCCTAGCCCCAGTTAGAGAGATTCCTGTCCGACCAAGTGTACTGCCCCGTACAATTGCTATTGTGTACCTCCTAGACAATACTGTCGGCGACCGGTGTCCCGTTACCCTCTCCTACTGGGCTAGCCCAGTTAGAGAGATTCCTGTCCGACCAGTTGTACTGTACAATTCGGAACAATTGTACAGTACAATTGCTATTGTGTACCTCCTAGACAGTACTGTCGGCGACCGGTGTCCCGTTTGTGTTTATTGTTTGTACTGTGTATTTGTCTTGTCTTGTTTGTGCACTTGGTGGTCTTTATGTCTGTTTTATGTTATGTGTATTTTGTTTCGTTAATGTTGTGTTTGTTCACAAAGTGCATGGGCTGGGGAGGGGCAGGGGGGAGAGGGAGCGCATGCTTGAATTTTTTTTACATGTACTAACATTTCTCTTGTGCACTTTTCTTTGTATTTCAGATGGCTTGTGGAGCTGGAGATTGGGGTTATGACAGAAAAGGAGGCAATAGATGGTCAGTAGTTTGTTTTCTGTATGTTTTTGTATGTATAAAATAGGTATCGTAAGATAGATATAGGCAACCTAAAAAGTATAATATAGATATGGTGAGACAGATAGCCTGTTGGCGACCTAAAGTGTACAAAATAGGGTGAGGGGCTGGTCCTTTACCAGAGTGAGGATGTGAGCTTCCTCCACCTCCCTAGCTCAATTATAGCCTGTTGGCGACCTAAACTGTATAAAATAGATATGCTTGTTGGCAACCTAAAATGTATAACATAGATATGGGGATATAGATAGCCTGTTGGCGACCTAAAATTTATAAAATAGGTATGGTGAGATATGCTTGTTGGCGACCTAAAATGTATTACATATAGATATGGTGAGCATTTTACTTGAATTGCTGAGTATGAAGCCCACTCCATGTCGACTTCCTGAGCCTTTTCAGCCTGGATAATGTGTAGATAACATCCTTGCTGTTCATCATGATTGTAAGAAATACTTTAAGTGAGTAGACCTATATATTGATCGGGAGTTCATGGTCTGGTATCTAGTTAGG
Organism: Amphiura filiformis; assembly: GCF_039555335.1. Taxonomy (NCBI): domain Eukaryota; kingdom Metazoa; phylum Echinodermata; class Ophiuroidea; order Amphilepidida; family Amphiuridae; genus Amphiura; species Amphiura filiformis. Next base: position 39,688,162 of record NC_092636.1, on the reverse strand, counting down.
CTAGGGTTAGAGATAGGGTTAGGGCCCGGGGATAGGGTTAGAGGTGGGGTTAGGGCTAGGGTTAGAGGTAGAGGAGGGTTAGAACTAGGATTAGGCCAGGGATAGGGTTAGGTTTAGAGGTACCAGCTGTGAAATTTTGCATCCGTACATAGTACCTACTCATGAGGAGCATTTAGTGCAAACATGATGAGCAGTATGGTTGGTGTCTGCATGTTATGCTTGCCTGGATTGTCTTTTGTTTGTCTTCAGAAAGTGGGTCCAATGCTTGGCAATTACGGTGAGATATGCTTTTATGTATAACATAGCTAATGATGAAATATGCTTGTTGGCAGCCTAAAATGTATAAAATAGATATGGTGAGATAGATAGCATGATTGTATTAACATTTCTCTAGTATGCTTTGTATTTCAGAATGACATGCTTTTGTTGCATTCTATTTACTTTTACTGACACTTTTTGTTTGTTTTTGTAAGTGATTTTATTCTTTCAGATTGTGATGCTTTTGCTAACCACTGAACAGCCTCCTTACTAACTGCCTACGTAACATCCATGGCATTAAACAAGTACCCAACACTGATGAGCTGTACAGACGGACCCAGCCCACCCAAAGCCATTGTAAAAGAGTTCGGCAATGCCTGCTGTATCAGAAGATGGTCAAGGACAGAACACACTGGAGATAAATTGTGTCCGGCACTGTGCTTCACAGCCACTCGATATAGATAGGTGCACACGGGCCTGAAAAGGATGGGATGGACAGTAACTGTTATTATCCTGCATGGAATGGATGGTAATGGTAAATGATAATAACTATAACAGGTGGTGACCAAGAACAGTGGTTGTAAAATGGCAGATTAATGATGAAGGGTTCCAATCACATATGTAAATATGCAGCACAGATGGTGAGTAATTGGGTGTTTTGTAGTCAAAATCGAGAAAGTGAAAAAACATGCTTTTTGAATGAGCTTAAATTATATGCATCAATGTTCCTGAGTCTTGTCTAGTGTTGTGTGTGTCTTGGTGCTAATGTCCTGTGTCTATCTTGGCTGAAAGAGTTTGTTGCGCTTGTGAACGTACTATGTTTGATTGTATCTGTCATTCCATTCTATTGGCATTCTTTTGTCCATTCAATTGTACTGTACAATTGCCACTGGATGCCTTGGCAGTAGGCCTACAGTGTTATCGTCTTCGACTTCTGACACTCTCCGGAAATCATACCCTCTCCTACTGGCCTAGCCCAGTTAGAGAGATTCCTGTCCGACCAGTTGTACTGTACAATTCGGAACAATTGTACAGTACAATTGCTATTGTGTACCTCCTAGACAGTACTGTCGGCGACCGGTGTCCAATTTGTGTTTGTAGTTTGTACTGTGTATTTGTCTTTTTTGTCTTGTCTTGTTTGTGCACTTGGTGGTCTTTATGTCTGTTTTATGTTATGTGTATTTTGTTTCGTTAATGTTGTGTTTGTTCACAAAGTGCATGGGCTGGGGAGGGGGCAGGGGGGAGAGGGAGCGCATGTTTGAATTTGTTTACATGTACTAACATTTCTCTTGTGCACTTTTCTTTGTATTTCAGATGGCTTGTGGAGCTGGAGATTGGGGTTACGACAGAAAAGGAGGCAATAGATGGTCAGTAGTTTGTTTTCTGTATGTTTTTGTATGTATAAAATAGGTACCGTAAGATAGATATAGGCAACGTAAAAAGTATAATATAGATATGCTGAGATAGATAGCCTGTTGGCGACCTAAAGTGTATAAAATAGGGTGAGGGGCTGGTCCTTTACCAGAGTGAGGATGTGAGCTTCCTCCACCTCCCTAGCTCATTATTATAGCCTGTTGGCGACCTAAACTGTATAAAATAGATATGCTTGTTGGCAACCTAAAATGTATAACATAGATATGGGGATATAGATAGCCTGTTGGCGACCTAAAATGTATAAAATAGGTATGGTGAGATATGCTTGTTGGCGACCTAAAATGTATTACATATATATATATAGATATGGTGAGCATTTTACTTGAATTGCTGAGTATGAAGCCCACTCCATGTGTCGACTTCCTGAGCCTTTTCAGCCTGGATAATGTGTAGATAACATCCTTGCTGTTCATCATGATTGTAAGAAATACTTTAAGTGAGTAGACCTATATATTGATCGGGAGTTCATGGTCTGGTATCTAGTTAGGCTAGGGTTAGAGATAGGGTTAGGGCCCGGGGATAGGGTTAGAGGTGGGGTTAGGGCTAGGGTTAGAGGTAGAGGAGGGTTAGAACTAGGATTAGGCCAGGGATAGGGTTAGGTTTAGAGGTACCAGCTGTGAAATTTTGCATCCGTACATAGTACCTACTCATGAGGAGCATTTAGTGCAAACATGATGAGCAGTATGGTTGGTGTCTGCATGTTATGCTTGCCTGGATTGTCTTTTGTTTGTCTTCAGAAAGTGGGTCCAATGCTTGGCAATTACGGTGAGATATGCTTTTTATGTATAACATAGCTAATGATGAAATATGCTTGTTGGCAGCCTAAAATGTATAAAGTAGATAGATAGCATGATTGTATTAATATTTTAGATAGATAGCACGATTGTATTAACATTTCTCTAGTATGCTTTGTATTTCAGAATGACATGCTTTTGTTGCATTCTATTTACTTTTACTGACACTTTTTTTGTTTTTGTAAGTGATTTTATTCTTTCAGATTGTGATTCTTTTGCTAACCACTGAACAGCCTCCTTACCAACTGCCTACGTAACATCCATGGCATTAAACAAGTACCCAACACTGATGAGCTGTACAGACGGACCCAGCCCACCCAAAGCCATTGTAAAAGAGTTCGCAATGACTGCTGTATCAGAAGATGGTCAAGGACAGAACACACTGGAGATAAATTGTGTCCGGCACTGTGCTTCACAGCCACTCGATATAGATAGGTGCACACGGGCCTGAAAAGGATGGGATGGACGGTTAATATCCTGCATGGAATGGATGGTAATGGTAAATGATAATATCTATAACAGGTGGTGACCAAGAACAGTGGTTGTAAAATGGCAGATTAATGATGAAGGGTTCCAATCACATATGTAAATATGCAGCACAGATGGTGAGTAATTGGGTGTTTTGTAGTCAAAATCGAGAAAGTGAAAAAACATGCTTTTTGAATGAGCTTAAATTATATGCATCAATGTTCTTGAGTCTTGTCTAGTGTTGTGTGTGTCTTGGTGCTAATGTCCTGTGTCTATCTTGGCTGAAAGAGTTTGTTGCGCTTGTGAACATACTATGTTTGATTGTATCTGTCATTCCATTCTATTGGCATTCTTTGCAGAAGATGGTCCAGGACACACTGGAGATAAATTGTGTTCGGCACTGTATTCACAGCCAATCGATATAGATAGATGCACACGGGCCAGAAAAGGATGGAATGGACAGTTATTATCCTGCAGGTTGGTACCTATTACATGTCATTGAAGGCTCACTCTTCCTGGATTAAGCTAAAATTTACGAGGTATTTAATACTTTGCCTTATATTGGTGAGAACAACCACAATTAATATTGAAGGCGACGAAAAAAACCCCTAAATTTTCTGGAAGATAAAATGACCCTAAAATATCACCAAAACCTTACAAATTTGCAAATATTTTCATAATCAATACGTTTTGCCCCCTAAACCCCCAAAACTACTGATTTTACATTAAACCCAAAAACATTCTCCCAAAACGTTTTTTTTTCCTAAGTGGTCTAATGCTATCAAAAAGTAATGTATAACTTATAATGTGCATCATATTATACCTTTTGCCAGTGGCGTAGCGTGGGTCGTCACATGGGGGGCACTGACCATGATTGGGGGGGGGGGGGCACAAGCCATTTTTCGGCAATTTTCCTGTGGGGTTTAAAAAAATTTCAGATAGATTGGGGGCACGTGCCCCCTATGACGCCTTACGCCATTGCCTTTGCGATGTACAATGTTCTGTGTGCTGTGTCTCTTTGTTCTTGTTTAGGGTTTTGTGTTGTCTGTATTTTTGTGTGCTTGGTGACTGGTGGGTAAGTGAGATGCTATTATTTAGAATGTAAGCTTTTGTTGTGTTTTGCAGATGTTGAGATGGTTTAGTTTAGACATTCAAGATTTTTTGATGTGTCTTCCAACTTCGAGTGATCTATGTAAGTACAATTAATAGCAAATGTGATGTTTGTTTGTCAATGATGCAATATTGTATTGTCCAGTTTTGAATCATGCATGTAGCCATTGTTTCTGAGGGGAATGGGGTGCAGCAGGACTTGTGAACCTTTTAAAAAAATCTGCTTGCATCTAAAATGCACAACTCAAAAATGGGATTCTGTGTTAAATGTACCACACCAATATGACTCACAAAATTTGAGCTGTTTGAGGCCTTTAATATAGAAAATGGTAAATTGCTCAAAATCGACTAAATTGCTGAATAGTCGCATATAGTACTAAATAGCTTTAAATTGCATAAAATTATATTAATTATGACTTATCATGCACTAAAAGAGCTGTAGAGAATGTGTATATTGCAATAAAGTATACCAGGTATAGTTAATAGGATGCCTGGATACTATCATGGTTATATATGACCAAGATGGACCTGTTTACTTTTAGAACACTGTAACTTGGCACCTGGGGCAATAATACAGAGTGGCACCCCTCAAGACAAATACCACATTTGGTTATAGTTAAGTCGAATTTCGGTCCTAAAATGATATGCGAGCGAAAATGTTTACTTTCACCACTTGAAGGGGTACAGAATCCAGGGGCACTGATTTGGCGCTCCCAATGGTGGCACCCAGGGCACGTACCCCCACCGCCCATAATCATTAATCAATTAATAAGCTAAAATACCCACTTTTCCTTCCTGTAGGTCGTGTAGGCAAATGGTGAAGCAGGCATATAGGATGTGGTGTTTTCAATGAATGAATACAAGGTAAGCATAATGCAAGGTAAACAAATGCATATCTTGATCGGAATATCTGTAGATCTCTCATCTTCAGATTTTGAGCAAGTATACCTGATCGAAAGAAAATTCTCATCAATCATAATAATTCCAATCACCCATTTGATTTGTTGTTAATCATTATATCATTCATTAAAAGAATTGATCAATCATTATGATCATAATTATAATCATCAATTATATTATTAATCAATTATCAACCAGTTAATTAGTCAAGCAACCAACAATTTGATTAACTTATATCTACTCAACAAATCAATTCATTTGTTTAATTAATCAATGAAACTAAAATAAATCATGAATTTGAATCATATTTTTATCAAAAATGTTTAGGCCTACATTATTGTGCTAAATACTCACTTTTCCTTAGCACAAGCCATTGATGAAGCAACTATCTGGAACAATTATGTAAAATTTTTAAATAAAGTTAAAGAATATTAATTGTTAGTATCCTGTGCTGGGCCTACATCCAATCCCATTAAACTATACTGCATACACTCATTATAAATGTAATTAACTTTACTTCATTAAATTTGCTATTTTCTGGGGCAATATGAAAAAAAATGCTTCCAAATTCCAAGATAGTGTATTATCATGTAGAGGTGAGCCATGTATAGTAACCACCCAGAAAAACAAATAGCATCTTGACTTAAGCCAACCCTTGACACAAATCTGGAGGCGGGATATTTGAAGCTGCCTGAAATTTGTGTCAATAATATTTTGTTTGCTTTATGTCCTCTAACACTATTAATAAAAGGTCAATAATTTCAAACATTCTTCGAAAATGGATTTTGTTTCAGAAGTCTTATATATTTTTGTTTATTATGCAACCTTTGGGTTAATAACTCATGATTAACTTGTTTAATTTCTATCCTTTATGTTTCAGTAATTTGGTATTGTGATGCTACTTGGACATCTGATTCTATATGATCTATCATTAAAAACTAAGGATATACTTCATCCAACAGATGGCTTTACCCGTTATCACAACAACACAAGTTTCCCCCCAAGAACAGTATCGTATTGGATCAATTCTGAAAACAATTCAACACGCATTGAAGCAGTTAGAAGAGCAGTTAAGTAGCAACTCAACTGGATCAAATCTTTGTGCTACTAGATTCGTTTGCAGCATTTGCGAGTACTTAGAAGATCCTGTTATTTTAACTTTTTACTATTTTATAGTAAGATCATAACATTGGTAATTCTTAATATAGAAATCCGTGTGATGTTACCAGGGTTGGGGTGCATTTTCCCCCACCCTGGAGTTGTCACTGCCTATGCAAAGGAGTAACGCATGATCGTTCCCAAAGTCAAAAATACCTACCGATTTTGCGCGGTTTCAAGAACATTTTCAGCATTTGTTACCCCTATTTTAAACAAAAATGGGTACAAATTAGCCTTGAAAATTACACCTTTTTTTTTGCATTTCAAGTACACTTTTACAAAAGCACCCCTTTTTTAACATTTCAATAACACACACCAAAGAACACAGCGGCCAAACTGGAAGTCCCTAGTGATTTAATCGGTGTAAACAAACCCCCAAAACAAACTGAATGAGTTGCTGAATATTAGGAAGGCACAAAAGTTTTACAAAACTTTAAATCCGGGAGTAAATTGAGCAAGAAATGTTAAGATTTCCATTCAGTATAGCATAAAATTTGCAATTCATTTAGATATCCTTGTGATGCCACCGGGGTTGGCGGTATAGCTAACTTGGGGTGCATTTTCCCCCACGGGTGCCATTCACTCCATTCAGTAAAGCATAAAATTGGCAATTCATTTAGAAATCCTTGTGATGCCACTGGGGTTGGCGGTATAGCTAACTTGGGGTGCATTTCCCCCCACGGGTGCCATTCACTACATTCAGTAAAGCATCAAATTGGCAATTCATTTAGAAATCCTTGTGATGCCACAGAACGGTGAATTTGCCCCCCCCCCACATGTGCCGTTCACTCCATTCAGTAAATCATAAAATTGGCCATTCATATAGAATGGAATGGTCGGAAAAAACTTGTCTGGTAGTCATGGATATCAGAATGTTTTGTAAAATACTCTTTAAATGAATTAGGTAGCTCATGTATCATGGTATTCTTGTACATTGGGTATGACTTCTATCATGACTATTAGAAATTGTTCTTATTGCCCATTTTTGGAGTTTGGTCAGTTTATCTAAGTAAATTTTACATGTATTCCCCCAGATTAGAATTCCATAATTGAGGTACGGCCAATATATAAGTATAATATAAAAGAGTATGTAATACGATCCGGAATTAAGTGTTTTAATAAACAGCTGAGAAGTTTATATGAAAAGCCATTTTATGCTTCATAGAGACAAACAGATTATTACAATTATAATTTGTAAAACAGAAACACTGCATACATTTGAATTTTGTCGTTTGTTGTAAAAATGCTGTAAAGTAGTTTGACCTCCACGAAGCTAAGATGAGATTACTTAGTAATAACTGATTAATGTTCAATTGTTTTGATAATTTTGGCCAGTGTGGCACCATGCATGGGGGACCAAATGCCCCCCCCCTAAGAACTCTTCCCCACAGCCTCCAGTAAAGATGCAAAATTACAAGACTGAGCAAAGTTAGATTTTGCCCCTGCAGAAATTCACTTTGTGCCCCCCCCCCCAAAAAAAACCTGGTGTTGCCACTGGCTTTTAATGGTTATCTATGGAATCAACTTCCAGATCACATCAGGCTAGCGTCTTCTGTCACCAACTTCAAAACTTTGCTTAAGACCCATTTATTTAAAAAGGCATACAATTGTTAAACAATTTTGATGTCATTTTGATCAACCATGAACAATTATTCGCAGTTGGTTATCTGTGTTTTTAAACGCACTCTTTTTGCTGTTATCTTGAGTAATATTTGTTGTTGCATGTGTAATGTATTATGTATATTTTATTTTAAGTTTTGCATGTTGCATGGCTTCTTGCTTTTTTGATCTCGATTTTTACTGTCGCTTTTTTTTTTATGTTGTGCAATATGTATTGTGTGCATTTTTTGCTATTTTGCTATTTTAGTGGTTTTATAATGTATACATGCATTTCACAGTTTTGATCAATCGTGCCTTTTTAGGCTTACGCTGTGCAATATATTGCTTGTCTTTTTAAACTGGTTTTGATATATTGGTTTTTGTATGTTTTAAGATTGTAAATTCAAATATTGTTCATATATCTTATATTGTATGACTTCGTGAAATGTAATTGCAATCGCACTCCAAGTCATTTATTGTTTCCGTGCGCTGTGTTCACTTGTGAATGCGTATTGTGGTAACATTTCTCTTATTTAATTTTTGCATATTGCATGACTTCTTACTTTTTTTATCTCGAAATTACTGTTGCATTTTATGTTGTGCAATATGTATTGTGTGCATTGTTTGCTATTTTGCGTGTTTTATAATTTATATTTCACAGTTAATTGCATTTTGATCAATCGTGCCTTTTTAGGCTTACGCTGTGCAATATATTGCTTGTCTTTTAAAACTGGTTTTAATATATTGGTTTGCTTGCTTAAATATTGAGGGGTTTCCTCAAACTTTTTGTATGTTTTAAAATTGTAAATTCAAATATTGTTCTCATATTTTTACAAATGTATGTGCTTTTAATACCATGTTTTGTAAAGCGCCTTTTGATGTAATTGCTCTATATTATTATTATTATTATAATTTAAACTTTGTGGTTTTGTAGGTATGTTATCATGATTTTTCAGCTGACTGTTTCTCCTTGGGCATACATGTTTGTTTCCTGTAGCAGGTCAAAAAAGTCAAATGCGAAATGTCTTCACATGACAAAAATACCTTTTTGTTGCAAATTGGAATGGGAATTTACAGTGGGTCTCTCCAAGACGCACAGAAAAAATCATAGTCAAGAATATTTATGATACCCTTTCAACCTGCAGATTGAAAAAAGTATTAAAAAAGATGTGTGATGTTTTCTCCAGTAGTTTTTCACTATGCTCGTTTACTCCAGTATTGTTTTATATTATTTTGCTGGGTTTTTTCTTTGAAAAGTGAACAAATTCTAATGCACAAAATCAGCCGTCAAAAACGTAATGCGCCCGCTACAGGAAACAAACTTGTTGTTTTTTGGCCGAAGATGTTGTTATATTTGTGATATTTAAACCATTTTGGCACATTTCATAGCCAAGTAAATGTATTCTGATTATCACGTTCTGTTCTGTGCTTTCCTTTTTGCTTCCCCTTTTGGCTGAGATGCATTCTCATAGGTGTGTCTTGTTCTGGTTTAGGATTCTCTTTCCTCCCCTTTTTGGCTGAGGTGCATTCTCATAGGTTGGTTTTGTTCTGGTTAGGATTCTCTTCCTCTTAAAAATGTGATATCAGAGTGTATATGCTCGAGCATGTAGATTAAAAAGGATGTTATTTTTGGAATTTATCAAAAGGTATGGGATTTTGGGGATTCAAAAAGCATTGTTACAAGCAACCCTGTGCTGTGCTTGTCACATATACATACATAAATAACAACATCAAAATTATGTGTCCAAGTATTGTGAGAAAAGCAGTTTTGCTAAAAACTCATCCGAATCAAGATCACATACATTCTGTGTGTGACACTAATCTGGTTCATTAGGCCAAACGAGACTTTTCATGAAGTTTGTAATACAACGCCTACCATGTTAGAGTGTATATGCATTGGATAATGTAGATCAAAAGGGATGTGATTTTTGGAATTAATCAAAACGAGCATGATTTTGGTGATTTATCAAAAGTGATTTCTCACCTTACACAGGTGTATGCACATCAATTTACATGGATAAAAAATATATATTATTATTAGGGACTGTCCAATAATTATGAGCTTTCCTCAAGTAAAATTTCAATATGGTGTACGTGCTTAAAATTGCTTTCCCCCACCCTGCCAAAATTGGTTACTCAACATGCCTGCCAAACAATCTTTCCCCCCTTTGCACATGCCAATTTTTTTAATCCCAATTTACAAGTGTAGCGAGCAGGAAATTGTGCATATTTAAATGTGCAGTGCTCCATATACAATTTATACATGTGTACCAAAAATTGCTTCCCCCCTGGCCAGGGTCTTAGCTAGCCACCCGTCTGGCCGTCATTTTAGACAATTTTACCCTCCCTCAGGGCTCATAATTATTTTGCAACACATTATTATTATTAGTATTACTGGTAGTAGGAGTATTAGACTATTATTATTATTATTAGGCCAAGTAAAAAATAATTACATGTATATCGTCTGCACTTGTTCAAAAATCGGTGAGGGAGGTCCTTATTTATTTTTTTACCATTCGTTTCTGTGTAAAATTGGAATTGCAAAGTGTTTGTCAACACATCATAAAATCGGGGAGGCCCCCTAATATTTATTTCCCCAAAGCCCCACCCCTAGCTTGAAGAAAGTGTTTGCAATGCCTTTATAAATGATAACCAAGAACTTCTGAACATGTCTTTTCATCACAACAATTTTAGAAACAAAGTATGCAAATAGGAAAAATAACAAAAATCTCCAAAAATCGGGGAGGGCATGGATGATATACATGTGTTTTTTTTTATTTTACTTGGCCTTATTATCATTATTGTCATCATTATGATTATCATTATTATTATTATCACTTTATCATTATTATCATTGTAATTATTACATGTATTATATTTATTATTATCATCATTATCATCATTATTATTATTATTATTATTAAAGATTTTGAGATAAATCATGCTGTATGTCGCTTCTTTTGTCCCATGTCTCATTGTCAAATACAGGGTGATCTGCACCCAAAAATCTTAGTTGCATACTGAGGTAGACTATTTGATGTGAAAGTTTTATGAATGCACCACATTTAATTTGAAAAACAAGGACATTTGAAAGACGCCCAAAAAAAGTTGCACACAGATTTTACTGTCTTTGCGAATTGTCTCAATAAGGAAAACTCACTCAGTAGGCTTTTATGATACATGAAAGATGAAAGTTAAACAAAAAATAGTTTAATTTAGCACAATATATTATAGAAAAGATCTACATGTACTCCTGATTCAATAAAAATACAAAACTTTTGTTGGATTAAAAAATATACTGTTTTGCTAGATGAAACGGCTAAATCTTAAAGGAAATGAGCCAAAAACATGCAATTTTGGCACAAGTATAAATATCAAAAATTTAGTATAGGCTACGAGTTTGCTTATAAATTTAATAGTTTATGCTAACAGTAAATTTTGCTAGTTGGTTATAAAAGATATTGGAATGCGTAACCTGAAATTAGTCTTGATTGTCACAGCATACGACAATTTCGAAAAATTTGCCAAATATTCAAATTTGACTTTTATTGCTGGTTAGAACTAACTATAGGATTTAGCTACAATCTTAGAAATATTGTTTTGGTACATGTGGTCAATTTTACTCCTTGTTTCCATCCCCAGTCACATAAATTTTGATGGACGTTTTTCAAATAATGTAGCTTCAACCCTCCTGTTAGGCTTCAGTCACAAGACAAAGCAAAGACACTGCACACTGTGGTTTTTTAAATAATAAAATGGGATATTTTTGGCAACAAATTTATTATATTCACCAAAAGTTTCATTAAAAAAACCACAAAAAACCCCCAATAAGTTGGAAGTAGAAAGTGAAATTACACATTCTAATTGGTTGTTTGAACTGCATGATAAATTTATAAAATTACATTTTAACTTCAACACAATTTCTGATCAATTTGCCAATACATTTCAACCAAAAGACTCCAAATGTATGGCATTTTAAAAGGTTTTATTTGAAAAAGACCATTATTATTTCATAGTTAGCTATAGTTGGAAGTAAATTTAAAGTGTAATTACACACAGCTCATGATAAAATTAAAAAGGAATTAATAATTTCACATCTTCAACACAATTTCTGATGAATTTGGCAATACAATATCTTCACAAAAAAGCTACAAAAGACCCTAATATGTATGACATTTTGTGAAGTTTTATTTAAAAAAGACCATTAATTTGAAGTAGAAAGTGAACTATTGGTAAGATTGTTTTTGCCTAATGAGCAACTTCCTGGCTATGCCACAAGACTGATAAGATTTATACCCAACAAGTTTTCATTTTAAAACAATTTCTTGAATGTTTAACTTAATTGGTATCCTCTGTTTAATGTTAATCGGGGGCGGGGGGGAGGCTTATAAAAAGTCGTAAGCATGTGTGTGAACAAAAATGGAGAATTAAGGGTGTTTTTTTTTTTTCAACACAGGCCCGTGTTAAGGGTCTCAAAATAATTGATTATAGCAAATAAGGGTGTCTTTTTTGACACCATGTGTCCATGCTAAAAGGTAGTTATAAATCCAATCACATTCTTACACCCACAATCATCATAATAAGATAGGCCTACTACCCTATGATGCAGGCGATAATTATGAGAAAAACGTCAGAGATTGACTAAAAAAAGATCGTTAAAAACAATATCTATAATAGGATGGTGTACAATGCATGTTACTTTTTTTCCTCAAAATTGATCATGCATCCTTGCTAAGGGTTGGATTTTAATCCACTTGTTAAAGGTATGGTTAACAAACCATTATTCTTGTTAAGGGTCATTTTGAAGACACAATGGTTGTCCTTGTTAAGGGTGCTTTTCTGAAGTGCATTCACACGCATACTGACAACTTTTATATGAGTGCCCCCCCTCCCCCACCCCGATGTTAATTAGAGAATAAATGATAGATTTTGTCTTTTGCCTATCAATATCGTGTCATAATGGATGGGCTGGCCAATATTTTGAGTAGTGGATGCCGGCGCAGCGGTATCCACTACGATAAAAAATAGTGGCCAGCCCATCCATTATGACACGCTATTGGATAGGCAAAAGACAAAATCCTATCTTTTATTCTCATTCTTATTCAGTTTTAATGTAAATTTTGCGAGAAAAACTGCCTTTTTTAAGAAAAAAATAAAGTTACTTTTGTGAGGACATCCCCGTTGTGTTAATGAACTAAATCATTACGAACATCTAAGCCGCGCCGAATCGCGTTTTACTTCTCGCACGTGTATTACGCGAACGCATTCTCGCGCGATCATTGAGGAGCAACAAGCGTGCCGCCGTTGCGTGGCGGCGCGCGCCCTGACTAATATCACTATCAACTATTGTGAGATATTATACACCAGAAAACCAATCAAATTACGTGAATTCTTTACAAGACACACTCATTGAATAAGAATGTAGAATAAAATTGAATTGAACTGAAATAAAAATGTGAAAAAAGAACTTTGAGCTGAATTAACATCCTAAATGTGTAGACTCGTGGTCAAAGCTGCTTTTTCTTTTGCAAATAATTATGGAACAATTTTCTGACTCAAATTAACATCCACATGAACTTAGGAAGAATATAAATAATTAACCAAGTTCCTTATTTGAAACATGTATAATTCTATACACAGTGAGAGCAGTGGCGTGCGCAGCACATTGAAAGTGGGGAGGGGGCAGGTTGTTCGGTTCCCCCGAATGGAGTCTGATTAGGAGTGTAAGGTGCGGGCGAAATCAGATTTCGGGAAATGACTGATTTCCCGAATGACCAACAAAAGTGGGAGGCCGTGGCCCTTCTACCCCCCTTGCCCACGCCACTGAGTGAGAGGATGTTCCAATTCTGTAAAGTTTGCTAAAAACTAATATTTTTAACATCTATCTTTCATAGAAGAAAGAATGTACTTAACTTAATATAATACTTGTATGCAACATATTTTCATGGTACATTTTTCTGCAATTTTATGTATTTTACAAAACCGCTTTAATTGATGTGAAATTGCTGCAAATTTTCAAGAAATAGAAAAAATCATATGCTAGCAAACCAAGCCTCAAAATAAGCAGATCTGGACCAGGAACTACACATTTGAAAAAAAAAAGCAGCTCCTGGTCCTGTGATTATTTTAGAGAACCAGGAGCCATTTTTAAAGAGCTAAAGAGTCATTTAAATTTCAATTGTACACATTAAATACAAAACATGCTTTAACTACCAGGCTCTATTAAAAAAAAGAGCTTGGTTCATATGATCTGAGATGCCAGTTTTCAGGTTTTAACCTGAAATCAGGTTTTTGTGAGTCCAAATTCCTGCGTTTTTATTTATTTTCAGCCCGTTTTGGGGCTTTTGGCCTGCATACACGTGCTTTTTCAGGTTTTTTGAGTGAAACTGACTGGCATCTCTGTATGATTTTGGTGTGGACCAGGAGCCAAAATGTTATGACCATTTGGTAAATGGCTCCTGGGGCCCTGTGCTGCCCTTTATTTGTTTTATGAAAACATAATTATCATGCACACAAAAATATTTAGCTTTACACTTACAGTAATTATTATACTTTAAAGTTTGTCTAAAATGACAATTATTTTGTTTCAAAAATGTCAACTTGTGGAACTTCTAGATGAATGGCGCACAGTTTTGCAAACGTTATTCAGATACTGCACTGTGCGTGATTTTTCATCGGTGTACCAGTCCGTGAATTCGGAAACTGAAGCCGTGTCTGATTGAAGATGGGAAGCAAGAGAGCCTCATCAATTTTGGGAACACGGATCCATCGGTGAGTGACTGCATCCCTGGACTTCCCAGTGACATTGCAGGTTGCAAGGATCTCTGAAGGAATCACCATGCGGAAAAGATGACGCAGCAGACCCCGGGCTTTCTCTACATCCGCTTCAAGTGGCTTCTTGGTATAAATCTGCATTAGGATACTTTCATACTCAGCGATGTCTCGAACCAATGTACTATCTCCTCCAACTAGAAAGGTTCCGGCATAAGGACCTGGGATTATTTTGGGCACAGGTTTGAGAACACCAGAAGCCAGCAAAGACTGTGGAATAGGCACTGGTGGTGAAAGTGTTTTGACTTCAACTGCACTGCTGGGTCCTGGGTCAACATACTGAATTTCAATTGATGGTGGTCTTATTTCTACGATGTCTTCAGCTTCTGGATGGTATTTGGTTGCTGGTGATGAAATGGTGGCAGTGTTTGGCTCAATAAAGACTGCATGGTTTTCTGCTGATACAGTGCCATGTTTGTTAAGCATATCGTAAATGCTTCTCATATTGAATGACAGAGTGGTTTGATTCTGAAGAATAGCTTTGATGTCAGTTTTTAATTCTCCATTTGTTTTGGTGATGTCATCTGGCAATATAGTCACTGGATCAGTCTGGCAAGCTTCATCCCTGCTCTGCCCAAAATGATCTTCCAGTTCGAATTCTTCCTTATTTATAGTGTCCTCGTTATTCACCCCAATATCTTCAGAACTTTCAGATTTTTCTTCGTCATGATTCTGCTGCTCAATCTTCTTGCCTGCTGCACTAGACTTGCTAACTTCTGATTTTGAAGCCAGTATTTCAGCAATGTGCTTCAAGTCTTGCGATAATCGATCTTGATTTTTAAGTACATTGTTAACATCAGCCTTGAGTTCTTTGACATCACCACGTAGCTGAACAGTTTCTTGGTAGAGATCTCCCAGAGCTAGTTTTAGGCTTGTCCCAACTTTCAATTGTGGTTCTTCAGGGTGCTCATCTTCATCTGAAGTGCATGGACGTTTTCTGGTAGCCATTTTGAATACAGATCCAGTGACATGCACTAGCTGCACCACTCTCTGTATGACTATATTCTGTACAGTACAAGTTTTGTTTGTATAGATCTAGCACAGAATTCCCAAAAGTTTAATAGTTTGTAAACAGCTTTCACAGTTTAAGTTTATTTTCAATGTCTGTACATACACACAGCCAAAATATCAATGCAAACGACAAGCTTGTAGACCCGCTTATAGAGCTTTGTTGTACTAGCTATATTCTGTACTGTACAGCACTGTACATACTATACTGTGAATGCAGTGTGCATTCAGTGCAGCCCTGCAGCATGTACACACACAGTCTGTGTCACAGCTTGGTAAATAAATTATGCAAAACAGTACTGTGCATATTTGTAGTCCAACTGCACTATAGCATAGAATTGGACTTCTGGGAATTGATTTTCATACAGTACTTTTTTTGATTGGGTACAGTGAAATCCCACACAACAGGAACAATAGGCGTGGTATTGCTTTTTTACCTGGTTCAAGTACATGTGAGGGCATAAAATATTGAAGCTGCGCTTTCAGTGAAAAAAGTGGGTCTCACTTTTTGGACTAGTGTATAGTCAGTATACAGTGCACTGCTGTGTTGCACATGTCTGGCTGTGCTCTCACATATCGCTGCTGTGCTGTACTATTTATATCCATAAAGCTTCCACAGTGTGGATATAGCCATCATGGTCATTATAAAGTCCAGAGTGTTTCTAGAATTTATATAGTCTACACTGGTAGAGAAAATGGTTTGTGGCAGCAGCGTGTAGCTAGCTAGCGTCCTCATTTACTCGGGCATTTACTAGCATGATTATTTAGGGACTAGTGTTCAGAAATACTTTGGGGGCCTACTCAAGAAATTTTTTGTTATGGTGACTGAACAATTTTGGGGGCACAAACCCCATTTGTTTTGGATTTTCTCCATGCAAAACTGAGCATCTAAATTTTTTTTTTTTTTTTTAATGTAAATAATTTGTTTACCCTGCCCTCCTGGGTGTAAACCTAAGACTTTTTTTGTAATGGACCCAAAACTTTTTGACCCCCTCATTAGATACAAAACTATTTTGACCCCCCCCCCCCCATTTTAATGTACCGGTACTATTCTACATCAAAGGACAGAAGAAACATATCATATGATACTAAAACATGCATTCGTGTCCGGAGGGGGGGGGGGGCACTCCCATATATTGATATGTCATTTGCCCATTAAAAGACCCCGTTACTTTTGTCAAATCCTACACCCAATGACCCCGTTTTTTTTCAGTAGCCTACACTGAATGACCCCCTTTCTTAGCTTTTCTTGAACAATTAGTCCTCAAAATTGAAAATTAATGAGTTTTGTCTATTTTGTACTGTAAAATTAGGTAAAAAGCTATTTTTGATTGTCAATGATGTGAAATTTTGGGCGCTCCCATACAAAATCACCCCATTTTTGACATTTCCAACACCGAATGACGGTCAATGACCCCCGGCTTTTTTCTGTAGAATAGACCCCTAGTTCGTACGCTGGTGGGCACAGGTACATCACTTTCATATTTGAGTGCCCCCTGGATTCATATGCAATGAAATTGTACCCATGTCATTGATGATAAAAGATGTTTGATCATTTTGTAAAGTAGCTCATATAAGCATGTTTATACAACCCAGTATTTGAAATCATCCATTTATGATTGGAATCAGTGCCGGAAGAAGCATTAAAATGTAGGGGGGGGGGGGTCGGCGGATGTGTATTGGCCTATTTTGTTCTGGTTTTACTAGGACTTTTACTAGGAATCTTAGCCTGAACTGGTGTGTTTTGCTATTTGATGGGCGAGTTGCACAATTTTACCCTATTTGGGTCCAAAACACAGTGTTTTTTCAACATGCTAAAAAAGTTGAACTAGGCAATTATTGCTTTATTTTTCTTCTATTAAGATTGTTAGGGGGATGTCCCCTAGTTCCTCCGCTTCCAAAGTGTAGTGCAAAATTATGATACCATATTGTACTGACTTCATGTGGTGATTGTCTGAGACTGCACTTTAAATTGCTCTGCGTCAGATGAAATTGCACCACAACTTTCAAAATGGGGTAAAAAAAATAATTTAAAATCTAATCAGGTTATGAGTTGAATCTCTGCCCTGCTAGTGCTACCGTATACCCCTTACCCCCGCCCCTACCAAGTGTCACCCATGCGGATCTCCATACACTGGAAAAAAGAAATTATTTGCATATAAGGCCAAAAAAAAAAAAAAAGGTTCGTCTCTCAAAGCTGACGCTGGCGCTTGTAAAATCCCACGATTTAACAAAAAACAAATGCGGAAATTTTTTTATTTCAAAATTTTTTTTTTTTTAGTTTTTTCCAGAATAAATCGGCGAAAATCAGACTTTTTTCTCAAAATACCATGAAAAAAGTCGGGAATAAAAAAAAAAAAAAAAAAAAAAAAATCGCATTTCGCATTTGTTTTTAAATTTCTCGTCAGCTTTGAGACAAACCTTTTTTTTTTTTGGCCTAATAGCTTATAATTATGCAAATCATCTTCAGCTAATTTTTCCAGTAAAAAAAATTAATTCTGTCATTTTTTATTTTTTATTTTACTCGGAATAAACCTGTTGGAACGTATGTGCCTTCTTTCTTTAATTGGAAAATTTTATAGAAGACTTATTACTTGGCATTTTGACTGATAATGAAACTAGGGATAAATCATAAATAATATTTATGAATAATCAAAGTGCAAAGGATCTTTCTATGAAATTATCAACACTGTAAAATAGCTAAAATTACTGCACTTTTTGAGTCTTGCAATCACAGGAACATATTAAATGAAAATACAGCTGTTTTTGTTTTTGTACTTTTAAAGCAAACTCAGTACAATAAACCTAACATCCATGGCAAACCACTTCCTTTGCAGAACAATATGGGCACTTTCAGGCAATCACAGTGGTCATGGTACTGAGCCTGAACTTTATTAACCTTCCAATAAAAACCTTAATTCTACTGAGTGAGGTGTAATATTTATGCCCAGAGGCATAAGAGAAGGTACAGAAAAGGAACCAAAATTATCCAATTGATAAATTGCATGAGTACGAAATCATGGCAACTTCCCGGAGTCAATTTAGGATAAGTAAACAGTAAGACTGCGCTTTGATGAAGTTACTGTGGCTGAACTTTTTACCTTCAGATTTCTTTGTATTTCTTTGTAACATTTAACATATTTACCGGGCATCTTTACAATAGCAAATTAGTTGTATCATGCCATATGGCAGTAGAAATTGGTTTTTCATATACCGTACTGACTCGAGCATAGTCCCATTTTTCAAAATTGGGGGGTGGGACTATACTCAGAATTTTTTTAAATTTTTTTTTTTAAAGTTATTTATTTTTTCGGTTTTGTAGTGTCCCTGGACCTAGACGCTAGGATCATTCATGGTTGACCTAAAAAAAAAAAAATTTTGCACAAAGTTTTGTGTTTTTATTATGAAAATTGATACTTTGTTTGCATGTCATACTCTATTAATGATATCAAAATGCATTCAAATTCAATGCATTTTGATGTCATTAATAGAAAATGACATGAAAACAAAGTATCAATTTTCATATTAAAACACAAAACTTCAGGCAAATTTTTTTTTTTAAATTTCTGAAATTTTTCGAAAATTTGGGGGTGGGACTTTACTCGCGTCAGTACGGTAGTTGTAATCCCGGTTGTAATGTACCGATTCCTTTTTTCTGCCCTCCTTTTTCTACCCTGTCGATCTGATAGACACTGTGCACTTCCCCCACTCCTGTAACAAAATTCTATACCATGGGGGAAAGGGCACACCATACAGCCTCAATGAGGTTTTTCAATATTCACACTTACTGTTGATGACAGTGGCGGCACCCAAAATTGTTATCGGGGGGGGGGGATATCACAAAATTTCTGCAAAATTGCCATAAAAATTGTAACTTTTTTAAAAATGTTTTTTGTTTTTAGCAGAGGGAAAGGAGCTTCATTTTCATACCCAAAATGCAGGAATGAAGCCCGCGAATGAAGACCTCATACGGTTGTTGAACTGTGCGGCCGCACAGTGAAAGATCTTCTGCCTAGAGAGGAAAGCCTGAAAGCTAAAAGAGATTATACTTGTTTGACTTGGATAAAACTTGTGTTGGCACATGGTCAACTTGGCTGACCTTATAATAAGGGAGGATTGGTTTCACACCACCAGATATCTTGGCATTTAAAAAGGCATTGTTAAGAAGATCAGGAACAGGAAATTTTAATGCTTAAGGCAACTTGGCTGCATGACTGCTTTCAGGGGAAATCTTCTTGAAATTATAATTTGTGCTTTGCCGATTGGGAATTGTATGCATCACATGAATTTAACTTCCTTATAATTTTACATGCTCCTGTATAAAGCGGTGGTTCCAAAGGGAAATGGAAGTGCTAAAGCCCCCAATCTTGGGCTTCTCCTCCATTGTCTGTATCAAAATTAAACAAATCAGGAAAATATCCACATTTGGGGCAACAAAATAGCTCAAAATGCACCATTTTAGGATTCCCCTATTCCCCTCCCACTTTTCCTCCACTGTACTTGTCCCCCCCAAAAATACCAAGGTACCCCCACAGTCCCCACTGCTAAGGATCATCATCGCCATTCAACCGTTGTTGATAGAGCTGCTTGGATTGGGAACTTAGAGTAGGCTATGGCTATTTCTCTTTAGTTGTAGTTCGTTGTCAATATGGTCCACATTTGGGGTCACTTTGAATCTCAGCAGTACTACTGTAGTGTGTTATGCCATTTAGGGGTGAAAAATTGGTTATCACTTTGCAAAGCACTTGTGTCTTTGTGAATGTGAGTAACCACTGGAGTCTACATGGGCCTAAATACAAAGGTGGCAAGGGCAACTCACCCCAAATGTTTCAAAATACCAGCCCATGAAAATTATTTGCCAAAAACATATTTCATTCTATTCAAAATAGCTCTCACAATCAAAATGTCTTTTTCTTTAGCCCTGGGTATGGGGTACAGCCGATACACGGTATGGAGTAACTGGACTCCTAGCTCTTACTATCACAACTGCTACAATTTGTTTCACCTAGAGTTCTTTTATGCTGTTCCACAGCAAGTGTGCCATCAAACTGCCCATGTACAAATGAGTATTTGGGGGAAGGGCAGATTTGTGAATTTCTAGTGAATCTTTTAAAAGCGAGAAAAGCACTAAAAAGCGAGATTCACAACGAGAAATGCAAGATTGCGTTTTCTCTCTAAGCCTAACTAAAGGGTGTACAACTTCAAGCAGTGAAATACGCACCTATGTCACTGCCAAACTCACAAGCAGAGAGCAGTGAGTGGGGATATTATTTTTTACAGCATCATGATGAAACATAGTACATAGCAACAAGATAGAAACAGACTTGAGATATACGAGTTAACAATGTGTAGCATTATTTATTAAAATGCTTTACCAGTAAATTCAACATCATGAATAAGTTACTTACAACCTACATACAAAAATACAAAGCACCTTCTACATAAAAATATTTCAACATAGAAAGTTGGAAAAATAACATTAAGATGAAGAGTTCTCTAGGAGACTTCACATTTATGGTATCTGACGTTTTAAGGCAACAAAAATCCCTGTTCCGTGAGCCTGACCACCCAGATTTTATGTTCTGTTTGTTTTTGTTTTGTTTTTTTTAGCTGTAAATGCTGTATGCAAGTAATAACAGCTGTATTTTGGTCATTGAAATTTGACTGAAATGTTTTGAAAATACAAACAAATTCGACACTTTTCAAAATATGTTTGCCAAAATCATTCAGATTTTTTAAGGGTCGTTTAGTATCTTCCCGGAAAAAAATCCTGATCGACCAACCCTTACTTGAAAAACCTGTAGAACAGGGTTTATTTTTGTTGCCCCCGTTACTATGTACTTTTTTGATACAAAAGAGAACAAAATCAGAACATCAAATTTCACGGCACAGAATGTGAAGCTGAAGGTTTAGGATTGTGGGTGGGTGGATGAATACAACTGTATTTCAAGTATTTGTAGGACATTTTCATAACAGTTTATAATATAAAAATTCATTTATATCAACTAAAAACTTCAGCAGACTTTTCATTTAAAAACATAATTATTGCCATTGATTTCATTTTTCTTTCTCTTTGTACCTTTGAAACAACCATTCATCAACGTGAGGAATTTCAGAATTTCCTTGGGTTCCCATGGTTACAACTTTCCAATCAAACATATACATGATATATAGAAGTCTTTTTAAATTTCTCTTCACGTCATCACTTCAAATTCATGTTTTGCCTTTGGTCATAAACACCATTCTATTTGTTTCATCAACTGATCATGTTAGTAACATGCATTTTTTTCATGTCAAATTTGTGTGCATGGAAAAAAACAACAACTTCAGTGCAAAATTATTCCCACCACCGGTGCAGTGCAAAGTGCAAAATGTGTTAGCAAAATGGTTAGTGTGCGACTTCACCAATTCATTTAAATTGCAGACTTAATGAGGCTCATTCAATGGCATGTTATTTGTGTGATGTGAATTAGGTTGGAAAGTGCTTACACCCCCAAATAGGTTTGTCTCAGAGATCCGTGTGCATACAATGTAGGTATGCGTATTAAGGTACTTGCTGTATAGCCCTGTGCATTCACTTTTTTTCAGTTGCCAAAAAAAGAAGAAAATTGTTTCTGGGATAAACCCTTTTTTGGCCTTAATGATTGTGCAGAATGAGAAAATATCTGGTGATTAGAATGTATAACGTTCCCTCTAAACATAAGCCTGATAGATATTTAAGCCCTTAATGACTCTTATGGTTTTATGACACAACTGACTCTGATGCATGCTTTATGTTTTTCTGAGCATTTGAACATATCACCAAATGAGATACAACAAAGCAACATGAAAGTAAATATATTTTTTCTTGACAATGACTAATTTTAATGCTCTGCGTGCTAGCCATGCGCTTCAATGGAAAATTTCAAGTTTTGAAATATTTTCTCAAAATACCAAGAGCTATCTTAAGAACTACTGGATCAATACTAGGTGTGTTTGTACTCATTTTAATGCATTTTTCATGCTGATTCCAAATATGGTCATGAAAATTTACATTTCTGAAATTTTTGAATTAAAAAAAAAATTGAAACTTGTCGTCTGCAGTCGACACCCGCGTGAAGAGAGTTAATTGATCCCATCACAAATATGCAGGGGAGGTAACCAGGTTTTTTTTCTCTCTCAGGGTGCTGATACTAACAAAATTTTCATACATGTGACAACATACACATCATTGATGTTTTGTCAACTGTTTATTCTAAAATTACATTTATTCCCCCCCCCCATGCCATTTCAGGGGGTGCTCACACCCAACTTCTCTGGTTACATCCCTGCATGTAAATGTGATAATCATTTTAAGGTTCCTTAGTCAAACATGAAACAAAATATTAATTACTTCTTTTGTTTGTGTATAGTACTGTATACAATCTCTTTGGCCACCAATGTTCATTTTAAAAATGTGAATGAGCTCAAAAGAATAAATGAATATAATGTTAGTAAAATGTGCAAAATAGTGCTGTCGGAACCTATGCAAACATCGCGTTTGAACATAGAGAACCCAAATGTGTAACAAACAAAACAAAATGAAAAATAACTCATAACTAAAAATCAAAATAAGGGGAGAATCTAAAACAAAACGTTTTAAGCACAAAATGTGCTTTGAGATCCTATGCAAACATCGCGTTTGAACATAAAGATCGTAAGTGCAAAACAAACAAAATAAAATAAAAAATGATCCAAAAACTAAAAATCAAAATATGGGGAGAATCTAACACAAAACTTTTTAAGCACAAAATGTGCTTTAGATCCAATGCAAACATCGTGTTTGTACATAGAGATCATAAGTGCAAAACAAACAAAAGAAAATGAAAATTGATCCAAAAACTAAAAATCAAAATATGGGGAGAATCTAACACAAAACTTTTTAAGCACAAAATGTGCTTTGAGATCCTATGCAAACATCGCGTTTGTACATAGAGATCGTAAGTGCAAAACAAACAAAAGAAAATGAAAATTGATCCAAAAACTAAAAATCAAAATATGGGGAGAATCTAACACAAAACTTTTTAAGCACAAAATGTGCTTTGAGATCCTATGCAAACATCGCGTTTGTACATAGAGATCGTAAGTGCAAAACAAACAAAAGAAAATGAAAATTGATCCAAAAACTAAAAATCAAAATATGGGGAGAATCTAACACAAAACGTTTTAAGCACAAAATGTGCTTTGAGATCCAATGCAAACATCGCGTTTGAACATAGAGATCATAAGTGCAAAACAAACAAAAGAAAATGAAAAATGATCCAAAAACACCAAAGTTCAAGCACCAAATCGATTGCTTGGACCACAAACAGTCAACTGCATTTTTTTTTCATTTTTGAGTAAAATATGATTGAAATATTTGATTACATTGGAAAAATCACCTCAAAACAATTTGTTTAATGACAGATAGTGTCTGTGCCACTTCACCATTACTTTTTGTATTAACCCTCAACTAATATGTGCACAAGCTAATAAATGTCAAATTTAAAAAAAATATAATTTTTTTAATGTGGTTGACCTTTTTGTGCCCAAGCAGTCAAAATAGTGCTTTTGGAACTTATGCAAACATCGCGTTTGAACATAGATCCTATATAGGTGTAAAACAAACATAACAAAATTAAATATCCCAAAACTAAAGATTGTAATAAATTAATCATCTAAAACAACTGCAAAACACCAAATATTAAGCACCAAATGTTAAAATGAAAATAATGCAAGGGTCTATTCTGTACTCATAACGTGCAAAAAAATGAATAAAAAATAAGTATCAAATCCAAACATCGCGTTTGAATATAAAGCACCACAATGTGAAAGCAAAAATCTTTGTGCATCTAAAAACAAAACTAATCACTGAAAAGGTAACATTTTTGCAAACATATTTTTGTGCACTCTAATGCTGGGTTAGATTATGACTGAAGGTTTGGTTTATATTTTAAACATACCTAATGAATTTTACAGTGCCGGAGCCAGGGGGCAGAGTGCCCATCCCACAAAAATTTGCCAGGGATAAAATGGGAATGGCAAAAAAAAAAGACAATTGGGGACAAAAATTTAGCTTTGCCCCTCACACCAAAATTCTGGTTACGCTACTGGAATTTTATCAATTTCAGAAATGAGCATAATAAGCACAAAAATAAGATCTACAAAACTACCACTTTTACAGCAAGCATGTCTAACTAAAAATAAAATACACTCAGCCAATTAGGGGGAAAATGTGATCTTTATACAAAGATGCAAAAAGGTGCAATAATTTTTTGGTTTTTTAGAGATCACATCAGTCATGTTTTAGTTAATGAAGAAGGTATATTTGTAAACACATGCACAAAGGAACGTTTCAAGAGTTAAGGAATTTTCAGAATATGTATAAAATTGTACATAAGTTATATTAAGTTAGTAAAAAGTATCTTAAAATACAAAACTACTGTGTACATCTAAAAATATACAATAATACTGGTATATTATTATTATTACTATTGTGTTGGTGTATATAGGGAATATACTGTAGGGCTTGAACAAAATCACATGATTTTTCAAGTTGGGCCACAAAGTCGCAAATATTGATGTTTGTTTGATATAATTACAAATGTTTACAAATTTCAAAATTGTTTTAAAAAGATAAGTAAACAAAGTCAATAAACATTATCAATAATTGCCTCTCAAGCAATCCTATTTTTTAAATACCAGCTAAAGTTGTGGAATTATTTTTAGCAGAATTGATATTTTGGAATCTTTTTGAATCATCCACAACTACCTGCTGTAAATCAAATTTCTCTTTCTTTTTTGAATATTTCATTTGTTTTAATTGTTCACATTTTGCTTTTGAAAAATGTAATTATTTTGTCCTAACCCTACCAAGGGGTAGTTGGGACTTTTGGTATACAAAAATAACACTTGTTGGCTTCTATAAAACTTGATTGTGATATAAATAAGCACCTATAAACTAAACATTGTCACACAAAATCGTCAGTGATTGCAGATGCAGGTGTCCTTATTTGTCACGTGTCATGTCAAAAGGAGACACTTTTGGGCAGGATCGCAAATGGAGAAACAGCCAAAAATCTGCCCGGGGGAGATTTTTTCACAATTTAGGTTTGTTGCAAATTTGTAATGTTATTAATGTTTAAAATATTGTCTGATAGTTTTAGACCAGAATATAACTGGCATCTTGTATTTTTGAGACATTTTTCTAGGTAATTCCTACTCTCAACATTGTCAATAATATTTTTAAAGGCTGATATCTCAATTTCCAATTTTATAATACCATAACTTACGAACTCAATATCTTCGCTTAGGAATGTCCGATTTCATTTGGGAAAACGACATTGTGGAGCAAAATATCTCTATATTTAAGATATATAAAAACCTCAAAATTGATAACCTGCCCAAAAGTGTCTCCTTTTGACATGACACGTCACATTTGTAATTTTTAAAGTCAGTGTGTAATGTAATGTTGTCAACTGGCCAATGAGATGCTAGGCTCCCCTGATTTGTTCCAATCAGCTTCAGTACCTTACTGCAGTACACTTGTATTTTAAAAGTAAATTATGTACATACTTGAAGTAACTTGTGTTCCCTTCCCTGCTGATTTGAAGTTTGCTTGCAATGCTATTTCATAAAGAAAAGTGTTGTTCAATGCAATGCAATGCAATGCAATGCAATGCAATGCAATGTAGAGCTTAAAACTGTATTGCAATTTTACATTCCGCTTTGGATGTTGAATTGAAAATTTGCCCATTTTGGAGAGCAAATTGTGCCTAGATACACATGAACTCAAAATCTGGCGATGTTCTACATCTACAAACTATTCTGAAGATCTGTGAGAACAACTGACATTCAATTCACTCAATGGGCTATTCCAGTTGAAATCCATACACCCTCTGTTGAAGACATGACCTATCTCCCACACTGTGAGTGTGAATTTCAAATGGGGTTACCTGGGTGATTCCACTTGAAATGTATTGTACACCCCCTGTGTAGGAGATTAAGATTGTGGCTTCCAATGGGGGTGTATGGATTTCAACTGGAATAGCCCAGTAAGAGCAGTGGTTATTTTGGCATGGGTTTTATTTTCATGACTTTCACAAATCTAGTCACAATCACAAAATCAAAGGCACTTTAATAAAATGTTCAATAATAAATTGCACGCATGGGGCTTGATTGAACATGTACACAAAATTAACAAGACCATTGCAGTCACCATACAGCCTTTGCATTAGAATTAGCTATCTGCAGAGCATGGACAACAATACTGCATGTGAAATTATTTGTAATTGGCTTAGAATAGCTGTCAATTCATTTTAACAATGTAAAAGCAGTTATTTAAGTTATCATACTACTGATTTACACTAGTACTGGTAGTAAATATTCTTTCAAGATACATGTATAGAAATCTACTAAAACATGCTAATGTCTACCATGAAATGCATGAATACAGACTGAATTTGTGTATGAAATTCAAAGCCATTTCTGAAAGTGTCATGGCCCTGTGGTTTGGCAGTGTATAAATATGATGATTGTTTATGATGATTCATATGTTAAGCTCACTGATTCAGTAAAGTTTAGCATAAAATAACAATTGTTACAGTCTATTACTCAAATAGATAAGATAAACCAATTAGTAAACTTGTGATTGTCAGTTCATTTTACAATTATGTGATTTTTATGTCAAAAAATCATTGCAACTTGAGCAGGGTTGGATTTACCTTTTTCAGGGCCCTGGGCCAAGCTAAAAGTTTGCCCCCCCCCCCTGGATATCCAGATGCATGTGTTTCATCTTACCCTTGTAAATTACTTCTCATACCAAAGCTTTTTTAATTTTGTGCTTCACTAAATTTTACCACTTTCCTTTTTTAACCCTCCCAAACAATTTGGGACCTCCTCGATCTTGGGCCATGTGCTCGCCTGTGGTAAATTTTGCTTTGGACTTGAGTATATTAGTTTTAAAACAGTTAGTGTTTGGTAATGGTATGTTTAGACACAGGAAAATAATTTCTTGAGCCAAATCTTGACCGAAACTAAAGTGCAGGACTGGAAAAAGTGGGGAATCCCGGAAGCTCATTCCAGGGAAATTTTGGCATTTGGACGGATAGTTTGCTTCACTACATACATGTAAGTAAATAAGTAGAAATAAATAAGACATCATGGGAAATGTTGCTATCTTTTAGGGAATTAAGCAAATCTTCCTGGAAATGAACACCTTTTTCCAGTCCTGCTAAAAGGTCTAAATGCTTTCATTTGTAAAAAGATATTGGTATTTTCTGTAAATCTGCTAAATTAAAATTTAAAGTTAATATGCAGGCAGAAAGAACATCTTATGTTTCAGGATGTTGGCAAACAAGCATCATTTTCCACACATACCTGGCAGTGTTACAGCAGTGGGCATGAAGTAAGAATTTAGTAAGAAATTAGCATCAACTATGAATTAAGTTATAAATTTGCTTTTCATTTTTTTAAAAACCAAAAAAAAAAATCATTTAAATTAATAATTAAGCAAACTGCAAAACAAGTAATTGTAACACATACTTTTGTCAAGTTTCTTACAAAACAAATGACTAATAAATCAATGTTCTGCTATTTCAGTTTGTTCTGAAAACCTTACTGGACTAAATTCTTACTTCATAAATCTCAAATCTAAGTTGAGATTTGTAAAAATATGAAATTATGCAACTTTTTTTTATATTTTATTGTGCAATTTGCTAACTATAAAAAATATAGTATTTGAGAGCATGAACTCCCTGTGGTTTGCATAGTAGTTTATTTCCATGTGACTAAACAATAATTTATTGCTATAACTGCACATTACTATTGTAAGAAGATACACCATTAGACAAATTATCTCTCCAATTTGTGTTAATAGATACAGGCCTTAGCATTCTCATAGTCTGCCTTTGGAAGCTTCATTAAACCATTCTGGTGCTCTGGACACACTATAGTAAAAACAAACACACAAATAAAGCATAAATTATGTGCTATGGACATTTTTATTTATCTATACAAGTTAATCTAAGAGGGGGGGGGGTCATTGTCCTCCTCAAGCAGGCCTTCACATTTGTAACTTAAAACACTGACCAACTTCATGTGAAAATACCAACCCTAATCACTGACCTTCCTTGAAATATTTTTTAACAAGGAGGTCCTTTTCATTGACTGTTTTGAATAAAGATTTTGTCGATCTTTGTGTGTTAAATATGGGGTGAAAGTTAAATATAGACCTATCATTGAAGTTCCTATCATATTCTATGGTGACTTGCAGATTCAATCTGCCATTCTCTTACCCTTATTAATTTAGCAGAGAAGCCAGAAATTGGGACCATAAATGTGGTCTGTGATGTTGGGTGAAATCACTCACCTTTCCTACAAATTTCTGCTCATTGTGGTTTAAGTGGTTCCTGGGAATCTAGGTCATACAATAAGTTGCAAAAAGTAGTATATCCAAACTATTGCCAACCAACAGGTGTATTTTTTTTTATTTTATCAGATTTCAATCTCCTCCCCAGATAGGGATGGACAAGCAACTTAAAACTCTGAATATCCTCAAATATATGCTCCTCTCTAATAAAAGAGGTTTTTCCTTGTTAAATATTCCTTCTCCTTGCAATTTTTGACATCCTAAAGCTCAAATTTCAAAAACAAAAATTGCCTCAGGACCAAATTACATATCAATATTCTAAAATTACACCTCAATTTGACCTCTTACCTTTTTCACAATTATCACCATAGTAGCCAGTACCGCTACATTTGCAAGCATATCCACCATCAAATTTCTGAAGACACCATCCACCATTGTAGCACTTACGATGACCTCGGCATGGATCAGCTGGAACGGGATAATTAATACAAAGATAGCATCAATATAGACCATCAGATGTGTAGAACAGAGGTTCTGGGTTTTAATCCTACATGGAGAGTGTTTACCTCCCTAATGCATTACTCACAAATCTATAAATTTTAATTTATTTTGTATTTTATTTTTATTTATTTTATTATTATTCATATAAACTATTCATACTTACTATACATAGAAGCTTGACATGCTTTCAATGTTTCAAAATCAAAAGGATTTTTGCAGCCTGTGTACTTGTCACATTCACAAATATCTGCCCTCCTCTTGCAGCCTGTGAACACAGTGTTACATTCCTCTTTCTTGTGCTTAGTCTTAGCTTCAACTGTGGACAAAACAAAGTATTGAATTGATTCAGACATGTATAGAAACTAAAACTATTAGCGCTACATTAGTGCAATAAAAGTTACACAGCTGAACTCCATCAAGTTTCTAAAATCAGAGAAATTTATGCTAAAATTCCTCAAATATGCTGTTTAGAGAAGACCAAGTTACGTATTTCCGGAAATTTTCTGCAAAATATGCTAGGGTTGTGTATATAACTTCAAATTGGGGAATATAGCTTTGAAATCCAATGCCTTATATTATTCCCCTTTATAATGGATAGTACTGGGAGTTGATAGAAATATCTGAGAGTGCATCAGATCAGAGAAGGTATCTTACCTTTCCCAGAATCCTTTGCAACATGATGCATCACCTCACTTGACACATCAAATGACACTCCTATTACTTTATAACAGGTTCCCTTTCTTTTTATTTTGAGGATAGACTGGCTAAACATGGGCTGAGAATCGTTAAATAAACATATTTTGCAAGAAGTGGATGTGCTCTGTACATTTTGTCATTATCAACCTATGTTGCATTAAATCACCAAATCAGTAAAGAAAATTGAAATGGGAGAAATCCATTATGGGAAGTGTAAGCTATCTTCTTTGCAGAGATGCCACTTGCTTGTTGAAAAAAATCAGGAAGTTGCGATGCGTAGCCACTCATTCATTGCCAAAATTAATCCTGAATATTTGGCTAAAAGTGGCAAAAATCAGGGATTCCTGATAAATCAGGAGAAGTGGCATCTCTGTCTTTGGTATCAGATGGATTTTGGGTATTCTTAAACTTCATGAGTTATGTTTTCAGAGGAGATATGTTATATGTGAGACACCAAAGTGTCAACATGCAAAAATTTGTAACTTACCAAGGAGTACAATGCCAAGTGTTACTAAGATGACCAGGAAGACTGTGGAGTGTTGCAGCATCTTGGTAGAATGTGGCGTCAAACTGATACTGAAAACAATGAAGAAAAGTAATGTTCCTCTAAATAAATGCCCCAGGGCAATGCAAAACAAATAAAACAAAGAACACACTTGGATTCCACATTGACTTCTTGTTAAAAACAAGGCAGTTCTTAAACCACAGGTCTCAACAGCTTTTGTGATCGCCTGCTTCGTGAGAGACGGAAATTAAGTTAAAAAAAGGTTGTGTTTTCCAAAGCTAGATCGAGTTGTATATTTGATTTTTAATTACTTTTGCTTCTATTGAACAGCTAATTCAATGTATCCTTGCTTTGAAGAAAAATTAAAATTTTGAACTTTTTACTAGTTTGTTTAGGAGCAGTATTTCAGATGTTTCTCCAGTTTACAAGTAATTTTGGGTCTACAGGGTTGTAGCTACGCTGGGCGGTGGTGGGCGGACCCGCCCAGCACTCTCAATTTCCACCCGGCACTCAATTAATTTTGAGCCCAAATACCCGGCACTCCAGTCTCAAATGTTTCAAAATCAATGAGCAATCAGTATAAAAATTAGCAATTCATATCAAAATTTCAATTTTTTTTACCATTTCATATAAATTTCACCCGGCACTAAAATTTGCCTAGCTATAACCCTGTGGGTCTATAACTTTTGTTTTCAATTTTTGTAAAAAGCAACAAAAAAATTTGTAGAAAAAACACAATTGCACCCAATTGGGGCTACGAATACTGCGATTTTGTTTTTCTCTGGTGCTTTAATTTACTTTTAAAGTTATAGCTAATCATTTTTGGTGAAAATTGTTTTTAAAAAAAATCACCAAAACTACATTTTATAAACTAAACCAAACTCATTCTCAGCCCACATCACTTATCAGAAATAACAGCCAGGTAAAATGAAAAGATCAGAGTGTGTCTATGAATTAGAAGCTTTATCCAAAAATGTTGCTTGAAAACATCAAAATCACTAAGTGGCCTCTCTAAATCTTAAGTGGAAAAATCCACATATTTGATCCTTTCAATTTGTTCACTGTTACCTTTATTCAAACATCCAGCTCAATACATAGATAATAAATTTTCACTAAAAAAGGTGTTTACAGAAATGTGCATTTTTAGTTTAAGAATATATAAAAATCATGAAAAAAGCATGTTTTAACCCAAATTTTGCTTCAATATAATTGAGGTCATATTATGGTATGATGGTATTTTTGCTCACAGATACTAAGCATTCATATGCCTTTTATTTAGCAAAAAAATTGTTGTTGCCCTGAATTGGAAAAAATGGGAAAGTTTTAAAAAAATCCCCACAACCATAATGTTTCTTCCATAGGCAAATTTGTCAATTTTGACTACATGTACTGGATACTTGTTAGATAATCAGTTTAAAACTAGTCCTTCAATATAATATTTATAATGAAAAACATTGATTTTTGAACAAATCTGTAACAATTGTCAAAAAATAAATAAAATAAAATTGCGATCCTGATTTTCCAGGATTCAGGGTCAGTCGTTGAGGGCAACACAACAATTTTAGTTGGCCTTAGTCAGAGTTAAAATTAAGGTTGCGGTCAATTTTCATTTAAAATGATTTTTTTATGGCTAATTTAATACATTTTTTCCAACCAAAATATTGATGATATCTCAGTTCACTTAAATTTAACAGTCACTTCAAGGAGACTCAACCAATTAAAGGTGTACCGATTTCGTCAAATAAACGCCCCCCCGGGGGTTTCATTTTTCCCAAGGGGGGGCGTTTATTCAAGGTCAATTTTAGAACGATAATTCCCGTTAAAATCATTAGGTAAACTAAAAACACACGCTAAAATGATGAACTATGAACTAGAAATACTGACTTCTGGCTCACTTCCGGGTTTCTGATCCAGATTTTCGCCAATTACTGACGCTATTATCAACCATGTGCGCAACTTGGTAAGCTTCCCTTACCATAAGTCGAGGCTAAATAAGCCTTACCTTAGCCTCAACTTGGCCTCGATATATTTTGAGGCTAAAATTAACCTCAACTTAGCCATCGAGGCTAAGAAATTAACCTTATCGGTGACAAGGCTAAGAAATTAACCTGGTCTTAGCCTGAAATGTTTTTGAGGCTAAAAAATTAACCTCGTCTTGGCCTGCTTTAATTTTGAGGCTAAAAATTAACCTCGACTTTTTTTGAGGCTATTATTAGCCTCAGAAATATGGTCACATGATAGGAGGTCAGAGGTCACCAACTGTCAGGGAGCAGACTACTGTATCCTCAGAAACTGCCAATAATTTTGAAAAATTAACAGTTTAAAGAGTATTTTAGGGTTTTTTACTAGTGTCTAGTTGATGGGGAGCATATCAACCATGACTATGGAAGAAAAATCAGCTTTTCGTAAGTTGCAAAGTTAGTATTTTATTGCTTCTTTTTCCTCAGGAAATATGGCCTTTTTTGAGGTTGTTGAATTCAGCAGACATGCATGCACTGTAGCCTGCAGACATGTACATATGGTACAGCAGTTTGATGCTGGCTGACCCAGGTGAAAATGTGTTACTGATGTTGTTGGGGTGCTATGTTAATTGATGTTTGGGGATGTTTGTACTTTAAATTGGGGATGGGTTATTTAGAGAGTTCAAATATGGTGAGTTAATGTTGTTGGGAAAGTTCAAATAATGAAATATGATAGGTTAACACAAGATAGCATGGAAATATCAGCATTTTTGAAACATCTTGGTTGAAAAAAGTGGTGGGGGCATTTATTTGAGGGGGGCGACTATTTGACGAAATACGGTATATTGTGATCTTAGCAATTAGCATCCTCTTTTTATATTTTTGGTTTAAAAAATATAAAAATCATGAAAAAAGCATGTCTCAACACAAATTTTGCTTCAGTATCAAGGTCATCATCACAGCACAGATCTATATTAAGTATTCATATGCCTTGTATTCTAGGCAAAAAAAAATTGTGTTACCCAATTGGAAAAAATGGGAAAGGTTTTAAAAATCCCCACAAATTTATTTTTAAGTGTTTCTAGGGATTTTGACTACTAATGTTGATTTTTCAACATCTGTAAAATTTTCATTCAAAAGAAAAAAAATGGTGACCTGATTTTTCAAGATTTAGGTTTGGTCTCTGAGGGCAACACAACAATTTTTGTTGGCCTTATTCAGGGCAAAAATTAAGGTTGCAGTCATTTTTATGGTCCTACTTATAAATATTTTGGTAAAAATATGAAAAAGTCACAAAAAACAAATTTTTCAACCAAAATATCTCAGTTCACATAACTTTTCAGAATTGACAGCCAGGTTAGAGGAGACTCTACCAATTAAAGACCTGTGTATTTTTTGATCTTAGCATCCTCTTTTTATGAAATTTGTCAGTAGATATCCACAAAAAAATCTTATTCGCAAAATTTCAGTTGACTCCGAAAATTGCGTTTGAGAGTTATGCACAATAAAATTGCGTTTGAGAGTTACGAACGATCTGCTCCTGACCTAGCCACTGTGTTGTAATTTTGTTCTGGTATACGTATACCATAATGTAATTCAAATTTGACATCGATATTTTTGCAAGAAATATTTTGTACATAAAAACATTTCTTCTTCTTCCTGTATAAAATTTTTTTGAGAAAAGTGGGAGATGAGGCTAGGCTGTGGATCACGAAATGCCCCTTTAATTATAACCTAGCTGTCACCTAGAACCCTATTACTATGTAGCCAAAAAGTGGCCTCTCAAAAGAAATTTTTCCTTTTTTTAAAGATAAAAAATACCAAACTGGCACTCAAAGCTGAAATCAAATTTAAACAACAAGTCAACAATAAATATCATTCATTTATACCAGTCAATTTTTAAATAAACGAGATTTTCAAGTTTTCCTGGCTTTGTAAAGTACAAAAATCATCTGTTTCAAACAACAAGCATTCACAGACATGATGATCGACAACAAGAGATCCGGACTTCATTGTTAATTGTTTGTGAATTTCCTGTGTGCTAGTCAATTTACCTGTCTCATGAGGTTAATTACTTCTGCAAACTTTAGAATGAATGCCATACCAGCCGGCAGCCAGCTACACTTGAAAACTCAAATGCAAACCACCCATGCATACGATGTCAGGCAAAGCAAAGGCTCCGCAAGCCAAAGGCTGTACTCGTAGCGCACACTCTCTCAGCTCAGATCATCTACTTGTTTGGGCCCAGTTTTTAAAACTTTTCTACAACACGCACTTTCTACTTGATTTGAATGAAAATACCCAAAAAAGATATGTACATGATACAAAGAAAGTATACATAATGTTACTCACGTTTGAAAATCCAAATAAAGGTGATTTTAAAGCTCCCAAGTTTGCAAGTTCTCCTCACTTCTTTCCTCGGCCTGATCTCCAAACACCAGCTAAATTTAGATTGGTTTCGACTTCCGGTGAGCAGTGGTGGCCGCTCCTTGCGTCAATCAATTATGTAAACAAATGTGTAATTATTTAAACGCGTTTGCTATTGGCTACTTGAAAACATCTTAGCGCTTAGGAGCCAATCAGCTAGTATATTTCTTAAGCCCATCGCTGTAACCCACTGCAGGGATTCCCTGACCTCGCGCTGGCTGTGGATTTTAGAGGTCAAAACGAGTTGCCAACTGCGTGCAGATTTTCAGTTCACATGCAAAATTCAGCCTCAGGCCAGTGCGAGCGAGTGGTGATTTTTCGTGATTTTCGATTGAATACGTTTACAACTTTAGTGTAAGTAAGTTAAACATTTTACAAAATTCCGCGAGTACAAATGAATTATGGCTTCAGTTTGAGTTTGGCTGTGTTTACTGTATAATATTAATAAAAATTATCTACAAATTAAATTAGAAAAAGTTAGAAAAAGATTTTTAAGCTTACCTACAATTATTTATGCATAAAAACATACACTACCTATAATATCTGCACGTGCTAAGCAGTTTATGGATGGGAGCGAGAAGAATTTTTTTTATCACTTAACAAACTGTATGACAGTATGTTAATGTCATAAAACATACAAACATGTTTTTTGATTTGTAATTGTTGTAGGCCTAAAGTTATTTGTTTATTATATCCGTGGTCCGGGTACGCGCTGGTGAATTGCGATCGCGTAGAAAAGAAAGTGACAAGGTCGCCTACTACGCGCCACGCCGAAGACCAATGGGTCAACCGGCTTGTTGTCAAGTGCATTGATCAGCCAATCAGCGTGATTGACTTTTTGTTTATTTCCTCTGTGACTGTGCACGCTCGTCTACGCTAGGCGCACAGCTCGGACCACGGAAGTAATAAAAAAATAACATTATGTATCTTTACCCAGGGTATTTTATAAGGCTAATGAAAGTCGACTCCCAGTTTCCCGTTACCATACTCCGCTCAAAACAATTTGCTGGCCAAATATTTCATTATTTTTAATAAAATGTTGATTTCTAACAAACTTTAACATACAAATAAATAATTGTGGTTTTAAATATATCATAAATCTCGTTCTGTTGATTTTCAGGAATTTTCTTTGCAGTAGGGGCATGGTATATGGCTAATAATGAATTATTAATGAATACCTACTCAATTCTCTGTCCCGCACTTTTTGATCTGCTCTGATATATATTGTGATTTTTTTTATAATAGTTGTACAATCACCTTCATGTGGTTGTAAACTACATCTGTAAACTACAAACTGTGATTTATCACACTTATACATGGGTAGTTATTGGTTTACACCTGTAACAGATGCAATAATGAAATGGTATAAGGCCAATGGAACTTGATTATTAGTTTCCGATTGGATGTTTGAAAAAAAGGACGAGGTCGCTATTTCATTATTCATTATTCGGTCTCTTTTCATTATCCATTATGTCAACAAATCAATGATTTTATGAACAGCTTTCTCCAAATTTTAGTACCAAAGTATATATTGTTGATGAAAGACCATCTCAAAACCGGTATTAATGCTTAGACCATCTTTACAGACATTTTGCAACAGATTGAGAAAAGATTTGAATTTGTTTTCATTTTATGAAAAGAAATTTGAAATTTTTGTAATCGCTAGAAACATGATGAGGTAATCCTTAAATTTCCATTATTTACTACATCCTCTACCCCTACAACTAAGAAAACCTGCTGATTATGATCAGCAGGGGATGTCAGACATTTTGAGAGTTTCAATTTTGATTATTTCCATTTCAATTTTCAGATCATTGACTTTTTTATGAAAATAATGAAAGTTTTGGTCAATTTGAAAAAGTGATGCGGGAGGTCAATAGGAAACTAACAATCGAGTTCCATTAGCCTAAAATAATGAATAATGAATAATGAAATGGTCACCTACACAGTCATGAAAAATAATGTAACGGGAAACTGGGAATTGACTTTCATTAGCCTAAGTTTGTACTTTCTTGTTTAATATTTGTCATGTTGTCTATCTTGTCTCGACTTGTAGCTCAGTTAGCCTTCTGCGCTCCGTACGAAGGCTACAGCAATGCCAGTGAGATGCATTGAAAAATCTGGGTTTCCCCCTTCAAAATTTTTTAGGCAATAGACTGGAGAAGAAAGCTTATTATATTATGCAAAATTCTTTCACAGTTTTTATTTTGGCGCAGTTTATGGCGTGGCGTAAACATGAATTCGGGTTCTAGCCCTAGAACTTTGGCCATAGTATCTATTGAAAAAGTACAAAAGTTGAAAGCATTTCAATGCTTGATCGAACCAATACAAGTGTGTGTCAGGTCGCTAATAAACATGATAAAACCTACTTGTTCATTTCTAAAGATAAATACTCAATCGCTTTTGCAGAAAACTGAATCACACGCATGATCAGTGTACTAAATCGCCGAAGTATTTGCATGCTGAGAGTACATTGGCCCGGTTATAAAATGTAGGTGTAAGAATTTAAGATGGAAGGTTAAGGTTATGAAGTTTTATTTGGAAGTGTTTCAAAAAGCTTTGTAAGAAAGGGAGATGTCATGTATAATACATGTTTATAAATGTCTAGAAACACTGGTAAATAAAACGTGCTCATGAATACTGTAAGTCGCCATCTTTGATGTGATATTATTTGTCTCCCCAACCAAACCAAACCAAACTGAGCATGCGCATGACTCGCTGTTTTTCAAAAGCGACATGTAGGCCTATATTTGACACCCTCTGTGGGTCAACGTTTACTTAAATTATATACACACATAACTTGTGCAGTTGTAAACGACAATGATTCCCCGGGCAATGATTCAGTCTGATGATGAGTAACCCATGAGTATAACTATAAATACAGTTTCACACAATGACTGATTTACATAATGCACAAAAGGCCTTGTTCATGTACCGTTACTCAGCCAAACATGGCAGAGTACATTGTAGGACCCTGATGTCCTACATTGTATCTTCCCAACGTTAATTTTTGCACCATGGAAAGAGATACGAAAAGCGAACGTCTAGGTTCTGATCAGTTACAATAATTGAAACTCTCGGCTCTGACCGGGAGTTCCAAGAAGTGCTGTGTATGTGTCCCCGCGGTTTAATATGCATTCACAATTTCACATCTGTACAATAGCCGTCCGAACAGAGAAATATTTTTGTTCTAATGATTGCAAATTTCGCATTTGTAATCATTTTTCACCACAAAATATGAGATGAAAACACAGGTGAGCAATGTGGTCAAACAGGTTGTCAATTATCTCTGTGATCTATCATGTGATCTATCATCTAGCATAATCTGAGACGAATAGACGATATAACTTAAGAGATAGGAAGCAATGCACTTTTACCATTGTCCACTGTGAACCATATCTTATGTGGCACCATTATATACACAATACCTCAATCAAGTTTCTTAAATTAAATTGTCACACCTTCAATATTGTGCAATCACTAAATCAACATGCTCAGTACATGCACAAACATTCAATTCTTAATATGAAACAAAAAATCAAAGCCTAGTTGCATTCATTTGGCAGGAATTGTTACACAAAATGCATTATGTCAAAATGTAATGTCAACTTTTTTTCTTCAGATTTTGACATTTCTTGAATTATGCATTTTTTGCACACTGCGCTCTAAAATTTGACTTTTTTTGGCCTTTGGCGATGTGGTGGGGGATGGCAAGGGGGGATCTGCCATTGGGCTCAATGGTCTTGATTTGTGTAGGCCTTCTTTTGTGTCTCATTTTGCCACGTAACCTCAATTGCATAATGTAATAACATGTTGACAAAAACTATAGATAATTATTAATATTCCCCATTACTTCCTGCACTTGAAACCGAGACAGGTTGGAAATCGAGACAGGTTGGCAAAAAGGAGGAACTTTTGGTGTTCAGTGTTATCTGAGAACAGGAGTACTAGTAGTAATGTTGGTTTATACCAGTCTCAGTTTATATTTGCCTAAAAATAAAAGTTCAGCAGTATGTAATAATGTGAGGAAGATGCCCAATTTGTAATATTATCATGGTCTTAATTTCAGATTACAGGAGAAAGTTGGAAATCATTGTGTTTAAACAGCAAGGCTTTCAATAGAGAATCCATCCCACATCAAGCAATTCAAAATGTTCCGAATGGCACCCCCTGGAGCTGGACCTGACAAGGTCGACATGGAAGAAGAAATGAAGAAGATGAAAAAGAGTGTTTACACCAATATAGCACTGTTTGCAGCACTTTGTGTTGCACTACGCCTAAGTAAGTACATAGCACTGTTGCAGCACTCTGAGTACGGTAATTGCACTGCACCTCCCTAAGTACACCGCATGCACAGAAGAACCACACTGGCTGACACACATGCCCCGTTAATGTGTGACGATTTATAACCCTTCATGAGTGCAGAACGAAGCTTTGACATGCAATTAGCCAATCAGGGCCCTACTTCTTTGTTTACACATGCGCAAAAACTTGCTGCTTTTTCAGCTGTCTAGTACTGTATAATGGTCATTGTTAATTATCATATCGTCAGCCGGCTACGCATTTTTTGTAATTTTGAGAACAGAGTACAAAATATGGTTCAAGCATGCATTTAACCATTTTTATTCACCAATCTTTGCACAAGAACAAATGATAATGATACAAATGAAAGAGAATAATCCGAAATAATTAGGGAGATTACATAAACTGATGCATGCTTGAACCACATTTGTTCTTTGTTCTCAAATTTACACACAAAAAAATGACTTAGGCAATTAGCCGATATAAATCGAAAAATACAATGTTAGTCATTGGGCAGAGATAAACCTGGAATGTTGTGACTGATACCCAGGGTTTGACATCAGGACATACGCATGGCATGATTGTTTGCTGACTGGTGCAGGATTC
This sequence comes from Amphiura filiformis, assembly GCF_039555335.1. Lineage (NCBI taxonomy): Eukaryota > Metazoa > Echinodermata > Ophiuroidea > Amphilepidida > Amphiuridae > Amphiura > Amphiura filiformis. Next base: position 39,648,238 of record NC_092636.1, on the reverse strand, counting down.
CGATTTAATCTCTGCCAGCAACTGTTAAAGTCATGAAGCTTTTTAAAATTAGATTTAATTTATTTGGTGCTCACTGATAGAAAGTAGTTGTGAAGATTTTAATTAGTTTTAGTTCATTGGATGGGTCATTTTGAGTTCATTGTGTTTCATTCTTATCATGTCTGCCACATAGAGTGCTCTCTTGTTAAGTTTACCAATGATTGCAGGAAATTGTCTGATTTCAGGAAATGGCCTTAGCAGGAAATGGGTCATAAATTATGGGCAAAAGGCTGCAAAATGATAATTTTGAATATTTTCAGGATTTCATTTACCATCACTTATATTTCTGTATTAATGGGATGGCAATATATTGTTTTTGTTGTTTTCTGCCAGACTGAATCCTGACTATGTTTGAGCTGAATTATAATTTTTTTTTTTTTTCTTTCATCTCTTCTACAGCACCAGTTGTTCTGGAGAAGTTAAACTCATGATAATATACAAGAAGGGAATTCCAGATTTCTGCCAGACTATGAGTGTGAAAGATGTTGACTTCCATGTTCAGGGTGATCCAGCTAAACATGCAAGGGGTTAACTTGTCATGCCAAGCCAGAAATCTTATTATGCAACCTCACATGACTGACAAATAACTCATCAATCTGCTGCATATTGGATAAAATAACAAATTTGGATCTGTAAAATGCAGAGAAGATGTAAGGAAAATGATGGTGAACCTACTACTGTATTCTTCAAACAAGTGTGATGTGGGATATGTATTTAATAATGCTGTTGCAGCTATTTTTCATTGTATATTTTTTGATTAATTGTATTTTGTATCTGAAGTGGCACAATTTGTATATTAGCCACCTTATGTATTTGTGCTAGTTGCAAGGTCTAAGCCAGTGTTAAATACCTGCTATTGCCAGAACCTAATATATTTGTGCATCACCTACATTGTAGGTCCTACATGCATGCATTACATTTTAAAACTCATAACTTCTCAACATCAGCTCAAATGCTATTTTGAACTCACACCATAATCTAGTACCTGAGCATGTACATAATACATATAGCTTGACTTGCTTTGAGTGTTTTATATTCTATTGTGACAGTGTGGTGTTTTCGTCTGTGGAGTTACCAGTGACATTCACGCATAAAGCGGTACACCTGAAACAAGAGGTGGGAAGTCCAGAATTGATTGATTGATTGATGCCTCTTGTTCCTGGATTTGTTTGGAATTTTTACCAAATTATAAATTTCTATTTCTGTGGTGTTCCATCTAAGCAGCAAGTCCTTATCACACACACTTTATACTTATCAACAAAATCTCTAGTACAGAAACATTGGAAATATTCACAATTCAGGAGTTCAAACCTATCAACTGTAGTCATCAATAGACAGGTTACGTCAAGTGGATGTTTAACTACTTGAAATGAAGGACTATAATGCAACAGGATGGACTCAATGATGTTCATCCTCCATTTCCTTACATCTTCTCTGGTAACCCTTCAATTTTAAATTCCCATAATTATGTATGAATATGCATTAATTATGTCACCTGTGAAATGAGATCACACTTGACTAATATACTTTTTTAGTTTTAGATTACCGTTAAAAAAAAGAAAGAAAAGGATGATGTTTTCAGGTGAAGCAGATTTAATCTGGGAAAGATATTTATGAAAGCAGTTTGCTCAAGTATGGAGGTAGAAATGATTGAATTATGAATTACCTTCATAAAATATATGTGATTGAATGGAAATTGATAAAAGTATATGTTATAATTTATGCACAAATAGATTCATCAGTTCAAACTGATATTACGTCCTTGCATGGTATTTTATAACAACATAATGAAAAAGTTAATACCATATTTTCAGTATATATTATTACATAAGAGAATTATACAAGCTGTATCAAAGTGATTGGTACTATCAGTTTTTGGTGTTTATTGACAAGCATGTTTCTTCAATATTAGATCTCTTGAAATGCCCAGGTAAATAAGGTAGATCCTATGTTACATTTTGATGTGCAATCTTGTCCATAGTCATTGAAAGCTGATGGGTACCAATCATTTTGAAACAGCTTGTACTGGCTAACTTTAAACAATCTGATCCTATTTATTTTTTTTTTTTTTTGCACTTTTGGATAACAAGCTTGGAAAAAATAAAATGGAAAATCATATACAAGTGAGAGGTGTTTTAATCATCTCACAGAGACACAATGTGATACCAGGGCTGTCAACTTTTTGGAAATGCTAGGCATGAGACACTGTCGTACTGGGGCGGAATTATTTTTTGCCGACTACAATGTTCATTTTCACCCATGATTATTTGAGCCACGGCGGTTGAGAATCTAAAAAGGTGAGGGGGGAGGGGGGTAGGGACAACAAATTATTTTTACGATGCGTGAGATTTTACTCATTTGACAGCTCTTTGCATGAGATTTACTACCTAGGCGTGAGATTATACTACCTTGGCGTGAGACCGTGAGAAAATGACCAAATGTGTGAGACTCGCAGCCAATGCGTGAGAGTTGACAGCCCTGGTGATACTTATGTCATATCAGTTGATTCATACAACCCATTTGTTTTACAATGATTTGGTAGCCATTCATTTTGGATTTGAAAGTTAACTTTCATGTTCATATAATTCAAACTTATTTGATACTACACCTGTTTGCAGATTTGCCATTAACCCCCCTGAGCACTACCTGCCGATCTAACATTGCCTCTGATTGGTCAATTACATTATATTTTCACTTTAATCACCAATCAGAATGGAGCTTTGCAAATAATTCACCCCAATTTTTTTGCATAGTAAAATTATTCTAATAATGTTGCTGATTGGTAATGAAAATTTCTTTTTGGCCAATCGGAAGGTAGTTCTCATGGGGTTAAATTGTCTGTGGTTTTGTGTGTGTGTGTTACTTTCATGTCTCGTATCTCTGGGAGATGATTGGCTTTGATTTCAACAGTACAATATACACTTAGTACATAAAAGTTATTACTCAGTTTTATAAGCCACCATTGTTCATATAAAATTGTTCAATAAAACAAAAATCCGAAATATATATTTTGTTGTGGAAGATGTCTTAATTTGACACCTCATTTGTGAAAATTGAACGAGAATTAAGAGATCTCAGGCAATAAGGTTCGTTATACTTTATATACACCTTTTCGTAATTGACCACTTTGTTGTTGTTGGCGACGTTTTGCTCTGTTAACTCCCAATTAGGCAGGAGTTAGCGAAGTGGAAAACTGAAAGCGAGGCCAAAGATGTAAATTATATAATATGCCCAATTATGCAAAGTTAATTTGCCAAGTAACTACAAGTTACCAGTTTAAGTTTACTTTTACTCTCTCGTTTAAGTAACTCGTAGTTAACCCTATTCTATTACCCCCATCAATTTCGTGCCATATGGCACGAAATGGCTTAATATGCATGTAAAAATAAATTTTACCCAAATAAGGCCTTATCTTTCGAACAGTTTTGATAATTTATAACTTCTCTATTTAAAAAAAAAAACCTTTTTCCTAATAACTACCATTTACACATCATAAAATTGTTTAAAATGTTGGAAACTCTCATATTTTAACCATTTTTAGGCAAAATTTTGCCCTAAAAATAGCCCAAAAATGTCCATAAAATATTTAAATATACCGGTAGTCCAAATTAACTCAGATTTCTTTTTATTATATGTAGAAACATGACAGTTTATTTAAAATTGCATTAAAATGCCACATTGATGTACTCATACACTTAAAAAATCTAAATCTAAATATTTTTTCATCATATTTGGCTATGAGCTCATTAATTATTCATGAGCTAATTTGCATAACATTTACATAATTAATTATTTAACTTGTTTTTCTAAAAGCTTGAAAAAATGATATGCCACTTATTGGTTTTTATCCAACCGATAACACTGCAATGTAGTAGTTAATATGATACCTCCACACCACTCAAATATACCACTTTTGTAGGGGTAATAGAATAGGGTTACGAGTTTTAAAAAAAACTCTTAACTACGAGTTACTTAAACGAGATAGTCCTTAAACTCGTATAAGGACTATCTAGTTGAGACTTGTTACATATGTAGCAGTAGGGCTTCTGGCAAATACGGTCATCGTCACTCTCATAGTACAAGCACAATAGAAGTATCCTGTGTTCAGCATTTTGCTTATTTTAATCTGCATAATTAATCAGGGTTAATTTCATGAAAAATTAAAATGAACTCTAATAGCCTCCCAATTAATTATGCTATTTAAATGCTCAACATAATATACTTCAATTGTACCTGTACTACATGTGTACCAAGTCTCAGCTAGTATAATAGTCCTTATAGTTACTTGCCAAATTAACTTTGTATAATTGAGAGTATGTAATTTACATCTTTGTTTGGCCTCGCTTTCAGTTTTCCGCTTAGCTAACTCCGGCATAATTGGAGTTAGTAGAGCCAAACGCTGCCAATGGTCAGCGAAGTGGTCAAAAGGTGAATTGTGCAAATGAAAAGTGACATTTATTGGGCATAACACAGAAAGTGCATTCGTGCAGGCATACTATCTTTTCAACCATTCCATGATATCTCGTGGACCCTTATCAAGTGTCACTTTTGATTTGGATGATAACAGGTAACTCATGGTGCTCTCTTTTTGCCCCTTACCACACCCATGATGCATGTGCACTTAGCCTCCTCTTCAGATCTCACACCACTAAATAGAACTATGGCTGTGTGCCTCTTGATATTATTACCTGTTTACAATTCATGGAAAAAGGGTTGTATAATATAAATTAAATATTAAAATAAGCAGAAATTTCCATGATTTTGACTATATTGCTCATGATTAGTGTTAAATGCTGCAAGTGTATCACAGATGTGATAGCTTGAGTAATGTTTAATGATTTTAATTTCTGTGAAGAAACTTTCATCATCATCATCAGTTGGCTGCAGAGCAGGCGACTACAAGCTTTCTCCAACTTATGCGATCTTGGGCAAGCGAAACAATTTTGTTTGGCTGCAGCATCCCTTCAGTATCTCCCAGGAGGTGCTGGACATACTGTAAGTACAGTGTGTGCGGCAGTCCCAGTTTCCTCTTTCCATGTGGTGGAATATAAAGCGCATATTCTTTCACAGGCTCGCCATCTTCAAGACGCAGTATATGGCCGAGAAATTTGAGTTGATGAATCTTGACAACCAGTGGAGTGGTGTTGGTCAGGTTGTAGATGGTTTCATTTGGAATCCGATCCACACGTTTGATGTTTAACATGATTCTGTAGCAAGATGTTGCAAATGCATTGATCTTGTTTTCCATGTCCTTGGTAATTACCCATGACTCGCACCCAGTACAGAAAGACAGTAACACACGTTGTCTGAAACAGCTTGATTTTTGTTTCGATTGGCAGGGACGGGCTTCTCCAAAGGCGTTCCAGTTTCCAGAAAGCTGCCCAGGCTAGTGCCTTTCTTCTTTTTAGGTCTCCAACACTAGAGCCCATCTTGGAACCCAAATACTTGGAAGTCTTGAAGAAACTTTAGGACAATCTTGCATGGAGAGAATGTAATTTCCAGATATCATGGACCGGTCAAAACAAGGTGCCGGGGTCTTGAACCGTATAAAGTAATGACGGTCAACGTATTGTTTTTCCTAGATCCCGGCAAGGACTGATTTCAACCATCATAGCTGTTGCCGAGAGCTTGAGTCGCTCATGGGACAAAATAAAACCTTTTTAAGGAGAATTTAGTACACATCTCTGTATGAGGCTGGCATTTGGTAGTCATTTTCAGCATGCTCATTTCAGTGGTTGGAGGTGCCCACTCCAGCCCGGTGAAAGAGAGGCACCCTTGTATAGTATTTTGTAGTATGCAGTAGCTATAATGAAAAACACCTCCCTAGTCAGAAAATGGTATTTCGGTCATCAGCAACCAAAGCAAATTAATGAACATGTTGGTTGGCTGTCTGCAAAATGTCAGGCTACAACTGGTGAAGTTAGTTGACAATCTGCTGTTGGGAATTCATTCTTGCTGACAAGTCCTTGTTTTATTATAGTTCCCCTAGGTTTAATTCAAAGCCATATTGTAACATTTACCAAGGAGGATGCCCTCAAGCTTGTCAAAATTCTGATTTTTTTAAATTGTAATATACTTTAATTAGTAACAATACCCTGCAAAAATCAAGGTTTTAGGTGCTGTAGTTGATAAAATCCGAGATTTTGAATAAAATGACTATACATCGTTTAATTATTGTGATCGAATTTAATATTAGACAAAATGCGTATTGTACCCATGTAACACTGTACCTAAACTGTGTGCGAGACGGTCAAAGTACATCGTAAGGACCAAACTTAGTCACAATAGAGTGATGCGCATTTTCCATATTATGCCCTGGTATAAATAGCAATCGCCTTTTTTTTGTTTTTGCCTACTAATCTGTTCAGGTTTAAATTAAAAATGGACATTATCTGACAGTGAAAACTCATGTTTTACAGGGGTGCGAGAGACCGGATTTTAATCCAGATATTTTTTTTTCCAACTTCTAGATTTTTTTCTACACTTGTTGTGTACATTGTACATGTGTATGTATGTATGGTTTAAATAATTTCAGATTTTTTTAGCTGTTCCAGACCCTCCGTTCGCCAAAAACAGATATTTTTTCAAAGACACACTCAGGCCTGGTTTTCTGTTCAAATCTGTTCAAATCTATTTTTTATAGAAATGTTACATGGCTTTCCCGTAACTCTGATCACAAATCCAAAAGTATTTTGGTATAAAGATCATACCTCATGACGTTTCGTACTACTTTCTCAAATTGACTGATCAACTCCCACACTTCTCATCTGTTTCCTGTGGTGGTATTTTGGAGTGGAGTAATTGGTCATAAATGTGGGGTAGGAATTAAGTGGTTGCCCTCGTCTTGGTTGAAAATGTTGGCCCCCTTTTGCCGGATCAAGATATCTTCATTTTCTGTTTTGTTCTTTGTCTACGATTTTTGCATCTACCCAACCAATTACGTGGTTTTAATTTGCTACATGGTCTGATCTCTGAGATCTTGTGAACGCCTTATTAGAGGCTTTGTCAGCTTCAGTCTTATGTTCTTTTAGGTGTGTTCCGATCAATACCTCACGGTTTCCCCTATGTAAGATTTTTCATTTGTATGTTATTATGGACAGAATGGACAAAGTTATTACGGAAGAGGCAGACAAGCTTGTTGAAGAGAACAAAATCAAAGAAGCCCTGAAATTATGTGGTTACCCTGAATGGGCATTTAAGATGTTAACAAAAAGACTGCAAAGAAAAAAGACCATTTGCAGACTACGCCAGAGGCATGATTGTCCTCCTTTACAAAGAGGGACTTTCCCAGCGAGCAAGACGAGTGTTTAAGAAAGATGGTATTCAGACATCATTCACACCACATCAGACCCTTAGGAACATACTGGTAAACCCCAAAGACAAGTGCGACATACTTCAAACAGCGGAACTGTGTCTACGAGATTCCTTGACTTAAGGGTAGACAAGGTACTCTTTGTCGAAGCAGCCAAAAAATATTGATTTTCATTATGTAAATCAATATATAATTGAAAAATAACATTTTGATGTTTTGCAAAACTTCATTCTACAAACCATATACTTTCAAACCTTGCTTGATTAATTGTTGTTAAAATGAGTTATGTACGTTTATGTAAGTGTTGCAGGCATTTCACCCTCCTACAACATAACTCAAGAACCACAGGACCTACAAAAGCATATCGGTGATATTTGAATTCTTCTACACACTCGCTATGAAATGAGCAATGCGATTTTTGCCAAAGCTGACTACCATTCGCAAGATGCTGTGAACTACCAAATCGCAACACTTTAAAATAGTGTCAAACCTTAATTGTGAAAAAATCTTACATAGGGAAGAGGGTATTCGGAACATGTTAATAGTCCATAATGGATCTCAAATTGTTCCACTTATCATAGGGAATAAAAAGTCAATTGAATTAATTTTCTACAGTACCGGTATGTCAAAAATTTCATACAGAGGACAAAATTTAATTAAAAATGGTCCGATTTAATCGCGGCTGGTCTCAAATTATTTCCCTTAAGGGGTACTACACCCTGACCAATTTTGTGCCTTTTTTGCATTTTTCTCAAAATTATAGTGCATTGGTGACAAGTAAAATATGTATATTATAGGGGCAAGGACTACAACTACTGCACTGGAAATTTTATTTCAGCACAGACAAGTTGTGGAGTTACAGTCAAAAATGAGGGAAAACCAATATTTGATCAATAAATCAATAACTACTTCCCTTGAGTTGCTGAGTTTTCAGTGCAGTAGTTGTAGTCCTTACTTGTCACCAATGCGCTATAATTTTTGAGAAAAATGCAAAAATAGGCACAAAATTGGCTAGGGGTGTAGTACCCCTACAGAAATCTCAAACATATACTCAAATTCACAATTTTGGTGCAATTTGTATTGTATCTTCAGAGCCAAAATCCAACAGAAATATGTACATATGCATAACCTTTGACCCAAGATTTCACCAGATTCTAAGGTTACACATTTCTCAAATAAATTATTTTCCTATTTCGTTAGTCGAAAGGAGTAATTTGAGACAAGATGCGATTGAATTGGTGCATTTTGAAAATTTGGCTTCTGTGTGCGAGATATTTGACATTTCACCTAATTTACTCCTGAACTATTAGCACCCAAGTGCAATATGCAAGTGCAATATGCTGAGTGACTTTATTCTTAAAAACTTGAAAAAAAAAAATTTTGGAAATAAAAATCCGCATTTCTTTTTTTTTTTTCAAATTATAGTGCAGTACTCAGTAACCTGCATCTTTTAGAGCAACTGTACTGCACTTTCATTCTTATCTATCTTGAGACCTATTTTTTTTGTTCCATAAAGTATGAAGGAAAATATTTTAAATAAAATCTAATATTTGTTACTTCCATAAACATGATCAATATCCTAGCATTGTCACACCCCTCCACAACCCCATCCATCATAGCGACAGCCCTGTATCTTATGAATACGGGTTGGAATTTTCGATATTTGACACTTGCGTTTGAGGGGAGGTTTAGCCTTCTAATGAAAGGTCTTTCGCTTATAGGACTTATCAAACTTTTGGGTTGTTCCTAAACAGGTCTCATGATTGTGCAAGGTAGGTCTCAAATCAAGAATTGGACCACACCCCCTGAAAACAATGTAAATCGGCTTGGACAAAGGTCTTTTTTATTTTCATCATTTCACAAAATGATATGGGACCAGATTTTATACTAAACACCTCAAAAGAAATAAGTCCCCCTCTGAACATGTCGTCATAACATCGTAAGGTTTCATTTTGTACCAACAAAACTAACTAAAATAATTATATGACTGTTTACTAAGTGCTGTGTGAAAATGAGAGATTTCCATGACTTCAGGGCTGAATGAGCCTAAATTGAAGGCAAAAATGCCCTTTTCAAAAGTCACAAAGTAGGCCTATGCTTGTCACAAAAGTGGATTCATGGCTTGTTACTAATGGAAAACCCCATGTGTTAGAGTGCAGTTTAAAATCCTCACCAAGTGAACATTTACTGTAATGTGTATCGATTCTTGATCATTCAGCCATGCAAATCCCCTTGGTGCAGAGTTCAGCACAGTGAGTTGTAAGATGGTCAGTTCCATTCCTTGTCCCAATTCAGTATCGAAGTTACGTAATGTTACTATGTCAACGGGATCACGCGCTTGAGTTATGAACCACGATCGAAACAATCACCACACAAAGTATATGGCACTTGAAGGCATATCAAAATAGCGTGATCCGGTAACCAAGAGAATTACGTAACCACTTCGATGCTGAATACGCCTTGCAGTTAACAAGCATAGGCCTACTTTGTGACTTTTGGAAAGGGCACTTTTTGTCTTCAATTTAGGCTCATTCAGCCCTGAAGTCATGGAAATCTCTTTTTCACACAGCACTTAGTACACAGTCATATAATTATTTCAAAGTTAGTTTTGTTGGTACAAAACGAAACCTTACGATGTTATGACAACATGTTCGATTTTCAGGGGGGGTCTTATTTCTTTTGAGATGTTTATTCAAAGTGCCTTGGACATATGCACTTTGTTTCACTTACTTGAATTATTATAGTCAACTTCTTAATGAATAAATAGCCATGGTAATCTGATTTCCTTACGAAAAAAAAAAAAGCAGTATGGGTGGACAGACTCGTCAAGAAGGGTTGGACAGATTTTTTTAAGGCTCACCTAGGTTTCATTTTCATTGAGGTATAGGACTTTATTTTTTCGGAGAAGAGCAGGTAGGGCAACTACTTGATTATATTTCTACATGTTCATACTACAAACTCTGAAAATTTCTGAAAATTCGCAGCAGTCCATTTTTTTAAAATCACATTTTTGTTCCTAAAATGAGTGCCTCAACGGGCACTCTCTCCATAGAGCTACATGTAAAGACCAGTTATAGACAAATGGCCCTAAAATAAAACGGACTTGTGCAAATTTCCTCAAATTTTGCATATGATGTAGATTTAACATCTGGAATGTAATGCAAGTGATGTCATTGCTGCTCTTCTAAATTCATTTTTAAAATGTCCGCCCCAGACCAAGGTGGCTAAATGGCCCCCAAAAATCAATGAAAGCTCTAATTTTCCCCCAAGCCAAAGTTTATCCAATTCAGCCAAAATGAGGGTTTTTAAAATTATTGCATTCAATTTAAAAAGGCCAATCTGAGGTCGGTCAGGCCCGTAAAATCGTGTGTTTTTTTCAGTCACCAAATAAGGAGTTTTTTTGCTTGTTTATGAACAAATCCAATAACATAATTGGATCTTCTTGCTTTCAATTAATTTCTATAATTGAGGGTTAAAGAAATACCCCCCTAAAATCCCAAAACATTCCTTTGCATTAACTAGACATACATGTTGTTGATTTGAAAACTTTAAAAATCTGATAGAAACATTTTTTATCCTCCCGAAGATCTTCCTTCGAAAACTTTTTTTTTGGTCAAGTCACTATTTCCAGAAATGATGCTTTCAGAAAATATTGCACTTTTCAACATCCTAAACATGTGATGTACAAAATGTTCTCAATGTCAATGTGTTTATTGATGTTAATTTTTTCTTTTTCTTATTTTATGTGTCCAATAACTCATCACCCTTGAAATCATCTGTCAGTATAAAACATGATTTATTGACATGATTTGGACATGAACGGGGTTTGTTTCAAGATTTATTTAGGCGTTTCAAAAATGGTAAATTACTATAGGAAAAATAAGGTTTCTAGTGTGGTGTTTCGCTCTTTTGTTGGCAAGAGATGGAATTTACTTGTAAATGGTCGACTGAAACAGTTGCAATGACCTAGCACGACAGCTTTCTTGAATAAAGCGCAAGTGAAAGACAAAATGGCCATCAGAAGTCGCCTGAATTAAGAAATTGGATGTAGGCATCCCAACTCTTGTGGCCACAATGATTGTTACACCTTTTATCCAAGAAATTCATCACATAAGTTCAAAATGCAATGATGCTGCAGCCTACCCATTTACATGTGAATGTTCACCCTTGTGTTCAAATGTAACCATGGATACCAGATTTTCCATCTCTAGTGATTTTATCATTTTGAAACAACTACTGATTAAAACTTCAAACAAATCCTCATTCATGTTAAAATTAATTTCAACGAATCATTGTTTTGTACTGCATGATGGTTACATGGGTAACTATTAAAGGGATCAGAAACAGGAAGGTAAAGAAACCAATTAAATCAATCATAACATTGATATTGAGAATGTTTTGTACATTAAAATAATGTATGGGATGTTGAGAAGTGCAACTTTTTCTGAGAGCATTATTTTTTGGAAAATGTGATTATTTTGAAAATGGGTCAACTTTGGGAGTGTAGCAAAACGATTTTTCTATTCACAGCTTTTTTAATTTTTCAAATCAACAAAATGTACATCAAGTTATGCAAAAAATGTTTTGCAATTTTAATGGTGGAGTTATTTCTTTGGAACCCTGTACTTTATTCCCCAAAAGCCAATAAAAATTAAATTACTTGCTTGTCCACTGTCTTTTTAACTTTTTTCTGGGGTAGGCTCTGTAATTTGGAAGAACTTCATAAATCAAAATCAAACTATGTATTAACAACTTATGAAAAAGCCTAAATTAAAAGAATGACATAGTCATTGACTCACAAGCACACAAAATTGTTGTGATACTTTGTTTTTCTGTAATTTAGAATATCAAACCACTCAGGGGAGGGGCACACAAAGAAACCTGGGTAGAATTTCATAATTAGGGTTGGTATTTTCATAGAGCAAAACCTTTCACTTGGTTTCAAAAATTAGAGTTGGTCAGATAAGGACAAACAAGCAAACTTTTTTTTTGGTCTTGAGCCCAAAGAAAAAAACAGACACACATACAAAAGTTGTATCCTTTCTTCCAAATCTGGAAAGTGCACACATTTATTAGAATAGTTTACGCATATGATATATAAGTAGGAAATATGTTATGTGCCCTTTCTCTTTGTACAAACATTTCATTGAGGGTTTCATCATTACTGATATCATCATCATTAATAATATTAAGTCCATCAATATTTTAAGAACCAACATGATTTCATCTCAGCTATGTATCGAGCAGGAAAAACATGACACACAAATAATTCATACAATATTCAGCACTTTTTAAAAAATAGGGGAAGAGAAGACAGTGTGACTATGTCTACGAAAGCTAAAATCTTACAGCACAGTTAAGACGAAGGAAGAGAAAATTCCTTTTCGAACGAATAAACATCAGGACTTTCATATACTACTCTCATTTTCACATTTTTTATATATTAAACCCCTCTTGCCTAACTATACAAAATTCATACTAAACTTGGAAAGAATTTCATACAGAGGAAAAATCAGAAAAAATCAATACTAATATTGTCTTATGTACCAGACTATACAACAAATGAGGTCTTTTCAACCTACAATATCTTTAAGTTTATGTACTCATCCCTAAAACAAGGAATGAAGAAGATATAAAATAAAATATCAATAAAACTTACAATCTTTTTTCTTTCAAAATTATTATTTTTTTGTTTCATTTTTTCTCATGTATCACTTTGTTCTGAAAACAGAGCATTGTAAGTTATGGTCTGTTAAACCATCAATTTCTATCTTTATATTACAAATACACTATGGACAGATGAACAGTCTTTTTTCTTTTCTTCGTTATTTGCAAAGTTGTACAAAGTTGTCCTTTTAAAACAAACATCCTTGTTGAGATGCTTCGGACAGACGGCTACAAAGTGTCCACAAATCTACTGAGTTGGTCCTGTGGGTCCAGCTGTGACATACCATCGTCCTGATTTAATGTGGGATTGGCAGCATTTGAACCCTGCAATGTCAAATTGCCATGGGACATTGGGTTCTGCGACAACATAGGTTGATCAGTTTGCATTGGTTCAGTACTAACAGCCGGATGCGGCGAGTGCATTTGCATCGACCGCGGGGAAGGCTGTGATGAATGTGTCCTTGGTGAAGGAGCAGGTTGCGACGGAGGTCGCGGTGAAGGTATGGGGTTTGGCGACCTGACCTGGGTCAGGGTTTGCGGTGACCTCACCTGTTGCATAACCTGCTGTGGTGATCGGTTGGTCATTAGAGTCTGTTGTTGCACCGTGGCCTGATTTTGATTGGCCAACATTTGTTGTGGGTGCTGACCTTGCATAAGTTGGTACTGTTGCATGTTTTGATCAACCTGGTTAACTTGCTGCTGCCGCAATTGAGGCAATAACTGGTTTGGCAGCATAGGGTTGCGTTGCTGCAGCATTTGTGGATTAAAAGGCCTCGTGGCAGCACCCATTTGGGGCTGCTGTTGGAATGGTTGTTGTACTAGTCCTTGTTGCTGCTGTTGGCTAAACTGTTGTAGCTGTTGCCTTCTAAGCCACTGCTGCTGCTGCTGATGTTGTTGCTGCTGCTGCTGTTGGGCAAGGAAATTCTGCTGCTGTTGCTGCTGCTGCTGCTGTTGTTGTTGCTGCTGCTGCTGTTGCGGAACAGGCTGTTGACCTTGCTGTTGAGCCTGTTGCTGTTGCAGAATTTGCTGCTGCTGAGTACGCTGCTTAATGAATGCAGCCATCAGCTGTGGGTTCGACTTAAGAATTGCCAATACTTGTTTTTGCTGCTGAGGAGAATGGGGACTTTTTAGCGTTTGTAACAACTGTTGTAATGCCTGAGGTGGGAAACTGCCAGAACGCGGCAAAGATCCTTGCCCCATCTGCGGTTGATTCGGTTGGGGTTGCATGCCCACTTGCATATTTGTCACCATATTTGCCTGCATGTTATTAGGCATAGCCGACATAGTGGGCATACCTATATTAGGCATGGCCTGCATGCCTGGTTGTTGTTGTTGTTGTTGCTGCTGCTGTTGCTGTTGTTGTTGTTGTTGTTGCTGCTGCTGCTGTTGTTGTTGCTGCTGCTGCTGCTGTTGCAGTCCTGCCTGATCAGAAAATCGCTTCCACTGATCTACACTTGGTACCATGGCTGGGTTTCCAGGCATGGATATTGTCTTTTGAATTCCTGGATTAACAGGTTGTGGAGGCAGCATTTGATTTACAATATTAGTTTGTGGAGCAATTGGCTTGCCACCACCAGCAGTTCTAAGTGGAGATGCAGTCCTTTGTTGAGGCTGCGGCGGCTGCTGCTGCTGCATCAAAGCAGGCGACAGAGCAGCAGCCTGCTTAGCAGCCTCTTCAACTTGCTGCGCAGCTTTGATAGCACCAAGTGGGGGCCCAGCCTGTGGTTTATGTCCTTGCACTGTTACCATTTGTTGAGGTTGCACTTGTGGTGCGATAGTCTGTGCTGGCATGGGACTGGCAGACGGTGTGGAAGTCTGACTAGGGATTTGCGTGGTGGTAGCTGTCCGCTGGGCCATTGTGGCCATTCTCCGACGCAGTAACTGCGCCTGTTGCAGTCTGTGTTGCAACTGTTGTTGCCTTAGTTTATGCTTTATGTTCAAACAGAATGGCACCATACATTTAGTTTCTGTACAGTGCTTGGCATGATAACAACATAATGCAATGAGCTGCTTGCAGATGGGGCACTCTCCATTGGTTTTCCTCTTGCAACCTTTGGTATGCTGCACAACCCGTTTCATCTTCTGGCAACTTGGCAGACGACAATTGGCATCGCGACATTGACAGGCATGAACCAGTGACTGGATACAACGCTGAATAGACAATTTGCGGGCCTCCTGCGGGCTGCGAGTAGCTGGGTTGCCCGAATCCACATCCAAATCCCAGCCCCATTTATCCATTTTATGCTGGTGACCAATCTTCTTCCAGCACGGAACACACAAATCAAAGTCCTGAAAAAAAAAGAGAAATACTTGTAATTGCAAGTTTAAATAGCCTATACTCTGTTCAACTTGTAAATAGGCAAGAGTCATAACCTTGTAGATCCAGGTATGCGCTGGTGATCGGCGTTAGCGTAGAAGTGGCGATGTCTTCCCCCCCTTCTACAAGCCGATGACCAATGGGTGAACTGTCTTGTTAACAAGACTGTTCATCAGCCAAAACTTAGTGTGCTTTGTGTTGTGCATAATGGGCGCATGATTTTGTGAACCGACGCGAGCGGAAGTTGGGATTTTATTGATGCAGTTACAAAAAATAACAATTTTGCCTATTATGAATTGAACATAGTATCTATATCCATTTTATTTATGAGCAGAAATGACCTGAATTTCCTACACAGGGGGTGCAGATTTCAAATATAGCCACCCATTCCGGTAACCCCATTTGAAATTCACACACTGACTTTGTGATCATGTTTTCCATAAAGTGTGTATGGATTTCAACTGGAATAGCCGAATAGGTACCCATCAATTTCACTGCTTATTTGAAAATCCTATGCACCTCCATGCTTTGTTGTATTCAGTGGAAATCACCAACACATTTGCTACTTTGTTAATATTAGTGGACACCATGTTGTATATGTATTAAACAAACCTACTGGTTGCAAAACAGTCAATTCCATTTTACAGGCCTTGAGCTTTTTCCTAAATCAATATCATATCAGCTCTCTGTAAAAACTGATTTTAGCACATCAGGTTGACATGATTTGCTAAGTTGTAAATATATTTGTCTCTTTCCTGAAAACTTGAAGTTTAATGTTTAAAAAAATCACTAAAGATCTGTTTCGACGAATTGTCTAAGAAATACAAGTATTGTGAAATGAATGTTAAAGGGGCATTTTGTGATCCCCTACTTTGGAGATTTTTGTACCACCGAAGACCTCTGGCTACATGTTTGCAGATTCATTTTTGATTTTCATAAATATTGTTTAATTTGTATCTATGATTTATTAACAGAACAAATTACATCAGTGACCGATGGAGTAATGAAGCAATATATGCAAAATCAGAAGCAACTGAAATTTTGGAAATAAATATTCTTTGTGGATATCTACTGAAACATACCATAAGGGAATGGAAGAATCACAAAATACTCCTTTAAACCAAGAAATGTAACTAGCTACAACACTTACATCACACACAGTACAGTGGTATCTCGTCTCCACATGATTTCTACACTCATTACAGGTGTACACAAAGCTGTCTTTGCCCTGGTTATGAAATTCACACAGCATGGCCATCGTTGAGAATTTAGCGCCTCCTTAGTGAGGAGAACTCGTAATGCTTCTCTCGTGCCAAGGTGAGGAAGGCATCACGGCCATCCATTAAGTCGCAGGAGATGAAGCCATCAGGATCTACTATCTTGGTATCAGACCCTGGGGTGTCCGCCAGTCTAATTACAAAGAATACCTGTATTAGGAAACAGAAACAGGACAAATGTCAAGTAATTGTTGTCGGAAAAGCCAACACAAAGCGCATTAGTGGATATTCATACAAAGAGGTTTCTTGATTTTTTTATCTTCTTTGCCAGAAATTGTAAAATGAAAATCAATATGCGATATAAGTAGTAAAATCATGGCCAAACTTGGTGCTTCACGAGTACATCTTTTTTCATTCCGTAAACTGTCTATGTTTATGCAAGTCCATTTTACGTGAATCCACATCTCGCCCTATTGATGATTACGAGAACCTTTGCATTGGATTCTAGGCCTGCAATCAACACATTTATCATCTATCGACATCTATACATTTAAAAGAACATTTCTCACACTTATCCTTTGCTATCCCATTCTGCTACTTCCCAACTCTTCTTAATCCAATAGATCAACTCAAAATAAGTTGATCACATCAGACATGCATTTTGTAAAACTACTAGTATGTATGACGTACCTCTCTATGCTTTTCCATGGTGGCGTAGAGTTTCTGTGATAAGTCGTTGCCTTGCTGCGGGAAGTTTGTTTTCTTGTTGTTCTTCCTTATACTACTACTTTTGCTTTTGTTCTTCTTCTGAGCTTTCTTCTGTGCCTTTTTGTTTCCACTTCCTCCTGGGCTAACCTGCTATAAAAGTATAAACAAAATTTATTTTGATTAACAGATATATTTAAATCTGTGTGTGTGTAAATTTAGAAGACCATACCAGTAACTTTGAGTCTCACATAGTAAGCTATTGTTGATATCCTGAGCCTTAGTTAAACATCTTTCTTATTCTGTTGCATTAGCATTTCTTGAACAATTCAACTGTTAAGGATACGATACATGATTTACCGACAAGTGACTCATTTCGGAATGCGATCATGAATTTTTGAAGAAAAAAAAGTTTCCACAGGCTTCGTTGGGACTCGAACCAGCGATTCTAAACTTCCTTCGACACGCGTCTAGCGCTTTACCACTCGCCACCGTGGCAGTTGAGCGGATGAGTGTAATGATAAAAGATAAATCTCATAATGCCATCTTTAGCCTTTTGTTTACTATAAAAAGATGCGTTTTGTAAAGATAGATTAGCCGTTTATGCATTAATAGCACAAACGTTTGGGAAAGGTTTCAAACAAATAATAAAGACACTGATGTGATGACAAAATTGCGTAAGTCGGAATTATCTGCGTCGCAATGTTTTGTTTTGGTTTTAGGAATTTGACCTTAAAATTTACGACTTCATGACATTACCATTCGAAATCAACAAAAGATATTTCAACACTATATCATGTGTGGAGATTTTAAGCAAGATACATAAAAGCATCAACTCGGAAATTGTCCACTACTCGAACATGTACATTTGCTGTCTTTAAGGGGGGTCGATCTTTTGTGCGTTATTATAGAGGGCCAGGGGATTCACTCTATCATTAAAAAAATTATTTGAAGAAGTCAAAGAGCCCTAGGAATAAAACTGTAGTGTAATTCACGCCAGATACAATTTCTTTATACGACAAAAATTAATTTTTGTAATAGATTTTAAATTTAGCCTAAATCCGTAAATATGGTACCTCTCGTCCTTTTTTAGGTCAAGGCTATTTTTACCATTATGCAGCGAACCATTGTTGAAGCTATTTCACATACATGTACAAAACATTCTAGCGAAAGAATGAGGACATATAGTAGGGGGGTCACACATCAGCTAAATCTGGTCTTGCAAAGTGCAAATTGACTCAGATCTATGAATGCTAGTCATTTTTGATTAAGAAAAAATATTTATTTTATTCATTCCAGCACTCTTACTTGTTTTTTACATTGATAATCAATATGTGTAGATAAAAAAAAATGTTTGTTTTGGTAATTTGAGCCACTAATAAAATTTCCATGGTGGCTTTTCACAAGATAGGAATACGCATTCTATCAATACTGAATTACTGATATCATACATCGCAAGCAAATTTTGGAAAATCACTTTGGAAAATGAGATTTCCTACACTGTGCGTAAATGTGCAAGCTATTTCTAAGTTGTTATTTCTGGATAATGAGTAACACACCTTTTTTTTGATACCAATATCTAATTTCTACGATCAATTTCAAATTTTACCTTTTTTTTTTCCAAAACGTGTGCATTTTCCCATAGGAAATGTCTTCCAAGAGTGAAAATCTCATTTGGTCACTTTGGAAAATGGGATTTCCTACACTGTGCGAAATGTGCAAGCTATTTCTAAGTTGTTATTTCTGCATAATGAGTAACACATCTATTTTTTGATACCAATATCTTATTTCTGTGACGTTTGGAATGTTAAATAGCAAGCCAACAAAAACTTTGTTTTTTAAGGCATTTTCCCTAAAAACGTGTGCGTTTTCCCTAGGAAATGTCCCTTAATAAAAGTAAATATTAAGATTTTTTTCTTTTTTGGACTGCAATTTTCAAAATACTGTGATATACCCAATGTTTTTTTTTATTTTAGTGGTTCAACCTCAAGTCTCAGAGTTGGTTTAACATGAATATGGACATTAGAAATTCATATTTACAATCTGAGGGTGCCCAAAACTTGCTATTTTGCTCTGTGAAGCCACTTTTTCAGATATGCGATGGTTGCTCAATTTTGAGATTTTACCCATTTTGGAGGGCATTTCTCACAACATTTTGATATATCTGATGCTTCTTGTTATTTTAGTGGTACAACCTCAATGCTTATAGTTGATTTAACATGAATATGGACATTAGCAATTCATATTTATGATCTGAGGGTGTCCTAAACTTGCTATTTTGCTCTGTGATACCAATTTTTGGCATTATAACCATGCTTAATTTCAAGCTTTTTTGCATTTTCGGAGTGTATTTTTCACAAAATTTTGATCTATCTCATGCTTTTTAATAATTTTAGGGGTTCAACCTCAAGACATAGAGTTGATATTTGATAAAACCAGAGTCTGAATTGGATTGATATGTGAAATAAAGCATTTTTAAAATGCGATTTATCACTTTTGTCCGATATTTGCCTATTTTTGCAAGAATTTGGTCATTTATCGAATAACGCGTTTTTCAATCATATCTCGAAAACCGTTCATCGGATTTGAACCAAATAAAAAGTTTTCTCAGTTTCTGCACAAGATCTTTCAAATAAGCTAAGTTTAAAGAGTATTTAAAGACATCTTAATTTTAGTGTGACCCCCCTAATTACAGAATTGACTGGAAAACTTCAAATTTATACAGCACATTCATGTGCAAATACAAATATTCTATATTGTTCAAATTTACAAGATTCAATATTGAGATATTCAACCAACCTCTTCGCTTGTACTCGCTGCAGCTTTCTCAGCCGCCTTTTGTCTCTCTTCCTCCTCCTGGTCGAGTTCCTTGATGCTTTCCTCCAGCACATTGGGCCAGAAATCGCCTTCAAAGTATGGCAACTCGGTGGCACATTTCAAACCATCGTCCATTGATGATTTCAGGATGTCCTGCAGGGGAAAACATTATTTATGAACGTCAGTATGATGTCAAAAATGTTAATGTATTGAGCAAAGGGATTAACATACTGTTTCTGTCACTTGCCTGCTGGAGTGATTTGTATCGTCTCTTGCTTTAAAATACATGCTGATCTTTGTCACAATTGGGTTTGCTTCACTCTTCATATCTTTGTGTGAATTTGCCCTTTTACACAGTATTTTCAAGGTTGTTGATAATGACAGCTTCATACTGGGCATTTAGCTTGCTTTCTTCATGTCCATCAAATTGATGCATTACCATGGATCACTTGACTACAGACTTTCATTGTGTTATCCGTTATTCCTTCATTCATTTTGTTACTTTGAGGATTTGCATGTTCTCTATTTTATCCAGGGAGTGTACAAATAATAAGTGCAAATATTATGTACCAAAAAGGCACATTTATTTCCATTTTTCCTGAACAAAATTTACCTTATATTCTTCTACTACTTTGTCTGTCACTGCTTTGTCCAACATTTTCTTGTACCAATCCTGAAGTCTTTTCGGTTTGGGAATCTTCTGGTCAGGTGGGTGGCAATGGAAGATGTAATCATCACCCTCGCTGGGAGGGCAGGCCCAAATATGAGCCCAGTCATAACTGCAGCAATGAAAATAACAATTGATGTTTTAGTCATTAACCCTAACCTTACCCGCTTTTTTTTTGCTATCGGAAGGGGTAGAAGAAACGAAAAAGGAGAGAAGGTGAAGAAAGAAGTCACTTGGTACCCCGGGATTCGAACTCCGGACCCCTCGTATGCCACGCACACGATCACCGACATGCTACTGAGGTTAGGCTGCCCCGGGCAGCAATTACCGGGGTATATATGCCTTAGGCTGATTGCGTCATCAAGTCACGTGGAATGCATGCACACAGAGTGGTTTTAATAGTGAGCTTTAGTGAAACTTGGTTGGATTAGTGTTAAGCAATTTCACCATGTCATACATGTTTGTTGAAGTGAAGTCTCAAAAACATGGTAGGTTAGATTATTTTATTCCACAACAAATTTATACGTTGTAAATCCCTTGTATCCAAGACATCTGGGGCCGTTTCACAAAGACGTACTTCCATTTCATGTTTGACTAAATAGGTTCTTACATATGATAACGTCAAATGAAAGTTTGATCACACATCTTTTTTTAAATGGGCCCTGCATTGTTAAAGGATGTGTCCGAATCCAAATTAACATTTACAAAAAGCCAGGTTAATTAAGATTCAGTGAAACAATGTGTATCACAACAACAGAATAATCAAACACTGCAAATCCACATGTACTCACCCCAACATTTTGACATAATCAAGGTATCCTATGAGGATCTCGTGGTAGACTGCCGTTCGGAAAGCTCGAGGCTGGAAGAAGTGCACACTGTCTAAGTAGGAGATGTAGACTCGTTTGGAGTTGGGTTGAGGACAGTCACCCCCATACTCCTGAACATGCATGCCGAAGAAGCACACATCGGTGCCATCGATCTCCTCAAAGGCAAACAAAGCTTTTGCCCTGTAAGGGAAAGATTCTGGGAATTCGTCACCAAACCTGTGAAGAAGAATATGACGAGATCGACATTATGGAACAATTCAAAGCAAATTTAAAGTTAACCCAATATGATAACGCACCCCATATTTTGATAACCGCCTCAGAAAAACTGAATTTATCAACTCCTCATTACCAAGGTATATATTTGCCTGTTCAATTGTAAGTTGTTCATATCCAAAGAATAGTGAACAAATGTTTATGTGTTAAGCATGTTTTGTGTTTTCTCAATACCCATGAAGATGAATGATGCAATTGCTGAATCAGACTAACAATGCATTAGGCCAAAATAAAAAAAGATTTGTCTCAAAGCTTGCGCACGCATTTGTAAAATCGTCCGATTTGAAAAAAAGAAATGCAGATTTTTTTATTTATTTTTTAATTTTTTCCGGAAAAATTCGGCAAAAATCAGATTTTGTTTCTCAAAATACCATAAAAATACCAAGTTGGGAATAAAAAAATAAATTGCATTCCACATTTGTTTTCAAACCACTCGTGAGCTTCGTGACCTTTTTTTGCCTCTTGTGTCACCAATCAACATACAAACATTTCTATATTTTAAAGAACCCTTTCTCTGCTTTAAGAAGTAACTTGCCAGCTAATATCAGCGAGGAAATTCAGTATGAAACTGATATTTATTACGTTACCTGCTTCTCATGCCTGGTTTGGTTTCTACTGTTTTTTCTGAACTAGATAAGACCCGTATCGTCACCTCACCCGCACCAGCATTGCGATTTCTTAAGAATTTGTTCACTCTATTCTCTAAATGCGTTCCTAGCTTTGACGTTTGTAATTCTGTGGATTCATAGAACATACAATAAACAAAGGTTAAGTTTTACAAAATGTGATATAGCTGGGGTTAATTAAATCATCATTATGCCGTTACATCTTGCCAAGACAAAATGAAGAAGGTATTTAAAGAGCAATGCTTCCTCGCCAGTCTCTCAACACGCCCAAGCCGCGAAACACACCATCGCGTGGAAGAATGTTAAGGTGCTAGACCAGGACTCCAATTGGTTTAATCAAGGTGTAAGGGAAGCCATCAACATCAGACGCCACCCCAGTTCACTGAATAAGGACAAAGGCCGCAACCAGCTACCACCGGTCTATGAACCTGTTCTGTCACATGACATCGCCAGCTCGTCATGTGACATCCCAGATCAATAAACCAGTCACCATCAGTTTGAAAAAGACACAGAGTCTTCGTGTCGAAAGCTCACGTAAGTGAACAAATTTAGTTGTGTGTAACGGTTTAAACTCTACCAATATCATATGTATTTAAAGATGTTTTCCCACCTCTCTGGTGGCGAATTGGTCATCTTACTGCTCCCCCAAGGTTAACATGCTCACTGAAACAGTATTTTGTGAAGAACCAGTAGTACAGAGTGGGCATGAAAACATTCAAAATCACCATAAACTGAGGATGAGCCACCCACAAAGCTATAACTTAAGCACAAAGTGCATTGATATTGTCATTTCATGAATATTAATACTAGCCATAAGCTTCAACATCAAACATATTTTCTGACAATATCAAAAGCTATCTTCTAAGAACCACTGAACCAATTATTAGGTTTGTTTGTCCCCATTTTAATGCATTTGTCATGCTGGTTCCAAATATGGTCATAATACAATTATGAAATTTTTAAATTAAAAAAGAAAAGAAGAAAAGAAACTTGTCGTCTGCAGTCGAAACCTGCGTGGAGGGATCCAATACTGTTTATGAATCCATACCAATGTGGTATCTACATCAATATTGCTTAGATTGCTTTGGGACAATCTGTACGGCACAAATTTTACGCAGTGTCTCCAAAATTGATTGGGTCATAGTGTGTCACTTCCAATTCTATGGGTAATTGCAATTTGCCAGGCTCTCTCCTCCCTTTTTAATGCATTACACCTACAAAGGATAATTGAAAAAGATTCCTCACTAACAAATGATACAATACCCAAGCCTGAAATTAACTTAAACAGGAAGCCCCGCTTGGCCAGTTCGCCACAGAAGAACTGACTTACACCTGTCACTTTGATGACAGACAGAACAGAATTTACATGGATACATTTTAGCCTTGACTAATTCCCCAAGGAACTTGAACCAAAAGTGGGGCTTCCACTTTAATGATAAACAACAAGAAGTTGGATAACTTACTTTTTCCAGTAAATTTATTTTCCTTCTTTTTGATTCCTTTTGCTTTTCTACAGTAGTCACAAATGAATCTACAAAGAAAACAGAAAAGAATGTTATAATTAAGGTTCATTTAGTACAAAAAAGACACTAGCAAGCAATGTCTTGGCATGTAAAACAACATCTTGAAGATAGTATTTTTTACTGGAGTTTTTTTTCAGCATGATACAATAAATTAAAATCAAAAAGTGATCAATCACAAAAATGAATTTCAAGTGGAAAGCAAACAGTGCTATGATCGGTTTGCAAGTTGCTGCTTACAAAGGGGAAACACTTTCACTGTGCACCTATTTGCCTTTATAATAGCCGTGTAATTTATTTACAATACCTTGTTAAAACACCAAATATGTTGGCCTGTACTGAAAAAGGCAGTAAACACACCAAATATAACATATTTTTAAAAACATGTCTCATCTCAGTAAACTTTGTCCTAGTGCTTTGTTATGAATTCTATGATTTTCTTCAGGTTTGATACTTACCCTTCTGGCCAAATGGTCTCATTATGGACAACACAGATTTGATGTACCTTCCTCCCACACTCAAGGCAGTCTATAAATCTGTGAATGAAATCACAAAGTACTTGTTTAAGTATGACAACCTACGTTTTAGGCAACAAAATCATTGGAACTCCCGCATATTGCTCAAAGAAGACGGCTCTTTAGGCATTAAGTGGCTGTTGACAAAATACTATTATTGTGAAAGAGAAAATGATTATGACACTTCTAACTGAAAACCATTGATGGGTATGGCTGCTACCTGGCTTGAACTACATCAACATTTCAAAATATTCATGAGCAAATCATGCCACTTTATTGGTCCATCACAAATGACACAACCTGTTTCACTGTGCGATATTTCTGCCTATCTTCATGACTATCTCATTCCCATAACAAAAGTTCAGTGTAATAAAACAAATACTGTTTATATCGGGGAAATAGAGTAACTATATTCCCCTCACTACAGGCTATGAGCCTATCACCCCTCACCATCCGGAATCGGGGTGATAGGCACGTGGCCAGTACCAGGGGAAAAATAGTTTGCCGTATTTCCGCTCTAACCATGTAGCATTAGCAGTGTACTATCAAATAGAAGGTTCCAATTTGAAGATTTTACAATTCTGTGATGCATTGTTCAACAACTGTATATAGATACTTACGGTTCAGGATCAAGAGAGTCATTCTTCATTCTGGTAAAGGTTTCTTTCTTGATGGTCCTGTAAAATTTTTAACACTTGTGTTAAGACATCACTTATCTAACTGATCTGGTGGTAATAATGTATTCCAATGTATACTTTCATATTTTCTTACTTATCTCCAGGTTCTCCACAAGGCAACAAAAAATGCTTGAATATCCTCACTCGGACGACTCTAATTTGAAAATCTGGAAAAGTTTTCCCTGTACAAAAGAATAATGACCCAATTTTTGCAAAATGCAGAAAAAGATTTTGTCCTTGCTTTGAATTTTGACATCTTTTGTTTAAAGTGTTTAATCACATTGAGGGCGAGGACAGGCAAACATTTTTTCCAAGTTGGCCTTGCAGAGAAGACAGACCACACATATGTCACAAACATACCCAGTTTTACATCCTATCCCAATTAAGACTTACGTTAATCTTGCTTGGCTACTACTGACAGAAAATTGTGACTACGGCAAAAATCACAACAACAACAATAACAACATACATCTCAAAGCTGGCAAAGATTTTAAAATCCAATGAGTTTTTTTTTAAATATACAAAAACATAATTTAATCCCTCCCCATCTCAAAAATAATATAGAACTCAATTTTGCTAATTTTGTTTTTAATTTAGTAAAAAAATGTTTTAAAAACTGGCAACAGCTTTGAGATGTATACTATTTTCTTTTTTGGCCTAATCATCCCATACTGGTTGCACAACCTGAATTCCACACATTTGCAATACACATGGTAGATGTATAAACTCATCACAAGCTTCTTAACTCCCATCAGGGTTCATCATTTCATTAAATTTTTGATGTTGCAAATTGTTTTTATCCAAATATCATATCCTCAGCCTACTACAATAATTGCCCATGTCATTTTTTGTAATTTCAAGAACCAAGTACAAAATATGGTTCAAGCATGCATCAGTTACATATCACCCTAATTATTTGGGATTATTCCCTTTAAGTTGTATCATAATCATTTGTTCTTGTGCAAAGATTGGTGAATAAATTCATGTCAGAACCATTTCTTGTACTTTATTCTCAAAATTACAAAAAATGACTTCGGTAATTACTGTAGTAGGCTGATGATATACAACCTTAAAATACAAGAATCACAATGATGAGGGAAATGTGATGTAGTTCCCACAATTGAGTTGCAGGCCTTTGTGCAAGTATCTCCCATTTGTTTGCAAATGTGTTGGAATTAAGTTTCACTAAACTAAACCATATATCATAAATGTACAGTTTCTTTGCTGTGCTTCGAGCATAACAAGCACGTATGAGCCCGTGTTTGCATGTACAACAGCATTTCTTCACTATGGCTGTGTTGCATGTACATCATGCTCGGTGCACGCATTAGTCATCACAGCATGCATCAAAACTGTACATTTACGATACTGATTTTATGTACAGGACATACCCCCAGTCATGCAAGCAACAGTTAGTGTCGTCAGTTCTCATGGCCAAAATAGTTCCACGTACCAACTAGGCCCACAGAGTAACCACTTTTTTCCTTTTCTTTTAAAAAGTGCTATGCCATATTGCACATGCATATGCCATTGCAAAAAACAAATTTATGCCAAAAAATCTATCTGGATCTGTGACCATATTTGGATAGCAGCAACCCATGTTATTATTTCCATATATCCCTTGGCTTTCACACACACATAGGGTAAAATGGTTAAATAGCAACCCATGTTATTATTTCCATATATCCATTGGCTTTCACACACACATAGGGTAAAATGGTTAAATAGAATTATGATCCCCCCATTCATGTTCTATTTATTTATTATAATCTATTACCTCTTCTCTTTATGCCAAAGACTTCTCAATTTCACCAATTGTTGTTTTAATGTATTTGAAATGAACCAAATGATATTGTACGACAATAAATACCACCCACACACATGTAACGCAGCTTGTTGCATCATTTTAGTGTATGAGACTGACTAGCTAGTACTGTTTACATACAGGACAGTTGCATTTGTCGTACAAAAGTCTTGTGTTGCCCTGTTGATAAGTATGTGATGGGACTACAAATATTTAGATTCCTTAATTTGTCTCAAGGCTGGAAATAGTCACAGACCAGGAGCCACACAACATTGTGTCGCATTTTACGTCAAATTTGGAGCTTATTGATGAATATGCTGCAGCGAAAGCTTAATACTACACATGTACCATACAAAATAATGGTGCTTCCTTCATGTAAGCAGAAGTATACAAGAAAAGGATATATGATGCAAGAATCACAGATAAACAAAACTGAAAATGTTATCTAGCAAGATTGATGAAGGAAAGACCAAAACAGTGTATTCCTACCACAAAGTGTGTAGTACAAGGCAAGGCAATTCTAAAATATATAATGCTACTATTCTTAAGCCAGGTTTACAATCATGCCATTATCCCTGTTATATTTACCAGGAGTCGGCAGGTCTACCACCAGGCGCTTGTGGGAGTGCTCCCCGGCGCCCGACTATTTCCAGCCGGGGTGACCATACATCGATTTGACTGCTGGTTACAGAACCAATGAGTAAAAACAATATATGGTCAGACAGGGTTTTAACGGTTTATTTTTCTGAACATATACCAATTACTGGACAGGGCCAGTCTTAAATTTCTTGATGTTGAGGAAGTTACAAATGCAAAATAAACATGCTTTTAATAGCCTTGTCATTTGGGCCAAATTCGATGTACATTTTCAAGAAACAACAGTTTATTACTTTTTACCAATAAATCTATTAAAATACATTTGATGAGGAAATTCGTTAAAAAAAATCGATTCACAATTTTCCAAATTTTTTCCAATACTTTTGGGTAGAAAATATGTTTTACGCCGTGGAAATATCCTGGCTAATTTCAGACTGAAATACTGTAAAATAAAAATGGTCATGAAATATAGGTAAAAGTGGAATTAATATTCAGCCAATTTTTTCCTTAGATATACTGATCTATTGGCAAAAACAAAACACATTTTGTGACCTGCTCCCACAAAATCCGCCATTAAGTCTCCGCGACTTAATATTCATTTCATTGATTTGGTCGTTTCAAGATATTTCGGTCTAAGTTGATGTTTGCCGTGTACACAAATGTACCTGTACAAGCCAGTACTATTATCCTTGGTGAAGGACTCATTGTACCCCCATTCAGGATGTCAAAGATGTCAAACAAAGGACATCAACTTAGACACCAAATATCTTGAAACTACCGACTCAATGAAAAGAGTATAAAGTCATGGTGACTTGCAGCGGATTTCGTGGTAGCAGGTCACATTTTGAAACACTTGTTCTTGAAAATCGTACTTGATTTAAGAACCCATTTTCCACACAATGACTATCAAAAGCAACTTGATTTTGTGTTTATATCCTCCTCAATCACCCTGTCTTGTAAATATATATGTTCTGAAATTTAAAACCGTCAACTGTGATCTTATTATATAAAAGTTTCTGTGAATGCATCTTAAATAATTTCTGGGCCTATTTCATTTTCTACTCTGTTAATTAGTTACTGTTAAAATAGGTATACAATATGAAGCAATGGTGATGAGATGCAGATTCAGATTCTTTACATGCCTGCAACCTTTTAATCATCCCCTCATCTATGAAGTCAGTAATTAAATAATGTCTCTATTTCTTTAACAACACCCAACGCCCCTGCTGACTTAATGTTCTATAACAAGCATGTTTTAGATGAATGATTCCATAAATATATAGTGACTTGGTATGTGATTTATCTAAAGATTATTTTTATCATTAAGTATTTATAAAGGTGTAAAAAATGTATAGATACTTACGTTTGTGATTGCATGGGATCATCGCCTAACGTGACTGATTCGCCTTCTATTTCATTGAAGCACTTCTCACAAAAGTGGTACCTGTCACAAACAAGGCCGATATTTCGTTTACTACGAAGTTGGGCCACAGTTAAAAATAATGGAGGGAAAACAACACAGGCATGACAAGAGGGGTGGTGATGGAATTTGTGATGGAGAAGGGAAAGTATATGATTGGGAGCACCAAACCACATCGAATATACACAAAACAAGAGCACACGATGCAAACATACAGGGAAAAAATGAAACGGGTTCATATTAGCAAGCTAGCAGTGAGTTTGATAAATACAAAGTGAGTTCTATGTTAATGTACATGTGCAGTAGAGAGGTTATCTATTGGTTACAAATGCTCCCAGATGTGAGATTCTAAGAAGCAGAGCTCAACACAAATGTGGGTTAACTTAAAGGGTGTTTTGCATCTAAATTTCACAACATAGCCCTGTGACAAAATAATATTTGTCAATGGTAAAAAGTACACACAAGGGTTATTTTTCATAGATTCTCTTCAATAGCCTTTGTAATCAAAAAAGTACTTTGACCCCTGCTAGAAAGCAAGTAAGTAGTCACATATTGAAATGATTTCATTTACTGCAAGGGGTATGGCTCAAAAGCAGTTAGTGTTATTGTGTACACCACCGTGACACAATTACTTGAGCAGACAGGATTTGGGACCAAATGATTATAAGAATGAAGAGTGTTCTGACTATTTGCGACACTACTCCTGAATGAATGGGCGAATCCAGCTTAAGTCCACACTCCCACTGTGGAAGATTTTGGAAATATCTTCACCAGAGTATGAATTTCCAATGCAATTAGCACATTAACCAACTCTTATTTGAAATTCGCATTCCCAATCTGGGCAAGATGCAGATTGAATCTTTATCAGAGGGTGTATGAAATTCAAATCCAGCTGCAAAATGTGTTCATTCTATTTGAAAAAGACATACTCCTCCTGTGTAAGATATTTTTGACATTTCCACATGGGTAGTGTGGATTTAAATGGAAAAGACTATGAGTAGAATAGTATGTGATCTGACATGGGCACCATCCACCATGTAGCATGACTTAATTTTCTCTCAAAAGAAAATGAATGTTTTGATAAAAATAAAATAATGAAGCAGAGCATTGACAATCAGTAATGATCATTTATCTAGATAATTGATTGTAAAAAACACAGTTATAATTAATGATACAGGGCTTAAAACAATAGTGTGACAGTATGTTCACATGACTTGAGAGTCCATTCAAAACACAAGCACATACTCATACACACACATACGTGTGAAAATACATGCACACTTGCCAAAGCACCAGCAAAGTGCTGGAAGTCGGAACATTACATTAGAACTTAAGATGCCATTAGGTGCAACCATTTATTCCACAATTTCTAGCAGGATGAACCAACAAAAGAACACTAACAATATGCGATTGAAAACTGAGCTAGCAATGCTGTCACAACAGACACTGTTTAAGCACTTTTACAAGTCATTGCAATACCATGCACTATGTTTTCCTTTTATTAATTGTAACTCTTGATCTGCTTGTGTTGGTTCACTTTGGAGATGGCTATTGCACACACAAATCAATAAATACAATACAACCAAGCCTTTGCATGCACAGTAATTAAAATATAGAACAAGATCTGGCAGACAAAGATAAAAACCATGCAATTGAAACAGGGCTTATAATTTGAGAATCTGATAGGACAAATGGGCTTTTCTAGTTGAATTCATACACAACTATGGAAGATGTGACATTAATCTCTCACGCAAGGGGGTAGATTCAAGTGGAGTCGCCCGTTCAGGTAACCCCATTTGAAATTCACACTTCCTGTATAATGGATGACATAAGGGGCTGTATGAATTTCAACTGGAATAGCCCAATATGGAAATTAAGTTTTGTGAATGGTTAGTAGTACAGCTGCATTTAATAATGGGATACCATTCTAGAATCCAGTGACTTTAATTGGTCATAATTGCAGAGTTTGTCAGCATAAATCACATCTCTGATATATTTATGGCATTTTAAATTAACATTATATTGTCCTTGTTTATCATTACACCAGTTGCAGCTGCACAATATTCTATCTTTGGCAACTGTGGGTGAAAAGGTCATGCCAAGATACCCAAGGCTGACAACCTCTATTATTGTATTTTTATTTATTGTGTACCAAAGAGTTTTTGCTCCAGAATAAAAGTTCCCACATCACATGCATTCTGACGATGTTATTATTGACAGTTATTTGGGGAGTGCTGACATTGTAACAATCTCAAATAACAAAACGGTTAAGGAAACATCACTGTGAACAATACAGGTGCAATTTCAAAGCTATACACAGAGCACATAATTATAACATATCACAAATTATATTAGGTGGTAGATCATATCACTAGGTAATATTTATCTACTGGTATGAAGCTCCAAACCTTCATCAGTATTCATTCAGAATTTTGCCCAGTTCTTTATCCACAGTACTGTCATCTTCACAGAATAGTCAACTGCAGATCCGTCGGATAACGCTTTTTCAATGGGAAATGAACTTTGCTGCTTGGATGATGTCACGATGAGGTTAGCATTATTCTGTGTTGAAAAGCGTGTTCCGACGGATCTGTACTCGACCAGTCTCTCATCCCAAGGAAAGGGGTATTCCAGTTGAAATCCATACACCCCTATGGAATACATTATTTTAGTCTCCCACACAGGGGGTGTAGATTTCAAACGGGTCAACCATTCAGGTATTCCCATTTGCAACTCACACTCCCTGTGTGGAAGATTAAGCCCATGACTTACACAAGGGGGTATATGGATTTGAATTGGTTAAAGTTCAATTGCATCCAACATATTTTGATGATGATGTTTATCTCTGCATTTCAATGCTACTGCAAATGCAAACTTTCCTTACCTATTTTGGTAACTCCAGTAAGGAGCATCTCTAGGGATTGTACACAGCTGTTTGCCATAGCAACACAGCACTTGTGGGTGAAAAACATACTGAAAGAGAAAGAGGAAGTGTAAGTCAACATTAAACATCAAGTATGATGCTTCACGTATGGTCAGGGCTAATACACTCGCATGTAATCCATCTATAACCTTCATCATTCTCTGCTTGCAAGTGTCATTTTTTTCTGGATTTCATGAAATGCAGTAAATTGCTCCAATAAACAAAATGCACATGGCCTACAGGGAACAAACTTTTTTTTTTAGCCTTAAATGGATCATTTTAGCAAAACAGTATTCAATGGTGAATGAATACACCCCATGGGATTCCCAATCACAGCAAACAGGTGCCACTTAGAATTAAAAACCAGCAATTTTCTAAAAGTTTGCATCCCAGGTTTTTCCAGCATTGTTGGTCACTAACCTTTCTTCCACAGCAATATTGCAACATTTGCATCACAGGATCGATCTCTGCCTCGAAAACCTCTGCTAATTTTGTACAGTATTTGTAGACTCTCGACGTCTTACGGTTATACAGCCACGCATTGTCAAACATCATCCACACATCATCAACATACTGCCAGGGGTCTGTGTACTGTCCTGTGTCTAGTCTACGCTTTATTGTTGATAGGTCCATAGGTGTCTTTACTATATCAAAATAATCCTGTTGAGGGAATGGGAATGTAGTAATTATTATTTGTTAATAATGTATCATGAATTTTCCTGCACAAAATTGTCATATTCATACTCAACTTGTGCCCCACATTTGAAAGAAAACATTCAGATGAAAATCGAACTTGCCCATTCCTTCCTCTATGTATGTGCGCTAATGTTACAATATTTTCCAAATTTTTGTTCACGCCGTCTAAACAAGTCATAACGACTGCATTAAATTTTAAATTTTACTGTAAAAGCTTTCTTCTGATACCAAAAAATATTGGCTTTGATGGAGGATGAGGCTGTCAATATGTCAATCTTGCTGCAAAGTGAAAGTAGCTCTTGCCTTCTTTCTAGACTTTAGGTCAAACAAATTTATTGCCAATATCAATCACTTAGAATGTAATTTTGGATGTACCATCAACCACCAAAACTCCTAGAAAAGTAAGTTTGACTTACAGGAATCTGCAACATCTTGGGATCTACGGGTTGTTGGAACGGTAACGACTCGGGATTCTGTCGGTACAGTTTTTCCAAGGTGGGCATCAAGGCTTGCCTCAGCTCATCTGGTTTGAATACTGTAAGAGTCAAACATCAGTAAAAGTTAGAATGGGTTAATATCTACAACATCCGTTTTTCAGTATATACGGACATTAAAAATTTGTCCAAACCATGTGCCACATTACAAACAAGTGTTTGGTGTCTTGATTCCTAGTCAAATAGCACAATGGCTACAGTGCAAATTGGAAACTCACTTATAACAAATCTTTACTCTTCATGAATTATACTCGTTACTTTCTATTCTGTGCATCAGAAGCATAAATCACTGTTGAGTTCAACTCCGGTGGATAGTCTTGACACTTGAATGCCCATTCAGTAATTTGATGAACCAGAACACTTCAAATTCATCAAAATTCTGCTTCTTTAATTTTTGGTACAAGCACAGATGTGCTAGTGAAGCCAACAAATGTCAAATGTGAAAGCAAGCTGATACAAGACAAGATCACACATCAAAATGAAGATGGGACAAAAGTGTGTTTGTATGGTGCAATTCTGGCTTACCCTGCGCACCGTGTGTTTTTAATACAATTCTAGTTTACCCTGTGTACCCTTTTATTAGGGTTAGGGTTATACTCGTGTGCAGGGTATACTAGAATTATTCTGTTTGTACTTTGTACTTTAATTATACTCAGTACAAGATACCTACCTTTCTTTGACCTGGGTTTCTGCTTGCCGGCGGTAGATGCTGCACTTGCAGGCGGCCTACTCGGAGGCTTCATATCAGGTTTATTATTTGCACCAGTCCCATTACTAGGTTTTTTCCCATGACCCGCAGCAGCACCACTTGCTGCCCCTCCTCCTTTAGCAGCTATATTAGGTTCTGGCTTGACTGTACTCCCATTGGATTCAGTCTTGATAACTTTGCCGCCGACATCCATCGGCTCTTGCTTGACTTCCAGAGGGCCGTTAGTGGCTTCTGACTTGCAGTTGCCTTTTCCTTTTCCTATCGATCCTCCTCCTTTTCCTCCTGTGTAACTTTCCTGTGATGCGCTACCTGAATTGAGCTGCGAGTTGGGGGTTGGTATTGATAACTCTTCTTTGATTTGAGGTTTCTGACTGCCAGGCTGTTATGGTGATAAATTAAACAACACAAGGCTAAATATATGTTTACTTCAAACGATAAAAAAAGCTTGGTAAAAAAAAACCCAAGAAGGCACAGCATATTATTTGATGTTTTGTGTTTGCAAGTGCATGTATAATGCACATTACGTTCTACTTGATTATACATGCAGAAAGCATTAATGAATTTTACACGCACTGGCAGCAAAAGACTATTTATATCTGCCCTCTTACGCGCAGTAACCAAATGAAACACACAGTATTTGCACAACAGACACTATTAGGTTCACTTCCTATTTGTTTACAAAACAACGTTATGCAGTAGCTCTAACACCTTCCACTTTCATAATTATGCACTTTGTGTACATGTGCATTGCTCATTTGAACTACTGCAATATAAAAAAAAAGCAATGAAAATTAGTAAAGCAACTCTGTTTAATTAGTTTACCTTTCCAAACCCTGCTGTGGTGTTACTAGGTTGACTGGCTTGCGTGGTGGTCATTGTTACAGTTGTTGTGGCCATTGTCATTGTCGCGGACGCAACTGCCGCAGCCGCTTGCTGCTGTTCTTGTGAGGCCTTTGCTGCAGCTGCTGCAGCCGCCGCTGCTGCAGCAGCAGCGGCTGCACTTGCTGTTGTTGTTGCTTGGCTAGTGGTGGTTGTGGTGACAGCCGCAGATGACTGAAAGTACACAGACACAAACTATGTGTTAGTATAGTGCATGGATAATTCACCAGCAAAGTTAATTGTTTACGATCAATACATACTGGTATACTACCTTTATTCATAGGGGTGTCACCTTGGTCTGGGGCGGACATTTTAAAAATGAATTTAGAAGAGCAGCAACGATATCACTTGCATCACATTCCAGATGTTAAATCTACATCATATGCAAAATTTGAGGAAATTCGCATGACGAGTCCGTTTTATTTTAGGGCCATTTGTCTATAACTGGTCTTTACATGTAGCCCTATGGAGAGAGTGCCCGTTGAGGGCGCTTATAACCCCATTTTAGGAACAAAATGTGATTTAAAAAAACGGACTTGTCTGAATTTTCTAAAATTTTCAGAGTATGTAGTATGAACATGTAGAAATATAATCAAGTAGTTGCCCTACCTGCTCTCCTCCGAAAAAATAAAAAGTCCTATACCTCAATGATAATGAAACGTACGCTTGCACATACCTATTCCCATTTTTAATTCTTTTGCACAAAGTCTTGCTGTAATATATATCATAAAACTTTGTGACACATCTGACACAAGTAATTATATACGTTATGCACCAGCAGCTCCTAAATTGAAACCTAGTTAAAGCGTTTCTCAATATTCTTGGGTGTAATAAGCCATGTGCTTTTGAAAATTATCATTCATACCTGCGAACTAAGAGCAGTAGACTGCAATCCCGCCTGAGAGCTGGGTGGTGCTGGCATCTGAGCGGCTGGTTGCTGACCAATCCCCGAGGCAAGAGATGTCGTCGATGCCGTGCTGACAGGTAGTTTATTAGGTCCTGCAGCAGCAGCAGTGCTACTTGGTGGAGGTGGGAAACTGGCAAATGGGTTAGTGTTGGCCTGCGTTGTATTCTGTGTTGTTGCCACTGCCGCCGTCGTTGTTGTTGGTAGCTGCGGTGTTGGTATTGTCCCTGGATGGCTGGTGGGCAGAGGCCCATCTGTTGATAACATCATAAAAGATATTATTATAGCAATGATGTGATATGAGGCAGCAACTTGTAGCGACATACAACTTGCTATGCTGCAATACAAACCTGGATTATTAATAGCAAAGGTTAATATAATCATTGATTCATCTCCTCTGACATAGTACAGATAGAGCCTTGGCAACCATCAAAAACAATTCATGATGATTGATGAAACATATATAATTCACTTGCAATTGTGTTCTTCAGCCTCTACCATATCAGTTAACGTTTATTGCGTTAACAACTGAAACTACAGTTTGCCCACTCTGAAGTACAAAGTGACAATGCGTGCGTATACAGCGCGTAAACAGTGCGCAGTGCTGCGCCTCTGCTGCAGGTATGCGTGCCTTCAAAGTCGGCACAATGTGTGCGTCCGCGTCGGTACTTTGTACTTCAGAGTGGACTGACTGTAGTCTCTTGTGCTAATTAATCACTGCATGTTTCTATATAATACCACATGAAAACTCACTTGTGGTGGGCATTCGTATGGACCCTGCTGGTGACTGCTGCATCAATTGCGCTGCCACACTTGGCACAGACATTGGCATGTTGGGTAAGCTGGGTAATGCATTCGCATCGCCTGGACCGGGTTTCTGGTCGTGAATCCTCTTTTGACGTTTTTCTTCAAGTTCCTTTTGGATTTTGTAGATTTTCTCAGCAAGAAGATGGTAATATTCCTCCTGTAATGTAGAGATGTGGTTATAAAAATCATATTTTTGACATTATTCTTAATCATACATCAAGATTTCACCCACATATTTTTTATCACTGCTTGCAACTTATGAAACTAAGACTGTACTTGATGCTAAAATGGTTTATATCCACAGCGGTCAGCGAATTCTTGTAAAGTCTGCCACGGCTTGTGGGTTTATGCCTTATGCCTATGCATATAATTTGGTTCACCTTAAGTTCGGTAGTGACAAATTAATCACACAGAGCGTACACTTACGCTGCGGGAGTGCTTTGTCGGCACGCTTGCAGCGCAACTGCGAAAAAGCATTGACGTCACTACCAAACTTGAAGTGAACCAAATTATAGCACACTGATGCTCTGGTGTTTTGGTAGGGTTTTTGTAAGTTGGTGACAACAAAAACCCTAAAATACTAACATACTGAAAATCTGAATTTTCTTATACTTATCACCCACCTTTTCCGCATAAACAATGCACTATTTATAATAAAATTATCTTATCCACAACAAATAATTACAACAGTACCAGTTACTTTGGTACAATGATTTCAGTTGGCTGCAATACAAATTTTCCACAAATTTTAGCAATAACATGACCAATGCCGTTATCAAGCACATACATGTAACACATACAATTTGCGAGTTGATATCGGTGAAAACTTACCCTACTACTAGCTTGTTCATACATGTCCTTCTCCACCTTACGGGCATACGCAACCAGGTTGCCCATGCGTCTGTCTCTCATGGCCGTTGGATCCGGTGAGGGGAATATTGCTTGCACACTGGAACAGAGAGTGCGAACACTTGGTGTTAAAAAGTGCAGTTCATCAGTGATTCACTGCACTATTTTGATACGACGCTGGGTTGGAACTTGTTCAATGTGGCACATTCATGCACGGATTAACAAGAGCATCAATGGTGCTGCAGCTTACTATGCTATATCAAACCACATTCTGCGGGCAGGTTTTGAGCAAATCACATTCCTTATGCTAGAAACTAACGTGTGTATCAACTGGATTCAATTACCAGGTTCCTTGGCAAGGGTAAGCAGCCTTCCTTTTTCAGCTTAGGTATGCTCTTTCTACACAGTTTTGAGGCGTTGGTTAATAATTTTCAGGCTAAGATTGGTTAAATGTTTTCAATCAGCAATTTTTAAGCAGAGGTGCTTGGGAGTTTTGTTGACATTCTGAACCTACACAAGTAGGTCTAGCACAAAGTTGATGGGGCAAGTGCAATGAATATTAGACTCGGATTTTCCGGGAGCCTGTTTTGAAAGTTAATGGTTATCCCAAGCAAATATTCTTTTATGGATGGGCTCGTATCCAAATTGCAATTTGCAGGAGATGATTATTTATCCGACTTGGCAGTTTGTCAATATGTGAAAGGGCTTTTTTCTTCCATAACTTCCAAAAGTACTTATTTTTGCAAACCCCAAAGGTACTGAATTCTCATGTTTTATTTTGCCGTGCTATGCATAGTAAGCTGGACTCAAGCGTCATACTCAATCTTGGGTTATAAAGCGTATTAGGCTGTGAATTATCACAAATACATGCATTTCAATCACTGTAAATCTTTATTTTCAAACAGTTTATACCCAAAGAGTACGGTCTCAAAATTGCACCACGTACAACACTACTATTAATCTTGGTTTGTCAAACATGGCGGGCAAATAGTGTAACTCTGGCATTCATTGGCTAGAGCCCAAACGCGAACAATCATTAAGCTTGAGCATTATATGTCACAAGGTCTGCACATATGTATTTTATGTACGCATTAGTGGCACAGTGTTCATAAACTACAATCATATTTTACCGGGCGCATGGCAAAATAATCCGCAGGTACACTATTTTCCCTCTATGAGCAACAATTAAACATGGCAGCAGAGTCGGTACTCTTTGGTTTTACCTCATTGTAATATTCTAAATGTTACACATAAATTGGTTCTTCTAAGATTGTCTACTCCACATTACTTGAGACAATTTAGATTTTGTGCAGGTTTTGAGTGGTTATGGGAGAAAATCGATATATGGCACCTTCAACCTACAAATTGTAACTGAACTAGCACCAATTTGTGGAACAAATTTCTTTATTGATGAACAATTTTCGTACCATCTCCTCCCTTCCTGATACCTATTTTATGAAAGTCAGCTTTTTATCACATTTGTCGTTATGCTTGTAATTTCCATGTGACTTGTGTGCTTACATCTACACTTTCATATTCCCATGCATTTAGTCCCACTCCATACACACTTTTCTCTTACAAACGGTATTAAAATAAACATTGTTCACACATTTTGAATCTCCTTCTAACTTGGTAGAGCTGAAAACATGAAAATTCCTAGTTTTTTACGGCACATGCAGTTCATCTTGGTTAGCAGAGAGCTGTGGTTGGGCACTCACACATAGGCAATGTCACATGCTTTCAAACATATTAATACACTCAGGCAAAGATTTACTCGCAATTCTGTAACTTACAGTTTATAAACTAGGTGGTTCCTCAAATCCTGGGTCACATACTGATGCCACGGCTGTGCCGGGCCGGTGGCAGGCACCGCCATTCCAGGTAGGCCACCTGGCATTGATCCACCTGTCAAGCTGGACAAGTTGGGCAGGCCACTAAGCCCACTGGTATCTAGGTTGCCCGATGAGTTTAGACCTGTTGTCATATTGGTGCCATTACCTCTACCTATTGTTCAGGAAAAATAATGGAGATAAACCCATCAATGACAATCACATCACAAAGAAAAAACAACTTAATCAAGAAAATTGAGATCCAAGCCCACATTGTGTATTTACAAGAGCAATTGCAACAAGATGATTACACATACACACAAACTGACATACATGACAAAGCCAGGAGGATAAATCACTTAACCAATAAGGCTTTCACGTGTAAAATAATTTTGTGTATGGAAAGCGCTTGCTCAGTAAATGACATGAGATTTTCATTTCAAATAGAACGCATCTTTTAAACAATAACCGAAGCAAGCGTCTCTCTGTTAAAAGATGTTCCTCGCACCACTTTTTAGAATTGAAATGATTTTTATTGGCAAATTACAGAGTCTCAACACAGAGTGCCAGGCAAACAAGTGGTTAAGTGCAGTTGGTCTTGTAACCACACAGTGTGTAGCTGCCACCTTACAAAATTACATTGACAATATAAAATTGTAAGAGAGAGTGATTTTACAAAATAGAAATGAACAGATCCACAAAAAGATAAATTGAGTGCATAGAGATACAGTTTGTTTTAATGTGACTAGTTTTGAATGTTAGGCCATTACATCTTATTGCGGGCTGCTAGAGTGGATCTGAACTTACTGAGTGCCTGTGGCATCCCCGGTGGCCGTGTTTGATTCTTGCCGTTGTAGGGTATGCCTAGTGCCTGGTACGCTCTCTGCATGGAGTTCTGGTCAATCTGCCCTGTACTGATTGAGGTCGGTGTTTGCAGAGTATTCGGACCCATGGCCATGCTAGCAAGCAGAGCTATGAAAACGCAACACAGCAAGTAATGATTTGGTCAGGAAAAACAAATTAAATCATAACAATAAAAAAAAAAAAAAAAAAAAAAAGACATAAAAATCACCATTATGAACAAGCAGCAAAAAAGATACAAGAAGGTATCTATTAAAACTACTACTACAATATTTCTAAATAGCAACACATATCAATGAAGGGATAGGATACAACAACACTGTAATAACATATTCCTTATTACATGTCTACCCCAAACAATAGAATGTCAGTCACATTTGTGCTCTATTATTAACAATTACATTAAAGCGACAAATTGTCTGCAACTTTTTAGTACATCATGTTAAAGCAACAACAGAATCTGCTTAAATAAAATTATCTAGCTTGTAAGAATTGCCCACATTTTGAAAGATGTTTAGTATGGTGTAGCAGAGAATGAACTGGTGGGTTAAAATAATATGTAGAGAATCCTGTTGATCAAGAATAACATTAGTTTGGATATGAATCTCACAAGGTGTTCAAATCATGCCTGTCATTGTTTACAAAGAGAGACTACCTCCTTGATTCAGTTCAATTTATGTGGTATGCAAAAGTATGCACTATTCTCTGATATATCCTCAAGTTTGTTCGGCTTTTATTAGGCGGAAAGCATTCGGCTTTTGTTACTGCGCGAGTCAATAAAGTCCCAACTCACGCTCACATAAATTCACAAGCGTGCACAGGTCACGCATTATGCAACACACAACTAGCATAAGCATTGCTCCCAACCGCGTGCATGCCATTCTACATCAATACACTGTGTTATGAGTCTTATTTTTTCCGCCTTATATAAACTGAACAAAATTAAACCACATGATTGAAATACTGCATGTATAGCATGAAGCCATTGTTGA
The DNA here is from genome assembly GCF_039555335.1 of Amphiura filiformis. NCBI lineage: Eukaryota > Metazoa > Echinodermata > Ophiuroidea > Amphilepidida > Amphiuridae > Amphiura > Amphiura filiformis. The sequence continues at coordinate 39,607,292 of NC_092636.1, read as the reverse complement.
TTGTTAGACGAGTGAAACTTCATAACAGCAATGCAAAAAATACTAAAAACAAAACAATCAACAGGCAAGCCTGTACTTTCAAGTGGTATGTGAATGTGACTGCGACGTTTGCCAGAACAGTAAGCATGATTTGTGTGTGATACAGACACATCATTTCTAAGTTTAACATGATTATGTTTCCCTAATGATATCTATGTCTGTGACATCTGTGTTGACATTTCCTTTTTTAGTAGAGCCACATAAACTAGTACACTACACACACAGAAGAGCACCTGCAAACCAGATACATTGTAATATACCTAACATTTGGCAGCTGGATTAATGACAAGCCTGTAGAGTTCTACTGACTAGCCTGTTCTTGGTTCTTAAGTTCAATCAGGTGCGTACGACATGGATGTCTATCAACATGTGAACCTATCACTGCCGTTTCAAATAAAGCACAGTCACATCTGCGATAGAGCTGTGTTTAGCAGTTTGTTGCAGTGTAAATCCAAACAACTGCAAGTTTATATTAAGTCAATCCTGGACTTACCTTGCTGTGACCGCCTGTCGGAAGCATTTTTTAAGGGCAAGCATACTGGGCAATCGCTATGAAAGTGCAGTTTTTCCAGTGGGAAATTATTTGTCTAGATGAAGCACAGTGTGCAACTGGAATTGGAAAAAAACACCACCATTATGACAATTAAGAGTACATGATGTAATCACATTTTTTTAGAGCATGTGTTCATTGGAACAGAGAGCTTGCTGGAAATGCACCTATCATGTCAATGCCATGTAAATCAAAACAAGTAAAAACTGACACGATAATGTCTCAAAAAAAACCTTAAATGAGTTAGTTGACTTAATTATAAAGTGGTACAAATATTCTATATAATAAGTCAGAAATTTATTGGTCCTTGATATTGGATGTATGTGAAGATGAACTTGTCTCAAAATACTTAACTGTTCCAAATTAAACACACTCGCCCTGATATACTCCGCGCATGATTTTTGCAATAAAATAATGACCACAATAGCATTTGCTGGCTGTCACGATCGCAAAATTGCATAAAACCTATTTTAACGTAATTTTCCAACCAGCTCCTTGTCAAACTACAGTAGAATTTCACTATTGCATAAATGCATATAAATTGAAGTCATTTTGTGGTATTTACCAATAATACGATATTTGCGCAGGTGCTACCACCTTGGATTTGAACCCGGATAAACTGGAAGCAAGCAGTACTTCACTTTGCGTACTAACTTTTTAGCTTTATTCACTGAAAATATTGGTAATACACATCCCTTTTAGAAAAAAATCCACACCCCTGGGGTGTTTAATAGGAACAATACAATACTCTATTAAAAAATTATCATTTATAATTCTGAGTTGTGAAAATCAACTTGCAACATAAAATGGAGATACATTTGGGTTTTGACCTTGGACAATGTGTGGGTAAAGATGGGCATACCTTGGCAGGACTTTCCTGCTTGGCAGTTGGTCATGTGATTCAGCACGTTTTTCATAGTTCGGCAGTGTGGGAGAGCACACTGTCGGATTTCTCCGTTGGCTTGGTTTTCCCGCCTTTGGCACTTGTGTGCGTGTAGTAACAGCACAAGCTGCTGTTGGATCAACTTGCGCTTGCCTAGATCAGCAGCTGAAGCTGGCTGTTGCTGAGTTGCGTTGCCTGTTGCCCCTTGGCCTGCAATTGCGGCCATGCCTGGTTGTTGAGGGTTTTGGTTTACCTGGGGTTGTTGCTGCTGGCCCTGTTAGAAAAAGTGAAAGAAAACAGTGGATACATAATCAGTTCAATGATCAATGAAGTTACACAATCATGATGTTTACATTACCTTTTATTCATCATGATCCAGTTGAGCAAACTTGCTGCAATCTGCAAGTGAGATGACACTTCTCCTCAATGGAAACATCCAGGCTTCCTATCATTGTTCACATTGATTTGAACAATGATATCCACCAAACGCAAGGTTATCAAATGCCATGCATGCCCACAGCCATGGACGTGCCCATGGTCATGGACGTGCCCGAGAGCATGGACGTGCCTGAGACCATGGACGTGCCCGGGACCATGGACGTACCTGAGACCATGCCAAGTTTGTTTCTGACTTTGAGTATCTATCACCAGTCAAAGCAAGCACAAACACTTTGACACCCTCATACCTGAAGTTTGTTTGGCTTATCATAGGCGAAAATTATTACGTTTTTCTTACTGTTCAGTATGTTCATTATTCAAGTCCCAACTCACGCTGTGTAAATTCACATAAGCATACTCCAGTCACACATTAAGCAACGCGCAACAAGCGATGTGATGCACCCAACTGCGTGCATGGTATTCTACAGTGTTATGAGCCAAACAAACTTTACAAAGTCAAGAACATGTGAACCATCCTGAGAGTATAACTGCAAGGATAAGTTATCAAATACCATACACTCTATATGTGCCCATGGCATGGACGCATCACAGCCAAGACCATATACATCATGGACATCGGAGTTCTTGTCATGAATGGATACATACAGGCCTCCTATCATAACTCAAGATTTATTTGGACGATGACATCCAACAAAAATCTTGGATTGTTTGAAGTTGGTGAAATGAAAGGTTGATGTGGTTATGTTAAAAACTACATTAGTTTCGGTAACATAGAGATGTGTAAGATCACTTGATTTGCTTGCCACTTACCATGTTAACAGCACCAGACATATTCATATTAAGATTGCTAGGTAAATTGGCCTGTATATTCCCCATCATGTTAGCTTGCATGTTTGATCCACCAAGGCTACCAGTGAGGTTGCCGGCATTGATGATCGCTGACATGTCATTGAAATTTTGCATGTGCATGCCGCCACCACCACCACCACCGACCATATTGCCGGCGGCAGCTATATTGCCCTGCATATTTCCTGCTATGTTCCCCATTCTGCCAGGCTGCATCCCTTGCAAGTTGCCTTGCAAGTTGCTCAGACCCATACTATTATTAGTAATGTTCAGGCCAGAAAGCATGCTGTTGTTGACAGACTGAGTGACACTGGTGGGTACAAAGGATGTTGATATGGTATTGATGTTAGGTGCTGGAGTTGGGATGGAGGTTTGGAATCCATGGAAGGCTTGCGGTGTTTGTCCCATTGCGGTGTTGTTTGGACCAACCTGAAATAAGTGAAATATTAAAGTATTAGTAAGCAAGTTGAACAAAGTTCTCTAAAAGCTCTTGTTAAGAAACACCATAACCAAGTTTTCAAAGAAAGTGGAGAATGAAGTTAATGCTCTATTTTTTTAAAGGAATATATAATCTTCCGAACAGTAGTTTATTATCATATACAAACAGTCAAAACAATAATCACACATTTTAACAAGAACAAATACATTTACTCCAGCAAAAAGCAGAATCTCTTTTATAATGATCAACTACCAATATTTTTCTTTAAAAAAGATGAATATCTTGTATTTTCAATGAAGGTCCATCAATGTTACAAAGAATAATTGGCACTAGATCAAACATAAATTACTAAGTAGTATTTGGCAAGGTCCTTCAATACTCTGCCGAGTTTGCGCTATTGACAGCGTAAATACATCAGTGGAGTTTTGATTGGCTATTGAATCACATCATCATCACATCGACACATCATTCGCCGAACAAGCTGCGTAGCATCGTGTGACCCAGGCGTGACCAGTGCTGAAGGACCTTGTCAAATACTATAAAGAAAGTGGCTGAAAAAGAAAAATGTGCACCCACAGAATTGTAATGTATGTTAATAGACAGACATTCATTGTGATCCAGCAAAATTACCAGGTATTGTAAGTTACTTAAATAAATTCCAAGGAAAAGACAGGGAGGGGCCACGCTTGAAATACGCAGGAGCAAGGGGCAAATTTACCCCTGCTAAAAGGCAAAATGCTCCTGGTTCTGAAACAGAACTGTGTGGATTTGTATAGACCAGGAGCAATATTTACACAAAAACACACAAAATTGCTCCTGGATCTGAAATCCTTATTTCAAGCCCTGGAGAGGGCAAGAACAGGGTATGACAAGAGGCAGACACTTGAGATGATAAAAGATATAAAACATGTGGTGAAAGGGGACGGGTAAGAACTGACATGTGGTGTGAACAGTTAGTATACTATAAGGACATCTGTAGCGAATAGACATTTTAAAGGAAATTTTACACAAATGGATTAGTTGGCATGTAAGCAGAGAAAGAGAGAGAGCTTGAAGCAGATAGTATCAACCATTTCAGCCACCATGCTCTTTAGGCTGGAGCGTAAATGTTTGCATGTACATGTATGTAAAGCATTATGGGGCAAATGAATTCATTACAAGAAATGGCAAGTAAAAATCAAGCTTTCCATAACGTTGCAATTACATGTTGTGCAGCAATGTCATAACTTGGCACTTTGAACTTGGGGACAAATATAACAGAATGGATGTACACGACCATGTCATTTGGTTGGGTGATCAACCGTGTCACTTGGTTGGACGACCTTGGAGATAAATTTGCTATGCACAGAATTTTCCCCAAACATTTCTGAAGAACCATATCAATGTATCAATTTAGCTTGCTGCATACAGTTTATGATCAACTGAGCAAAGGATCTGTTCCACATCAGTTTTTTATTGTACACCAAAACACAGGACATGTACATGTAATGATGGGTGGCTTCTGTGAGAAGATAAGGTTATTCAGCCAACTCAGGACATTCAATCTCTATACTTGGGAGCAGAAATGCAAAATGTATTTAAAAAATCCAGTATCAGGAACACACCTTTTGGCATCAACATTCTGGTTCCCTCAAACAACATTTATTCCATGTTCTGTTTTGGTTGGACGACCTTGGAGATAAATTTGCTATGCACAGAATTTTCCCCAAACATTTCTGAAGAACCATATCAATGTATCAATTTAGCTTGCTGCATACAGTTTATGATCAACTGAGCAAAGGATCTGTTCCACATCAGTTTTTATTGTACACCAAAACACAGGACATGTACATGTAATGATGGGTGGCTTCTGTGAGAAGATAAGGTTATTCAGCCAACTCAGGACATTCAATCTCTATACTTGGGAGCAGAAATGCAAAATGTATTTAAAAAAATCCAGTATCAGGAACACACCTTTTGGCATCAACATTCTGGTTCCCTCAAACAACATTTATTTCATGTACTGTTTTGTAGAAATCAATTTGCCAAACTGTGGTGTCATGTGCTTCAATATTGACATTTAAAACCCAACTATTTATCAAATTTTTCATCCAAATATAAAGTCTTTAGGAATAGAGAGATTGTTATGTGTGAGTAAGGAGCAAAAGCGGTATGAGAGATACAATTTGTAAGGAATGAAGTGCTCGAAAAATATTTTTTGGGTCATGTGTCTTTCAACACAAGTCTTCTTATTGTCTTATATGTTACTACTTCAATACTGTGACTGAGATTTACCTGAGTACTGTATACACAACATTTTGACACAACTTTCATTTTTCCTTGGGTTTGCATTTTTAAATTTGGTTTTATTTGATGGGAGGGGATACAGATTTTACTTGGGTCGATTTGGTCAAAACATATTTGTCAAAAACAATCCAACAAATGGACAAGGGGAAAATCTTCACAAAAACAAAAGAGATGTAAACATTATAGTATACAGCAGCCACAGTGTTGATGCTCTCTTCTCTTACTTTATGTTTCCCTGGAGCTGATTTTAACTGTTGGGCCAACAATGTCTGGAATAAAAATACAACAATGCGCTTGATATAAGCTTTGGGTTTTCACATTCAACAATCTTTCTCTTAAGGTTTACAACATCTCCCAACAAGAACTGCAGTTTGTAAATTTCTCCACTTGCACATATATCTGAAAATCAAATGTCTTGCTACGGTACCATTAAGAAACATTCACGATACAAGCAAAAACAAAAATAGTCGCTCACATTAACATTTATTACACAGCAGACAAAATAACAATTGTTACAACATATAGGTATGCTTTATGAACTAAACCTGCAATACCGTAGAATTCCGTCTAGAAGCATATATGCCTCTAAACAAGGTTTTTTTTAACGAAAGATATGAAAGGCCAATACCCTTCTCAAAAACATTGCAATAGATTGGTCTTACAAATATACATGTTTGTACAGCCGCCTTTATCAGTAATATAGTTGTTCAAACTCCAAATAACGTTTTTGTTGAGAGTGTCTGCCTCTTGTCTCAAAAAAACTTCGTTTAGAGGCATATATATGCTTGTAGACGGAATTTTACGGTAGTTCATTAGAATAGGAAAATGTTCTACTTCAAAAACTTCTTTTGTGTGATGAATCCTGGGGTTAAAATCTTAGCAAAGTATTTCAAATGGACCAATACCTATCACAATCAATCAAAATAATAACAACAACCACCACCCAACAACACATGAATAAAATCTGTGGTCACAAAATGTACTATCGTACAGCCTAACCATCGCAAGAATGTTACATGCACCGAAAAATCTGTACCACTCCCAAGACAAAAATTAATTCAACAAGTCTCTAAGCAGATGCATTATACTATGCCACTGAGAAAGGAGAAAAATTGCTAATATAACATACAAACCAAATGTCAGCTAAAGCATTATAGCAAAATTGAACAGGCATGGTATATAAACCGACTACGCAATGGGAAGAGAGAAGAGCTAGCTAGCTATAGCTAGTTGTGTCTGTGTTTCACTCTCTCTCATTGCTCATAGCAAGCCTGCCTTACCCTGGCAGCTAGCCAACAAGGACTACATGTAGCTGGCTGGTTAGCACGCATTACACACAGTACTGCCTGCTCCACTCCAACGTGCACTGATCATATACACACACGTCATGGGCTCTTTTGCATATACATGTCAACACACACACACTGAACTGACAGTATAGGGGCTGTCCTGTTGTAGGTAGGTAGGTAGGTAGGCAGGCAAGCTTGAATGTGTGTGGGTAATGTGTGCGGTGCTTCATCGCACTCTCCATAATACCTCTCTATAGTAATTATCATTAGTCAGCAACTGCCATGGTGGATCAACAGAGAAATGGGGTGTTATTTCATGAATTTTACATTTGACCAGTGTTTGTGTTCGCCATTATTCAATGTATGTTTTCCCCAAGCTTGCCTGGTTATATTGTGCAAGTATCCAAAATGTAACGGGATATTTTCAGAATTTTCACTCGATCGTCTCAACTCGGATGATGGGACAAGGCTTTACTGGAATAAAATTCATCACACAATATATTCTTTCCCTCTAAAATACACTAGAATTGTTGGTCAGGTATATAATTAATTGACCATTAAAGGGAAAATGTAAATTCCCTTCTCATCTCACAGTTTGTGCCACTAATATTCAGTATAAGAAAGTCCAGAAAAAATTCATTTGAGATTTTACTGATTTGAAATGTTCGTGCAATAAATGAAATAGCCACATTTTTGTCCTGAACATTCAAAATTTAGCCTTTTGTCTTCACATTCACAGAAATTCAGACATTTACATAGTTTGCATTTTTTGGTAATCAGGTACCATTCTTCTTTCTCTTCCCATCAGATGGTGCACTTGAGTGAAGATAAGATTTATGTAAAATTCTGTTTTTATTTGCTTTTTACTTCAGTTCATATAAAATGGCACAAACTGTAATTATGATTTCATTTGTTTGGGTTTGAAAACAGTGATAAATCCCAGAAAGACTCTTGTGATGAAAATGTCCATCAGGGTCCACTTGAACACCAGAACAGGTTGGGACAGTCTGGGGTTACACCCTACTCTTCTCAAAACTGACTGCGAGCAATATCATGTGTATGGCTCTTCTGTACGCTGGCTTAATTTCCTCTCAGAAGGATAACAATTTTCTCATGGTCCATTTACCCATGAGCACATAAGTCTGAATTTAATCTTCTGTAATGTTGCTGCCCATAAAATTAAGACATTTTTCCTGGTCAATATCCCAGCAAGTTTTCCACAGCAGCGAATCTAGGACCGCGTGCACCAGAAGCCAGTGCTCTAACCAACTGGGCCACGCTCTCTCTAAAAGCTACATGTATAGAAAGTTGCAGGGAAACAAAAAATCTGGTGGAAAAACAGGAAAACCAAACATTTTAATCAACCACCTCCCATTTCCCCCCTTAATTCTAGCACTGGTCACCCTTTAGCTGGTTCCTTCATCACAATGAACATGACAGTACAGTTCAACACAGCCGTAAGTTGGGCATTTGGAAGGCAATTTTGTTCTCCTATTTAGAAATGGACTTGAAAAAACTTCTTAGACATGTTGATTTATTTGTGTCTTAAGTACCTTTGGGGGGGGGAGGACTTTTTTCCAGTGGCACATGCATCAAACAGCAAAATGCTTTTCATTTTCCATCATATATGTAGCAGTTTCTGCTACTTTTAATACAATATGCCCAAATCATAATTATAAATAATACTGTGCACAATACATGATTGCTTTGTCCATTATGCCAACAGGTTTGCAGTACAAAGACCATACGGAGGTAGGAAGTACTATATTAAGGGGAACATCCCCCTCAGGCAGAGTCAAGTTCAGATGGCCGCAAAAAGCATACATGTCTCAGTTAAGTTGTTTGGAGTTCAGATTCATAATATTTTAACAATGTACCAGAATTAAGAAATGTAGCGCCTGCTTAGATTGGGATCTGATCACAGTAAAAGTAGAAACGAATAATGATTGCTATCTACTTGTTTTATACACATTGTTGCATATGCATCCCATGATCCCATGTTTACATGTTTCTCATTTACAATTTTGATTTTCTGAGTAATAAACCCATAATTCATCAAATTTCCATCAAATTTAATGAAAACTTGAAACTAATTACTTTTCGTGTGTACAAATGGACAACCACATGAAACGGGTAATAAACTGTGTAGATGTACATGTACATATGTATTTTGTATCCTTGTACATCATTGTCAGGAACAGGGTTCGAATTTGGCTGTATCGCATAGCAGTTTGCTCCACATTTTGAAGTAACTGCTACCCAATTTTGCATTTGTTTAGCACTTTTATAGTGCTTTAGTATACTGGAAGTATCCTGATTATGATGAATTGGCCAAAACCTGCTACACAATTTTTTTAACGAATTCGAACCCTGGTCAGGAATCAGCATTGCCCTGTATATCGAGTAAAAACAGATGACTGACAAGTCATATAGTTCTTCTGAAATATCCTTATTTTGAAAGAGCAACTGAAATTTGCGGAAACCTGATTTTATTATTATTATTATTTTGCTTAAATTTATTACACACACAAAGTTCGAAGTTTTCATAAACTTGCTTCAAATAACTACGTATCATTGGATAAAGGCCTATCCCACAATTTGGGCAAAGGTTCCTAATCGATCATTCTCAATATTTTGCGGGTGAAATTGGATACATTGTTTCCACCAACTAAACAATTAAATTGAATTATGTAAATGATTGAAAATGCACATGAATATTGTTATAATTTTTTTTGATTTCACAATTTGATAAATATTTGAACAAAAAAAACCTTCAAAGCACTCTTCTCATAGCCAATCTAGGGCTATTTTCAAAATTGCCTTTGTGTGACGTTATGGTAAATCCCCCATTATGGTTTTGACAAGGACGCATATCCGGACGCAAGCAGGCAGACATGTTCGCGTCTACGGAACATGTTGCATCTGATGCGGGTGATGACAGCACAGCAATCATGCAAACGATATTGTCTTTCTCTCCAGATATAAATGTTATTTCTCTGCGTCCGATCACCCGACCAAAATCACCTTGGATACATAGCTTCACCTACTGCCATGGTTAGGGATGGGCACTCTAGGTCTAGGTGGTATGTCTATGGAACCTCCCACCTTTTTCATCAAGACCCTGAAATCTTGAAGCGTGCATATTTCGTGATAGCGAAATTAGCCTGAGATTGCCCTCAATTTTCCGCGACTTCTTTCCCCAATACCGACTATTTTTTCAGAGGGACTGTGTGGGAAATCCCCTATATGCCCTTCATATTTTGCTGGCTGTAAAAGTAGGCATCAGGGTTTGATTCACTTCCGCGTTACCCACACGCGGGCGTACATCACACAGTGTACACAGAGAATCACCACGCTGTTGACAGCCGTGTTCATTCAATTGAAATTTCTAGTAGGCTGGTTCTCAAGTACCCGGATGTTTCACTAGCATCATGGGATCACCTATAACTCTTCTCTGGTACGTCAGTGTGCGACCAGAGAGACATATGTACTCCTTGTGCCAGTGCAATCCTTGGAAACAGTTCTGCAGCAGTCTGTAAGATTCATTTGTGTAGAGTTTGAGCAAAAGCCAAGTGTAACACCTCTTCTGGATCAGCTACAATTAGTCCAATTTATTAGCCAATCCATGGAAGATTAGTGTCTACAGTGTCTCGCAGAGAAAAATGGCAATTGTTTACATTATTGAAGCTTGCACGACGCAAACACAGAAGTGGGGTTTGGCCGACAATCAATCGTCTGACAATCATAACAACGGACCGATAATCTGATTGGCCAATTATGATATAAAATTGGATCGGTTGAGCCCATATTTATTGGTCGAGCTATGAGTTTTAAAATATTGGACGAGACGTAGTCGAGTCCAATATTTTACAACTCATAGCGAGACCAATAAATATTGGGCGAAACATCAATTTTATCATTATTATGTTTTGGATCCAATATTATCACAACTTGGATCCATCAAAACATAATAATGCATCAAAACGTAGGTCGGCGTAAAGTGGTGCTCTTTAAGGGAACACAAAGCTCCGCATATGTCGCTTATTAACAGGGCGCCCGCATCAATCTGAGTGCAGGGACTTCTCTGAAACCCGAGTGTAAATGCATTTTTGGATGAGAACATTACCTACATGTAGATGCTACATTCCAGTTTTTGCATCCTACATGTACAACACTTATTAATACTTGTTCTTTGTGTGGGCACTCACAACTTGGAACAGGTATCTGTGAAAGTAGAACTCTGCAGCATCATCTGTCAACATTTTCCATAGCACTACCATAGCACTACCAGCAGTTCTAAGCTTTGCAGCCCACTGCTACTCACCAATCCATCTAAAAAGCTCTCTCTTTTTTACTACATGTAGCACAGTCTTTACTCTTTTGTTAATTATGCACACAGCACCAGCAGTCCTGGCACATGTATGAGCATCTTTTGCTATCTATCTCAGAACAGCACATAGCAGAATATGGGTAGTTCTAGAAGACAACCAATTTGAGCATAGGTACAAAAATAACATTGAAAAAAGCTGTTTTTCCCCAATCTAGTTGAAAGTTAGGCATACTTCAGCCATTCGCTGTAGATATGGGGTAATAGCCTTGACATTGACAATCACATGATTACAAAACATAAAACCAAGGTAAAAATGGATATCACATTTTTTATACCAGATAATCCTTTTTGACCCATTTGACCGTTTCATGTTTATAATCACATTTATTTGATGTCAAGGCTATTCACCCCATCTACAGCTGAAGTGTGCTAATGAAGAATGGTCATTCATTAGTAGTATGGCAAAAACAGCATCATCTGAAACTACATTACTAATAAACCTTCACCTGGTTCAACTGGTTAATTAAGTGGTTATTGTAATATGGGAGAAGGACCTCTTTGGGAGAACAGATGGATACTTTAATCTCCTCTGAATACGGAACAAGGGAAAACAAACAAACGAAACCAAATCTGGTAAAAAGCCATATTTTTCTTGTCATCTTCCCCCTGGTCTTGTCCTCTGCAAAACTGAGGCAGAGAAAACAATGTTCCCCTCATCTTCTTCCTTACTTCCACTTCACCAAAAGCATATTGGTAACATTAGGGCTAGCTCTGAGCTTTTGCGCCGTTGTTGTAAATCCTGTGATATTGAACAATTTAACCTACTGATCACATAAATTTGCATTTTTGAAACCCATCCTCTGTGGAACACTACCTGAAATGCATCATTCACTACCTGAAATGGCGAGGAAGGAAGTTGGTGGTCATACCATACACCACCGTAGATGGATATATTGCTTTAACTACTGAGAAATAACAACCTGTTTATGTCCAGATTAAAAAGGGGAAAAAAGTTAGCATTGCACCTTAAAACTAGTATACATGTACTTACCACGTTCATATGCTCAGTTTGTTGACAATCCTTCATAAAGATGAACATACATACAGTCATACAATACACATTTACTGGCAAGATGGATCTGACAATACACTCAGGCAGGCCCGTACGCAGGATTTTGTTTGGGGGGTGCTGATTTTGAAAAAGTGGACCTTTTTCCCAAGAGATTTTGTGAAAAGTGGACTTTCTTTCCAAAATTTGGACATTTTTTGACGAAAAACCCGTAAAAAACCTGATTTGTTTGCTCGCTACGCTCGCAATTTCTGAAATGTTTTGACTTTTTGTACACTTTGGCAAATTTTTTTTTTGGGGGGGGGCCTGCACACAGGGATCGACACAACTTCTGATAGCATTCAAGACCCTACTTGCATTTGGTGGCCAAAGTTGGTGTAAAAGGTATTTGTTCCAAGATGAAATGTTTAAATGTAGTTATTAAGTTTTTATTACAATTCAAACAGCTCTGTACTAGGGTGTTTCATTTTGGATGTATTTTCATTTTCAGTCTTGAGAATAGATGAAAAATGTGAATTTTCAATTTTGCATACCAATTTGTCGCTTTGACTTCAGATTTCCAAAACCTCAGAAATATTTTGTCGCTGCATCAGCAGATATCTGGCAAAAATTGACCATTTATAAATGGTCAAAATCTCAAAAATTGGTCCACTAACTCCACTTCCAACATTTTATTTAGTGCAAAATAAAGAAAATAACTGTCATAGCCAATTTACCTGCCACAAACATTATGGTGAGCAACATTTAAAAAATATTTTCACACCTAAATCATTTTTGTTCACACCTGACCTGTGGTCACCAAATACAAATCTTGAATGCTGAAACAAAACAAAGGCATGAACTGTCAAGTCAAAAGTATCTAACATCTTTTTATTAAAAATGAAAAAAAAAGTAGAATGCAATGATACACATGAACTGAGTTTCTTGCATTCACTTACTCAATTTTTTCATTTTTAGACTTGCCTTTGACTTGACTAGCCACATCTTTTCCAAGGTACTATTGTGATCTTATCTAATGCCACACTTCAATGGTTCCATCAAGGTGGAAGAGACATTCTTACCTTTGCCATAACCTGATGACTGATCTGCTGCTGCATATTGCTCATCCCGGTCTGAATTCCGCCACCTCCTAAGAGATTGGCATTGTTGCCCATCATGGCTGCCGTAGTGACTGTTGGTCGCCCAATGGAATTGTTCATACTAGTGTTCATACTGGTGGCAATAGAGAAGGGTCCGTTCTGTTGCATCATTGGCTTATTCATATTATTACCAGCCATGAGATTCCCTGGATTATGCATGTTTCCAGTATTTGAGTACGAAACCATGGTAGCTGATGCATTAGAGAGATTACTAGAAACAGTTGTCATCACCCCACCTGCTGGGTTCATGCCCATGTTCGGTGTGGGTACACTGGATGGTCTTGGAGATGTTAGACTGTTTGGCACAGGACTGTTCATATTCATGTTGGCACCACCCATACCCTGCAGAGTAGGTTTGGGACTCCCTGACATATTTGTACCTGTTGGTGTACCAGGGGTACCGACAGTCCTTGGAGGGGAAGAAAGCAACTTGGTGAGTTGCTTATTTTTCTGCACTGGCTCAGACGAATGGCTGTCTGAGCCAACTGAAGATGGAACACTGTTCGAGGTTCCATTGGAAGTATTGGCACCACCAATAAGTTCATCAGGAAGTTCATCAGTCAGTAACTGGAAAAATGCTGCAAAATGATCACAAATTGAAGAAATGTTAAATGTGCAATAATTCAACCAATTTTACAAATAAAAAACAACATCTCACAAAATATGAATTATTTTTTGTAAAAAGAAACAGCTGAAACTTGTTCCATGGATGCTAAAATTAATGGGAGTGCACAGTGCTCCAAACTCTGAATTTCATTGTGGAACACAACACAACAATTTCTCCCTTGTATGAAATGCATCATCAGGCTTTGAGCTAATTTGCATTTCCGTGGCCTCCTGGGAGCACTAAAGAACACTTTGGTTGCGTTGATTTCTTGTATATATGTGACAAGTTTTAAACTTGCATGTGTCTCGACACAAAATTTACTAATATTGCGTGCGAGGTAATGAATGGCTGCACACATATCACAAAATTTGTTACATACATAAGCTCTCTTTTCTATGACTGGCTTATTAAAAAAAAATAGGGACGGCGGTCCAAGATAGGTTGTCCGTCCGAATATATGGGTAGTGAACACTACAAATATGTAGTATATATTCATGTGAAACATTATTTTGCATTTATGTGAAACATTTTTTTCATTTCCAGTCAAATTTACAAGTTGACCACACATGACCTTTGACCTCAGTATGTGACCTTGAACACCACCATTACATTAAAGCTCCCATAATGCAGCTTAGTCTCAAGTTTGATATAAAATTGGATCGACTGAGCCCATATTTATTGGTTGACCTATGAGTTTTAAAATATTGGACGAGACATAGTCCCAATATTTTTTAGCTCGTAGCTCAACCAATAAATATTAGGAGTAAAACATCCAATTTTATCATTATGTTTTGGATCCAATATTTTCACACACTTGGATTCAGTCTCCTCCGCAGCCAGTTTGGTTACGCTCCCTCCACACAAACAGTCTGCCAATGGCCACTTATAACGCCGTTTCTGATTGGCTACACGTAAGCAGCAGAGAGCTGTACATACGGGAACTTGATTGACCTCAGTCTATATGGCGAGATGGCGGGTCAAACTTGCTCATGAATAATAAAGTAGCCGTGATAGCCGATCGACCAATTGAAAGCTTTGTTTGACGTCAAGCTGGATGACGCCGGCAGAAAACCGTTAGCTTAATCAAAAAGGACCAGTTCGTGACCATTGGCAGACTGTTTGTGTGGAGGGAGCGGAACCAAACTGGCTGCTGTGGAGACTAACTTGGATTCATCAAAACATAATTATGGATGCCATACGGTCTTTTCCTTCGGACTACCTAAAAAAGGTTAAATTTTGCAGTGGTCATTGTTATACACACAAACAAGTGAATTCCATGAAATTTATGAATGAAAATGGGTTTTGGCAATGTCTTTGTACGATCAGAAATTGCCAATGTTTTGTCAAGATGGCGATTATAAATTTGATCAATTTGCTGAGGATATTGTGAATGAAATGCTAGTTCTTCTGATGAAGAAAGTCGTTTTTGAAGTGTTAGTAGCCAACTAGGTTCAGACAACTATACACACAGTTTAATAGTAGGCCAAACTCCAAAACATAGATAGCAAAAAATATAGTTTCTAACTAGGGACCTCTAGTATGTTTAAAATGAGATTTTCCCCATTATGGGTGCCTACATTGTAGTACTGCCTACACTTGTACTTTTGTTTAGATGTAGATCCAATCAAATTGGTCATTTTGGAATCCGTCCGTATTTTGACTTCATAGGTGGAAAAACAGGAAATTTCACTTCATTGCACAAAATTAAACAACTTTTGTACCACTGCACCAGTAATTAAAACTAGGCAGGGACTGCCGTTTGAGAGGAGTGAGAGCTATCGCTCCTCTACAGCTCTTCTTAAGTTGCATTTACAAGAGCGATTTATAGCTCCTCTAAATGACTAGTTAAATTCTTTATAATTTAATGGCCACAGGTGCGAACAGCTCTTCTTGAAGAGACCAGAAAAGCATTCTACAGCCCTTTACTAATTTTCAAAAGGCAGTCCCTGACTAGGGATGCACCAATCCATTCATCTGAATCTGCCAATCATCAATCATTATTTTTTCAATCATGTTTTCTAAATCGGCCGATCGGATACCAATCCCATTCAGCACTAGACCAAAAATAATTTGGGCACCCGCTATAGACAATCGGATTCTACACATTCCTACACATAACACGTCAATGGCAGCCATTGAAGTGGGCCATCCCATGCATTCCCACCTGAATGTGAAATGATGCAGTTTTTGCGGGAATTTTAAACTGTACCATCACCCGTGTGACAAAAGGATACTGAAAGTTAACAATGTAATACAATATCAGATTTGATTTTGAAGCAGCGCTTTTCCACCCAATTGGGCAGTTACAACACCAGTTTGGTGCGGATGGCCCCCGAGTAACGGGAGAATGAATTCTGACAATCACTTGGCTTGTCGAATTAAGTGTACAAACGGTGACCAAAACTGACCATTAACTCTATCTGATGGCATATTAGTTTAATTTTAGAAAAACTTGGGAAACCCCTACTTCCACCGTTGCTGGTACTTTTACAGATGTTACAAATTGCTGTTGTGAAATTTGAAGCCCAATTTGATACTGATCTTGCATGAAAATAATTAATCGGTTCATTAGATCGCCAAATGAAGGGATTTCCCCGATCCCAATTTAAAACCGATCTGTCTTCCCCAGTAGGGGTGCTGAATTGTATTATTCAGACTGAAATCAGCTGATTTAGATCAGCCTTTATCTCATCGGTGCATCTCTACTCAGAACATGGAATCCATATTTTGCCTAGTATTTCAATATATGGCTAGCCCTGTCCTGTTGCTCATTTCACATCAATTGATATGACATCGTGGAAGGTCCCTGCTAACTTGGTAGTACTAGTAACTATCTTGAATCTTGAACTAGAATGGGGAATACGGTACCCAGTTAGCCTAATTAACTAAAATCTACATGTATAAATTATGCAGTCACCAAGGTTATGCAGTATAAGTGCAAATTACTTATAGTATGCATACAGAGACTTGCGCATGGTATTTATTGACGCACTAGAGCAATTCTCCAACCCCAAGGCCAATTGCCTACATGTGCATGATTGAATTTTGAATAATAGGCAGAAAGTTTTCTATCAATTAGGTCATTCCATGCTAACTTACCAAGGGTGTGCTGTACACCATACCTCATGTCTTTTTTAGTAAGTTTGTGAATTGATGATATATCAATGAGTAATGAAAAACCTGACAATTTTAGCCTTAAACTCCTATTCCGGATAGTGGCCATTTGAATTTTAGGGGTGGGGGGGCGGCAAGGGCTTATGCAGCCAGCCAGCGTGAGGGAGTGTTTTTACACACCTAAATTTGTAAATACACACCCAGTTTTTGCCCACATGGTCTATACTCTGTAGTCTGTACACAAATACTTAATTTACATGCCCAGGTTTTTGAATTTACACACCCAACCTTTCAAATCCTACCTCAGACCGGGGGGGAGGGGGGAATAAAAATGCTTCATTGCCCAAAACTTCAAGTTTTCCCAAACTACATCCCTTAGAAGATTGATATTCACTACCCTGGGTTTTTTGGGGTGTAGCTTTCAAATTTGCATACCTTACTTGTTAACAAAGTGGGCCCTAAAAAGGGGAAATTTGAACCATACTTCAGGGGATTTCTTCTCAGAAACTAAAAATATTTTTGGTGTCCAACTTCTTGGAGGTTATAGACAATATTAAGTACCGTACTAACTGTGTGTACTAACTGTGTGAGTATCATATCCCCAAATCTGAACTCTAGAGCACTGCAAAAATTATGATAAGAGTATTTCGGTCATAACTTGACCTGGAGCTTTAGCACCAATTGCAGCTCAAACTTTTCATGAGTTCATCCTAGACCAACCTTAAACATATCTGAAGCAAAGATTAGTGCCCTATGTGTGACATTGGTTTTAAGGGGCCAAGTTATGGCCGAAATACTTATTATTTATAACTTTTGAAGTGTTCAGACTGGTTCTTTGACACACACTAGTCTAGGAACAAGGGGTTTTGAAAAATGGTTGAGTTCAACACCCATTATCAACCAATCTTTGATGTACCATGAGGTGTTAGTATAGACCCTCTAGATCACTGCTAGAGGGGTATTGGACTCCAATTGTAGGGTACATTTTTCGCTAGAGGTCACGGTCTCACGGAAGGTCACACTGGGTGAAAAACTGAAAATGCTTCGATCTTATTGAAAGATATCAAATTACCCGTCTGATTCCTATTGAATCTGATCATGTTCTTAGTCAGATATTGCCTTTATGGCAACTTTACTAAGTATTGTTGTAGATGTGTAGATAGATGTGATGACAAGGATTAAACAAATGTTTGGTGCATGCTATCTACTATCTATCGTTATTGAGTTATTCTCCAAAACCCTCATTTTTGGGCTAAATGGTCACATGTTTTTGGTTGTACATGGATCAAAATGTCAACTTTTTCTGATTTGGGCGAAAATGGTAGCAAATTGTTTGTGTAGCTGAATAGAATCAGAAAAAGAATCTGTGTTCACTTTCTGAGATAGAGTACAAGCAAGGTCAAAGGCCATTGGGCGGCCATACATTTGTAGGCCACTGTTGATCTCCGACTTCCATTGCACATACCGGTAACAAGTAAACAGTTTAGAAGGCAAGTTCTATATACCGTTTCTTGTATCAAGCTGAGCAATTTGCCACCATTTTGTCTACACCCAAAAAAAAACACCCATAGTCGTGAATATTAATGTGTTAGGGAATGTAAAGCTTGGGAGATATGACCCCCTAAAATCCGCCTTTTTTATGCAACAAAACAGAGTTTAAGGCCAAAATATTCAGATTTTTAATTTCTCTTTGATATCTACATGTATCACTACACAAACTAAGAAAAAAATCCCTGTATGGTGTACACCTCTCGGTATAATCAAATCATGGCTCAAGTACATTTGGTCGCATGTCATGAATTGGTCATCTTTTGTGTAACATGATGTAAAAATGAGAAAAATATCACCAATTTTGATTCAATTCAACACAACTTTTAATGAATACATTTTAGACCATTATAAGTATATATTTCTGGAAAGCTTATATTACAAGGATGCCAAATCAACAAAGCATAACATCATAATACAGGGTGGGTGAGAAATATACAGGGTGGAACAACAACAAAATTAGCATCTTTCTTGTCATGGTGAACCCCATATTTTTCCTTTTCTGAAAGCTATGTAGTTCAAAATAAATATGGATTCAGAAAGACATTGCATGGGTCCTTCAAACAAATTAGGAAGAAAGAGTTTAGTATCGCTTGCGTTAAACATACAGGGTGGTCAAAAATTGTAAAATAATTTCACAATTTTTATGACATTTTTCAATCAAAACTTTTTTCCTCCATTTCTGGCACTAAAACTAATAGCATAATTGAATTCCTCATCAAATTTCCTTAAAAATATGTGTTCTTTTGAATAAGCAGGGTGATTCGGGCAAGAGATAGTCCATTTAGAAATGTCGGAGCATAGTATGCACACTTTGTACAGTAACATATAGGGAAAACTGTCTTAATTAACATTTAATTAGGCAATTAATTGGTTACATCTTTTGTTACAGTTGATGTACTATGAGGTAGATCTACAATCCAGGATGATATGTGCAATTTGAGGTCCATGCTAGTTGTACTTTTCAAGATACAAAGGTTTGAAGTTTGCCATATTTCCACAATTTTGTGTATAACCCTATGGGGCTCTCCCGAACCGGCTGCTCCATTGACACATCTTACATATTGAGGTATAAATCTCAAAGTACTTGTCCAATTGACTTGGGGTTTTTTGTATTTGAAAAAGAACATAATTATCTACAAAATGACACCAAACTTTCTACAATAGGTATTATACTTTTAGAATAAACCTAACTTGAAGTGTGAAGAAAGCGTTTTCATGTTACGGCTGCTCCATTTTGGGGTGACCTATTTGTGACATGCGACCATTTGTAAAAATAGGATTTCCAATAGGATTTCGGAATATTTCACTGTTAAGACTAAATTTAAGACACACAGGACAGGAGACACAGGATAACAAGACACAATCTTAAATTTATTTCATTGTATTTTATTCACCATATTTATATGTATTTCAAAATGTTGTTGTACAACCAAAAGGGCGACAAAAACTTCACGAAAAGTGCTCACATACATGTGGAAGTAGTTACTGTAGGTCACAAGAAATTGCTGATTGCAGATTGGTAGATAACTTCAGGAATCAGGATTGAGCCAATGTGGACGATGTTTATATGCCTGCCATGAATGGATCAATCAATAAAGTAAATCAGCCAATTCTTGAATGGACTTGTTGCGTCCATGAAGCGTACCAAGGCTAAGTGTGTACGTAGTACAAGGTGTGCGCATACAATCTTCTGGACCGTGTTATTCACGCACATGTGTTTAACGCAGAGCTACAAGCATGCCAAGTAATCTTTCTTGGCCAAGAATTGCCTAATAATATAAATAAATTTAGCTTCCACGTTCTACCCGATTTGTATTCTTTTTCATTAAAGTACTGGTGCCCCACGATTAACACTTTTACAATCTTTACATTTTAAATTGAGCTCTATTCAAGTATGTTCAATGATTCAAGTTCATTTAAGAGTTTCACAGAATCATCACATCAGTTGTACAAATGTATGCCAGATTTCAAAATGTTTTTTTCACATGGTGAAACCAAATTCAACCTGGATGGGTTAACATCACATGGTTTGCAATAAAAAGAAAAAAACAAAACATCACAACAAACAGTAACTCTGTACAGAACGACTCAAATTTGAAAACAAGCTTAAATTACAAAATAACAGTAATGTAAAACACTTAAATGTACTGTTGGTTTTGAAATGTATGCCTGCTGCTTGCGTCGAGTTTATACAGAGTACTTCGATTTCAAGGTCACAAGGAAGCTCTGCCACGACACGCTGACTTGATTGAGTCTTAACAATATCATGTTGCACGGCTTGCAAGATTTGTCGTGCATACATCACTACCTCATCCGCTGGTGTGTGGCATGCAAAGGTTGTATTTCTTGATGTCCGAGAATTACAGACAGTAAGGACTTGATGTGATCGGACTTGACTTCAGTGGATGCGATGGAATTCAGAAGATGGATCTCTTTTGTTTTTATGTCCATGTTCATGTCTCACAATTGAACAGGTCTGAATTTAAATAGTGAATGTTCATACTTCAGTACTACACATACATGACTGTCAACACCTGCGAATTCTGTCACATAGTTGGATCAGTGGCAGTGCAAATTAGTGATGTTGACATTTTTCGAGTTCAATTTTAGTAAGCTTATCATCACATGAGATCGCAATGTAAAATCGCATTTGTAGACAAACGCGATCCTTACATATAAAATCTGCCGGCAATTATGGATAGTTCATACCATGTATCCAATAAAAATAAGTAAAACATTGAGCAAACTATAAATATTTACCTGTGCTTGTGTCGTTGGGCGTCGTAGCAGGTGATGCGACCTGCTGGTGTTGCAGTTTGGGTCGCTTATTCGGTGGCTCAGCCAATTCTGCCATGATGAAAACAAATCTAGATGTTCGAGGTGAACTCGCGTACTACAGAAGTCGGTATTTGGTTACTCGAGCACCCTTAGAAACGCTTTGTTCTTCCATCTGTCCTTCAGGTCAGTCTTTGGGAGTCAAGATAACGTCTAAGCCATCTTTTAGATCGAAAGATTTTGATGTGTTCACTCGCCCAACCCAGATTTCCCGTACAAAGCAATTTTCCTTATTTACTCGTCACTTCTTGGCCGATGAAGTTACATCTTGGATCGCTGAAATAGGACGTGACTGCACTTGAAGCCTAGCTTAGATCAGTCAGTATCCACTTCGGTCTATTACGGTCAAACTGATCCCCAATATGAAGACGAAAATTGCCCAAATTTACCACTTTCTCCCCGGCCGAAATATCACAAAATGGCGGCTGTTGATGAAAACTTTTACGCGCTTGTCAGAGGGCTAACAAGGGAAGCTTCCGGAAAAATCCGAAGCCGAAGTGTGATTTATTCAGACTTTCGTCATTAGCATGGAGTCACATGAGGGTCTATCTGATCACTGATTGGACCAAAGCGTGTAGTTGCAAAATGATTGACAGTTGATTAGTTATCGGAAAATCCCGTGAATTGTCGGATTTTATCGGAAATTATCTACAAAGCATGATGGGAACTTTTTTAAATACCCAGCGGCCTTCGCGCGCATGTTTCTTCTCAGTGATCGACCTTTCCCACAGTGCAATATTATTTTGGTTCATTAGAAATGGTATTTTCATGTAAATAAGACGATTATATGTTCTCAAACATTCCCTGATGTCACTTGAAACCAGAATGATTGTATCCTGCAAGTGTGGTATGATTCTAACATATAAATGCAACAGTTCTTGGTTTATAGGGCCCCTCACCCAGGGGTTGCCATTTGACCCCTTTTGTCATGACCTGTGTTGCAGTGTGACACATGCATGACACAGGTTTTACAAATACAATGGGTTTTGTTATTATGCAGCTCTCAAAGCTATTAATAATTAAGATCTTGATTATCAAATCTGCAAAAAATACGCAAAACTGTCCCGAAGTCGAAGGCAAATTATTTAGTGTTTTATGAAATATCCTCGCTGTTTTCAAAATTTCAGACCTTATTATCTCACTTTTTTTGGTTAAATTGAGATTTATTTTTGTACTGATTTTTGTAGCTAGCAAGTCGGGGTCCATTTCACTAAACTTTTAACCCTTCGTAACTCACAAGTAACTATTCGTGAAGTTATGAATGTTACTAGTCGTAATGTAACTTGTGGGAGAGCGTGGCGCAATGGCGTAACTTGTGGGAGAGCGTGGCGCAATGGTTAGGGTACTTGCCTTTGGTGCATGAGGTCCCGGGTTCGATTCCCGGCGGTGGCGATTTGCTGGGATATTGACTTGGAAAAAAAAAAGTCTGAAATTAATTGGCAACATCTGTAGATTAAGTTTAGACTTCCGCTCTCCCCATGGTTCATTTAGAATTGGGTAAATGAATCATGAAAGTACTCCGTCCTTGAAGGGGACGTTAAGCCCGTCGGTCCCGTGTGCAGAGAGCCATACCTGTACATGTATCTCGCAGTCAGTTTCGAAAAGAGTAGGGTGTTAACCCCTGACTGTTCCTAACCCGTCCCGGTGTTCAAATGGACCCCAATGGAAATAAGCTTCAATAGAGGCTTTCTTGGGTTATCCAGGGTTGTCAAAACCCGAACAAATCAAATCAAAAACAACAAAAAAGTAACTTTACGAAGGGTCAGGCTGTATTCCTATTATTATGAAGGGTAACGTTTGTTATAGAAAAATTATCAAATTCGTGTACATCGTGGAACATACTCTTTGCGTGGCTGTGCGTAGTAAGCAGTTGTACGCAGATAGCCTCGGTAATATGGACGCGTAGAGTAGCGTTGTACGCGCGTGTAGTTGGCATGATTAGTCGCGGAGTAACAAGCGTAGTTGAATGTTCCACGATGTTCACGAATTTAATATTTTTTCTATAGTATAAAGTTAAGTGAAATGGAACTTGCAACTCGATCGTCAGTAAGTTACAAATGATTTCAAGACTTACAAAGCTTCGTAAAGTTTAGTGAAATGAATGGACCCCAGGCTTTCCTGGCAAAACCTTAATTGCTTGTCGATCTTCTTCGTCGTCTATCTGCAACAGGTCACAGTAACCTGATTTTTCAAAATCGACATGATAAAACCTCGTCCCCGGTATCTTAAATTATTAATAAAGATAAGATATAGTACGAAGTTCAAGGTTTTGTCTTTACACATTTCAAGCAATATCGAAAGGAATGTAACTTCAATTGTTATATTATATAGGCCTACATATAAGTGCAAAAATGTTTTAACTCCAAACATCAAAATTTAAACCTCCATTTTATATTTTAATATGTCTTTCTTTGTGTTCGGAGTTATTGTAGTTATGACTTTACATAGCAAAGCGCATTAAAATGTTTCGACAGGGAGGCAGTCATTGGTGTTAAAATTTCAAGGCAGCAATGTTTTTTTGACCTCCTGAACATTTCACTTATTTGAGATAATATGAGGTCTTGTCATTAGGCTAATGAAAGTCAATGTTATGTTTAGCGTAACATTTTTTTCAAACCACAATGAGGCAACTTTTTCATTATTCATTATTCATTATTTTGCAACGTTTCATTAATTACAAAATAGCAGCCACTTCATCAACACTTGTCGCACTATATACCCTCCAATATTCTATTAAAACAACTCTAATCAACAGTAGGCCTTTTTTGAAGGCATATGAACCAACACGTTTGCATTAAAAATATTTTTCACCATCCAGGTATTTATACCAGCTTTCTTGTTAAATGAGTTAAAATGACTGTCCACATTATTGGTCCCAAACCAGCCCTCCTTGGGGTAATGGCCAATTATAGTTCAATTTGATAACAGAATCTTGTTTTTAGTTCTTTTTTATGTTGGAATAGGTTGATTTATCATTGGCATTTGTGCTTGTGTCCCCACTGGAAACTAATTGTGTACAAAATACAAAATAATGAACTGTTTTGGGATTTTGGCATCACAAACGCGGCAAGAAAATCCAAACGCGGGCGGGTGACGCTAAACATAACATTGACTTTCATTAGCCTTACAGCGACGATATGTGAAATTGTATATGTGCCATACCATGGCGCGATTCCTCGTACCAGGAAATGTGCTGGGGATAGAGCCTTTGCAGTGGCTGCCCCAAGGTTTTGGAATTAGGGGTTCATTCATATATTTTCATGACTAAACGGTTGTTTATGCCCACGGGCCGCTTGCCCCGTTCATACATTATACAAGAACATTTTGTAATTCTTATTTCATCAAAATAATAACAACAAATTACAACTAACATTATTAAAAGTCATGATTTTCCTTCATTTTTCCTACCCGCAATCGCACATCCGGGACATCTCGACCAATCACGCGCACCGTTACATAGCGTGTATGTATGAATGGCTATTAACCATCTACAATCAAGAATGCTATATCAGCCATGGACTCATTTTTAAATAAAGTTATTGATCAAAACTCTGTCACTTTAATAATATTTCCGTAATATTTGCTGCCATTGCTTTTTGTATTTTTGTATTTTTTGGTTTTCTTTTCTCTTGCGCTTTGAATCTCTAGAGGCAAAGGCGCATATAAATACTTTTAGTTATGTGTATGTTATGTTATTAAAATACTACATGTAGATATTTTCTTAAAGTCGAGGCAGTTAAGCCTTTATACCTTTAGCCTTAACTTAGCCTCGATATCTTTTGAGGCTAAAAGATTAAAGCAATTTGAGGCCCGGGGTTCAAGGTTAAGTCTTATTCCTCCTTTGACAAGGCTAATGCTTCCGTCAATTGCAAGCCAAGCTACCAGGGACCCGGGCACAGCGGGGACGTAGCGGGGGAGATTACCAAAGGCAATTGTAAAAGTCTCCGCTATGCCCCGGGTATTGTCCCAGGTACTGGGGCACAAATTGTGGGTGAAACCCCCGGTACTATCCCCGCCCATGTCAGCCGGGCTGATCAGTAAACTCTCGTGCCTTCAAGGCTGTTATGCTTCCGTCAATTGCACGCCCGGCTACCAGGGACCCGGGCACAGCGGGACGAGCGGGGAGATTACAAAAGGCAATTGTAATAATCCCCGCTATGCCTCGGGTACAATCCCGGGTAGGCCTACCGGGACGTACTTTCTGATAATTTCAGGGTGACAGTCCCAGGTATTGTGTCTACAGTGCCCGGGTCCCTGGTAGCCGGGCTTGCAATTGACGGAAGCATAAGAAATTAACCTCGTCGTCTTGGCCTGCTCGTCTTAGCCCGCTTTGTTTTCGAGGCTAAGAAATTAACATGTCTTGCTTGCTTTAATTTTGAGGCTAAAAATTAACTTTGTCTTATTTTTGAGGCTATATTATGGTCACATGATGGGAGGTCAGAGGTCACCAACTCAGGGAACTCGACTCCTCAGGAACTGTCCAACAATTTTGAAAAATTAACAGAACTTTTTTAAAGGGTACCGTACCGTAGTTCAGGTTTTTGAACATGTCCCTGGGTGGGGAGCATACCAACTATGCCCACAACTATGTTGCCTATATTAAAAGTTGTTGAATTCAGCAGATATGCTGATGCATGCATGTACATGTATTATACTGCAGTACATACGATGCTGGCTAACCCAGGTGAAAAGTGTTCCAGTGTTGTTGGGGTGTTAGGGGGCTGGCATTTTCTTCGGAAGGGGGGGGTCCCAAATATGTCAGTGACTGGAGTCAATTTTTTTATGACCCCCCTATCACGGGCAAAATTTTTTACGCCCCCCCCTATCGCGGGTCGAAAATTTTTATGACCCCCCCCCCCCCCTTCCAACTACACAGACTCAAGAAAAATTATTCATTGCCGGAACTAAGGCGCGGAGCGTGTCAAAACTTAAAAGTGAAGAAAGTGTGTGGAGCGCGTTAAAATTTTTATTGTAAGTGTAAAGAAGAAAGAGAAAGAAATGAATGCGCGCGCAGAGTCACTTTTCATTCATGTTGTGTTTGGTTATTCTCATTTCTCACAATATCATACCATGTTTCGCCTTCATTCCAGCACACACACACACAAATCATATTGACCATGGTGCTCCATTCTTGCAGAAGTCTGTTCATGATATCACAGGTAAGATTGGCCTAATTTAGTATTTTGCAATTAAGTATCTTGTCTTTGTTAGTGATGATGAGTGTAGCTGAGAATATTTTGAAGACAAACCATTTTGACACCTCTACTGAGACAAGTTCAGTTTTCATTGATGTTGTTTTTGGTTATTATTCTCATTTCTCATAATGTCATGCCATGTTTCACCTTCATTCCAGCACACACTCAAATCATATTGACCATGGTGACCCATTCTTGCAGAAGTCTGTCAATGATATCACTGGTAAGTTTGGCCTAATTTAGTTGGAATTATGTATTTCTTAAAACCTTTGTTAGTGATGATGAGTGTAGCTGAGAATATTTTGAAGACAAACCATTTTGACACCTCTACTGAGACATGTTCAGTTTTCATTGCTGTTGTGTTTGGTTATTATTCTCATTTCTCATAATGTCATGCCATGTTTCATCTTCATTCCAGCACACACTCAAATCATATTGACCATGGCGATCCATTCTTGCAGAAGTCTGTCCATGATATCACAGGTAAGATTGGCTTAATTTAGTTGGATTTATGTATTTCTTGAAACCTTTGTTAGTGATGATGAGTGTAGCTGAGAATATTTTGAAGACAAACCATTTTGACACCTCTACTGAGACAAGTTCAGTTTTCATTCATGTTGTGTTTGGGCATTATTCTCATTTCTCACAATATCATACCATGTTTTCACCTTCATTCCAGCACACACACAAATCATATTGACCATGGTGATCCATCCTTGCAGAAGTCTGTCCATGATATCACAGGTAAGATAGGCTTAATTTAGTTGGAATTATGTATTTCTTGAAACCTTTGTTAGTGATGATGAGTGTAGCTGAGAATATTTTGAAGACGAAAACCATTTTGACACCTCTACTGAGACAAGTTCAGTTTTCATTCATGTTGTATTTGGTAATTATTCTCATTTCTCACAATAACGATACCATGTTTCACCTTCATTCCAGCACACACACAAATCATATAGACCATGATGATCCATTCTTGCAGAGGTCTGTCCATGATATCACAGGTAAGATTGGCCTAATTTAGTTGGAAATATGTATATCTTGAAACCTTTGTTAGTGATGATGAGTGTAGCTGAGAATATTTTGAAGACAAACCATTTTGACACCTCTACTGAGACAAGTTCAGTTTTCATTCATGTTGTGTTTGTTTATTATTCACATTTCTCACAATATCATACCATGTTTCGCTTCTTCATTCCAGCACACACAGAAATCATATTGACCATTGGTGACCAATTCTTGCAGAAGTCTGTTCATGATATCATAGGTAAGATTGGCCTAATTTAGTTGGAATTATGTATTTCTTGAAACCTTTGTTAGTGATGATGAGTGTAGCTGAGAATATTTTGAAGACAAACCATTTTGACACCTCTACTGAGACAAGTTCAGTTTTCATTCATGTTGTGTTTGGTTATTCTCATTTCTCACAATATCATACCATGTTTTCGCCTTCATTCCAGCACACACACAAATCATATTGACCATGGTGCTCCATTCTTGCAGAAGTCTGTTCATGATATCACAGGTAAGATTGGCCTAATTTAGTTGGAATTATGTATTTCTTGAAACCTTTGTTAGTGATGATGAGTGTAGCTGAGAATATTTTGAAGACAAACCATTTTGACACCTCTACTGAGACAAGTTCAGTTTTCATTCATGTTGTGTTTGGTTATTCTCATTTCTCACAATATCATACCATGTTTCACCTTCATTCCAGCACACACAGAAATCATATAGACCATGATGATCCATTCTTGCAGAGGTCTGTCCATGATATCACAGGTAAGATTGGCCTAATTTAGTTGGAAATATGTATATCTTGAAACCTTTGTTAGTGATGATGAGTGTAGCTGAGAATATTTTGAAGACAAACCATTTTGACACCTCTACTGAGACAAGTTCAGTTTTCATTCATGTTGTGTTTGTTTATTATTCACATTTCTCACAATATCATACCATGTTTCGCCTTCATTCCAGCACACACAGAAATCATATTGACCATTGGTGACCAATTCTTGCAGAAGTCTGTTCATGATATCATAGGTAAGATTGGCCTAATTTAGTTGGAATTATGTATTTCTTGAAACCTTTGTTAGTGATGATGAGTGTAGCTGAGAATATTTTGAAGACAAACCATTTTGACACCTCTACTGAGACAAGTTCAGTTTTCATTCATGTTGTGTTTGGTTATTCTCATTTCTCACAATATCATACCATGTTTCGCCTTCATTCCAGCACACACACAAATCATATTGACCATGGTGCTCCATTCTTGCAGAAGTCTGTTCATGATATCACAGGTAAGATTGGCCTAATTTAGTTGGAATTATGTATTTCTTGAAACCTTTGTTAGTGATGATGAGTGTAGCTGAGAATATTTTGAAGACAAACCATTTTGACACCTCTACTGAGACAAGTTCAGTTTTCATTCATGTTGTGTTTGGTTATTCTCATTTCTCACAATATCATACCATGTTTCACCTTCATTCCAGCACACACACAAATCATATTGACCATGGTGACCCATTCTTGCAGAAGTCTGTCAGTGATATCACAGGTAATATTGGCTTAATTTAGTTGGATATTATGTATTTCTTGAAACCTTTGTTAGTGATGATGAGTGTAGCTGAGAATATTTTGAAGACAACCCATTTTGACACCTCTACTGAGACAAGTTCAGTTTTCATTCATGTTGTGTTTGGTTATTCTCATTTCTCACAATATCATACCATGTTTCACCTTCATTCCAGCACACACACACACAAATCATATAGACCATGGTGATCCATTCTTGCAAAAGTCTGTCCATGATATCACAGGTAAGATTGGCCTAATTTAGTTGGAATTATGTATTTCTTGAAACCTTTGTTAGTGATGATGAGTGTAGCTGAGAATATTTTGAAGACAAACCATTTTGACACCTCTACTGAGACAAGTTCAGTTTTCATTCATGTTGTGTTTGGTTATTCTCATTTCTCACAATATCATACCATGTTTCGCCTTCATTCCAGCACACACACACACAAATCATATTGACCATGGTGCTCCATTCTTGCAGAAGTCTGTTCATGATATCACAGGTAAGATTGGCCTAATTTAGTTGGAATTATGTATTTCTTGAAACCTTTGTTAGTGATGATGAGTGTAGCTGAGAATATTTTGAAGACAAACCATTTTGACACCTCTACTGAGACAAGTTCAGTTTTCATTCATGTTGTGTTTGGGCATTATTCTCATTTCTCACAATATCATACCATGTTTTCACCTTCATTCCAGCACACACACAAATCATATTGACCATGGTGATTCATCCTTGCAGAAGTCTGTCCATGATATCACAGGTAAGATTGGCTTAATTTAGTTGGAATTATGTATTTCTTGAAACCTTTGTTAGTGATGATGAGTGTAGCTGAGAATATTTTGAAGACAAACCATTTTGACACCTCTACTGAGACAAGTTCAGTTTTCATTGATGTTGTGTTTGTTTATTATTCACATTTCTCACAATATCATACCATGTTTCGCCTTCATTCCAGCACACACAGAAATCATATTGACCATTGGTGACCAATTCTTGCAGAGGTCTGTCAGTGATATCACAGGTAAGATTGGCCTAATTTAGTATTTTGCAATTAAGTATTTTGTAAAATCTTTGTTAGTGATGATGAGTGTAGCTGAGAATATTTTGAAGACAAACCATTTTGACACCTCTACTGAGACAAGTTCAGTTTTCATTGATGTTGTGTTTGGTTATTATTCTCATTTCTCATAATGTCATGCCATGTTTCACCTTCATTCCAGCACACACTCAAATCATATCGACCATGGTGACCCATTCTTGCAGAAGTCTGTCAGTGATATCACTGGTAAGTTTGGCCTAATTTAGTTGGAATTATGTATTTCTTAAAACCTTTGTTAGTGATGATGAGTGTAGCTGAGAATATTTTGAAGACAAACCATTTTGACACCTCTACTGAGACAAGTTCAGTTTTCATTCATGTTGTGTTTGTTTATTATTCACATTTCTCATAATGTCATACCATGTTTCATCTTCATTCCAGCACACACACAAATCATATTGACCATGGCGATCCATTCTTGCAGAAGTCTGTCCATGATATCACAGGTATCGACCATGGTGACCCATTCTTGCAGAAGTCTGTCAGTGATATCACTGGTAAGTTTGGCCTAATTTAGTTGGAATTATGTATTTCTTGAAACCTTTGTTAGTGATGATGAGTGTAGCTGAGAATATTTTGAAGACAAACCATTTTGACACCTCTACTGAGACAAGTTCAGTTTTCATTCATGTTGTGTTTGGGCATTATTCTCATTTCTCACAATTTCATACCATGTTTTCACCTTCATTCCAGCACACACACAACTCATATTGACCATGGTGACCCATTCTTGCAGAAGTCTGTCCATGATATCACAGGTAAGATAGGCTTAATTTAGTTGGAATTATGTATTTCTTGAAACCTTTGTTAGTGATGATGAGTGTAGCTGAGAATATTTTGAAGACGAAAACCATTTTGACACCTCTACTGAGACAAGTTCAGTTTTCATTCATGTTGTATTTGGTAATTATTCTCATTTCTCACAATAACGATACCATGTTTCACCTTCATTCCAGCACACACACAAATCATATAGACCATGATGATCCATTCTTTTTTTTTATCTTTCCACAGAGCACACAAGGTGCCCTGTGTATTTATTTATCAAACATGATCTCAGTTATACATAGTTATAAAAGCCACAATTATACAGAATAATTACAATAATATTACATTGATGAAAGTAACTGTTATTACATATTTATAGAGTTCCATCTTTTTTTCCATTCATACATTTTACCTTTATTGTTTGCAATGTGTTTTTCAGTCTCGCGACACTATTAAGCATACCTTTAAAACCTTGTATGTCCAGCTTATTTTTATTACATCTTGCATTATAAATAAACCTTCTCCCCTGGAGAACAACAAAATTATAATGACAATAATCAACATCTAATATGCCCATCAGAACATCCTTCATGGTAAGAGTAACACT
Organism: Amphiura filiformis; assembly: GCF_039555335.1. NCBI lineage: Eukaryota > Metazoa > Echinodermata > Ophiuroidea > Amphilepidida > Amphiuridae > Amphiura > Amphiura filiformis. The sequence goes on along the minus strand of NC_092636.1, from coordinate 39,575,663 downwards.
TTTTTTAAAGATATTATCTTGAACCTTCTTCCAAAATTGAGCAGAAGTACCACATTGCCAAAATAAATGTGGGATATTTTCTAACTCCTGATTACAAAAAGTACAGAGATTTGAATCAACATAACCATATTTAAATAGATTTTCATTTATACCTATAATTCTATGCAGAATTTTGAATTGAAAATACCTAAGTTTGGTTGATAGGGAGGAAGACAAGGGAATCCTGTAAATATCGTTCCAATTTAAATTCATATCATGAAAAAAGACAGCCCATTTGGCCTCGGCTTTGGGCGTCTTAAACAACTCGTCAACGCAACCTTTGTGAACCAATTTGCAGACCTTCTTAGAGGAACAGATAAGAGCAAGCATATCATCATGATCATTCTGAACAGTTCCCAAGTCTTCCCCCTCTCGACACTTCTGATCCATACATTTGGAATGGCATAGATTAGAGCAAAATATTCCAAAAAGTTACATTGTAAATTATACTTGGTCTTCAAGATATCAAGGGGAAGAAAACTATCATCTTCATTTAAAATATCAGAAATAAATTTAATACCTTTCTCATGCCAGACTTTTTTGTAAACAGTGTTTTGGGCGATAACAATAGATGAATTATTCCATAATATTTGATGTCTAAAATGACTTGAAGGAGAATCATAAGTAATTGTACACCAAGCGTTGAGAATTTCACCAATAAACACATTCTTAATAAGCTTAATACATTTCTCCTCTGGTTTAGTGTTACATTCAAAAAAAAGATTACCACCAATCTGTTTCATATAAAACATATAAAAACATTTCCATTTACCATTGTTGTTCACATCCAAGAGACGTTTAACCCAAGCCACTTTAAGCCCATTAATAACTGAGGGAATGTGAACCATCTTGAGGCCCCCTTTCTCATAGTCACCAATGATGGACTTTCTGCTGAGCTTATCTGGTTTTCCTGACCAAATAAATTTAAATATTATCGAGTCAACCTCCTTCAAAAAATTATCAGGTGGTTTAGGTAAAACAGAAAACAGAAAAATTAATTGAGAAAGACCCAAGGATTTAACAATTGTAATTTTACCAATTGGACTTAAATCTCTCATCGACCAAATTGCAAGATTTCCTTGAGTTTTTTAAGTTTTGGAACGAAATTTAATTCAAAAATATTGCTCAGATCAGAACTAAAAACTACACCCAAAAGACGAACAGGATTGGCAGTAAAATGTAAATCATCATTGTTTAAATCAGGAGGATTATCCTTAAACAAAGCTAAAGGGAGTAACTCAGATTTATCCAAGTTAATTTTCAAGCCAGAGTAAATTTGGAAAGTCTCAAGAATGTGAACAACTCTGTGAAGGGAGCCAACATCCTTTAAGTAAATAGTGGTATCATCCGCATAAGCACTAATAATAATTTCAGTATTCTCAACCATGATACCTTTAACACTATTATCATTTCTGATGGCCAAATTCAAAATCTCACTACTAATTATATAAAGCAGCGGACTAAGTGGACAACCTTGACGAAGTCCACAAAACAATAAAAAAAATCAGAAGCATGTCCATTGTTCATAACACACGAGGTAATATCTGTATAGAAAACTTTCACCCAATTAATCAAATCATCACCAAAATTAAACAATTTTAATGCCTTAAACACAAAGGACCATTCAAGTTTGTCGAATGCCTTTTCAAAATCAATTAAAAACATAATACCAACAAGATTATTTTCATTTACATAATTAATAACATCAAGGGCAAGCCTGATGTTTTCACCAATGTAACGTCCTTTCAGGAAACCTGTCTGGTCATTATGAATAATATTAGGCAAAACCTTTTTTAAACGAAGGGCAATACATTTTGTAATAATTTTATAATCAGTATTGAGTAATGAAATAGGCCTCCAATTTTTCAGGTAGATCGGATCTTTATCTTTTTTCGGGATCAGGTTACTTATTCCCCTACGTTGATCAATTGAAAGGCTTCCATTGTCAAAAGAATAATTATAACTGTTGATAAGAAAGTGAACAATATCGTTGAAACAAAACTTATAAAATTCAGTAGGGAAACCGTCTGTGCCAGGAGTCTTATTATTAGGCATTAACACTAAAGCTTCCTTACATTCATTTACAGTGACCAGTCCCTCACACACTTTTTGGGAATCCTCATCTAATTTTGAAAAAGTAGTATCCGTTGCCAAAATGTCATTGAGTTCAAAATTGAGCATTACAAGAGGTATACAAATTTTGATAAAACTGTTTTTCCTCATTAAGAATATCGGCACCTTTAGTGTGGATTTGGCCGTTATCTGATTCCAATTTAGTGATGACCTTCTGCTTTTGATTTCTTTTTTTCCAAATTGATAAAATATTTGGAGTTTCGTTCACCATGCTCAACCCAATTGGCTCTGGACCTAACAATACAGCCTTCTGTTTTGATCTTATAAAAAGAATCAAGTTGGGATTTACATTCTTTAATCTCATTCAAAATACCATCAGAAGGCTCATCACTATATTTTTTTTCAAGATTATTTAGATTTGTAACTAAATTGCCCTCCTGAATCTTGCGTTTCCTGGAAATTTTGGCTGAATATTCTATTGTCTTCGATCTTATTTGACATTTCACAAAATCCCATAAAAAATTAGGATTCAACTCCTTATTACTATCATCATTAACAATATCATTAATACATTGTTTCACAACATTAACATATTCATTATCATGCAACAAGGATGTGTTAAATTTCCAAAATCTGCGCCTCTAGCCTCGCTTTTGTTGTTACAACATTAAGGCTGATGGAGGAGGGATCTGTTTTAAACCCAGGGTTAATTTGACAGTCTTCAATCTGAGAAAATAAATTGAAGGAAACAAGAAAAAGTCCAAACGACATTGAACAGGAGGCTTTGAGTTGGAGTGCCAAGTATATCTGAAAACATTAGGATTCCTCTTTCTCCAGATATCAATTAGATCGTAATCTTTCATAACATCATGAATTCTGTTTTGAGAATTGAAATGGGTATGAGCACGACCACCTCTTTTGTCCCACACAACATCCAGGACACAATTGAAATCTCCTCCCCAGATAATTGATTCACAGTCAAAGTCAGACAATTTTCTATGAATATTCTCAAAAAAACTTGGGTCATCCTTATTTGGCCCATAGACATTAATAAGAGTAACTTTATTATCATTTAAAATAAGATCCAAAATAATGACACGGCCCTCATCGTCGTTAAAATTTTTATTAATTTGGAAATTGCACGAATTTTTAAATAAAATGCAAACACCTCTACTGTTGGATGTCCCATGCGAAAAATAAACATTATTGTTACCCCAATCATCAATCCATTTTTGTTCAATGTCTGATGTTGAATGAGTTTCCTGAATAAAAAAAATATCAGCATCCCTGTTTCTGAGCCAGGCAAACACCTGGTTGCGCTTATTTTGATCCCCCAAGCCGGGTGCGTTCATTGAATAAATGGTAACGCCCGACTTATCCATTCAAATGCAAATAATTAAGACATACATGTTCTCTGAAGCCAAGACTAAAATTCCACGAAGTATGCATTATCTGAAGATACATAAACAAACCGTGTATTTTATATGACAATAATGACATCAACTCTACAAGGATTATGCAAATGTAGGTACTTGGAACACAATACACAGCCACTAGGCACCGAGGGTGCGCTATCAACTCTTCACTATAAACATGCAAATATTTGATAGAAATAGCATGATCTTGCGGATCATTGCTAATTAACCAGTTGTAACATTTCATAATAATATTATTAGTTTTTGTATGAAGTATTTAACATAGTATAACACAAGATCATTTTTATAGTACATCTGATTGACTTTAAAGCCAAAAGTAAAATCAACTGTAGCCAAACGCGTTTTAAAGTCTGGCGTGCCCCTAAAAAGCGGGTATTTAACGTTTCTTCATGACACATACACGTAACAAAATTACAAAATAAAAACATATGCATTTTGAGCTCATGATAAATACAAGATGAATGACAATTAAAAAAAGCCACATTCGGATAGGAAATACCCATTGAGATTCTACCACTAGAATTATTTTTAGCACCCGTAAGAAAGTTAGTATCACCTGTTTGTGTTAGCCTAAACCATGAATATCTCATAATAAAATGATGTACACTTAGGTGAATGACCCAATTGTTCGTGTCAACCACACACCTACAAAACACATACGACTTATTAACCCACATGTGGGTTGGGCTACCAAGGATATTGTCATTCATATGCAAAGTGAAAATACCTGAAGTAGTGACCACAAAGACATTTTTACACGCGTCAATCTTATACTCAAAGCAATTATCATGTGGTTGGTACGGGCTACAATTGATGCATGCACCTGTTTCCCAATAAGTATGCAAATGATGGAGATATACACGTGGACAATTCTGAATTGGAAAAGCGAGCCCAAGATTTTGAAAGGCAAAATTACTATCCAACATTACACAGGCATTCAGATTCAAGCAAAGTACAATATTTCTCAGGGTACATAATCTTAAGATGGTATCTTGAAATGCATTCAAAAAAAAAGTTTGGCACATAACATAAAATATTAATATAAAATAATATAATTTCATCACTCAAATACAGTAAACAAAAGCTACAAAGACACAGACCAGCAAAGGCACTTGTGCTAATTAGTTACGTGTATAAAATAAAAAAGGACAAACGTGGGGTTTTGGAGCTCTCTACCTCTAACATTAATAAAAGTGACAACCATTGCATTGAAAACCAACGAATGACATGAAAACATTTTTGAGTAAACATCACAGTACGTCAATGGTACGACAATCGTCCTGACTCACGCTGAGCTCCCGCAACATGCACTACTCCGCAAAAGGCGGGCGGTACATGCGTCGAGAGCCCACCAGGAGCAAGACGAATCCCGTTAGTACTACCAGTAATCAAAACAATATATAGTATCAGAGAAAACAGAGCAAAATAATTAATAGTACAACATGATATTATGACAAGCGAAAAACACACTTCTAAATGACATTGAAGGAGAGTTATTTCCAACGATAATAAAACACACAAGAGTTCAATTTTTTTGGAGACCACTCTAGTTGACTCGTCTATAGTTCAAAAAAGTTTCCCAGAAAACTACAATGACTATCTTGATGATCTTCGGACCACGATACGTCGATAGATATCTTCAAAAACAAAGAATATTTCTTGCCGACATTAAACTGCCATTAAATGAGTTTAAATACGTTTATATGATTTGCCAAAAGTTGTAAATAATGAGTCAATCATGCTCATGGTTGAGATTCATAACATAAAAAAAAAGCGAGATTTCTTACCATGCCGATTTTAGGTACGCAAAAGTCCGCTCAAAAACACATTTCGGTAGAAATTTAAATTAAATCCATATCAATCCAGGGCATAAAGGTTCATGTCTTGACCGTTCACTGTAAAACCATCATGTCCATGAATAAAGAATTCCACTCGACAGGTAGTTCAAATATTTTTTGTTAGTGATGATGAGTGTAGCTGAGAATATTTTGAAGACAAACCATTTTGACACCTCTACTGAGACAAGTTCAGTTTTCATTCATGTTGTGTTTGGTTATTCTCATTTCTCACAATATCATACCATGTTTCGCCTTCATTCCAGCACACACACACACACACAAATCATATTGACCATGGTGCTCCATTCTTGCAGAAGTCTGTTCATGATATCACAGGTAAGATTGGCCTAATTTAGTTGGAATTATGTATTTCTTGAAACCTTTGTTAGTGATGATGAGTGTAGCTGAGAATATTTTGAAGACAAACCATTTTGACACCTCTACTGAGACAAGTTCAGTTTTCATTCATGTTGTGTTTGGGCATTATTCTCATTTCTCACAATATCATACCATGTTTTCACCTTCATTCCAGCACACACACAAATCATATTGACCATGGTGATCCATCCTTGCAGAAGTCTGTCCATGATATCACAGGTAAGATTGGCTTAATTTAGTTGGAATTATGTATTTCTTGAAACCTTTGTTAGTGATGATGAGTGTAGCTGAGAATATTTTGAAGACAAACCATTTTGACACCTCTACTGAGACAAGTTCAGTTTTCATTGATGTTGTGTTTGTTTATTATTCACATTTCTCACAATCATGGAATAAAGAATAGAGCACGTAGTGCGATGGAATTGCAACTCCAAGCGTCGATGTGAGGTCAGCGATCGTCACGCTTGCAACATGTGGACGTAGATGGCAGCAGCATTTTTCTTTAATTAGCATATTCGTGACGCCATGTTAACGTAAGTCTCCACAGCACTACGCATATTTTTTTAGGTAGCTTTTAGTACTATCGTGGTGGCAGCAGCATTTTTCTTCACTTTTCTAAAATGGCGGCGCCCAGGGTTTAATGACAAATTCTTCAATTTATCAATATTTTATGAAAATTTACCAAACAAACGGATACAGTAATGACAGTTAATATTTAAAGTACATGTATAAATGGTCACAGTTATAAAAGAAAGAATATAAGAAACATAAACAAATAAATTGTAGCAATATTCAATATTAATGGCAGCGGCCGTGACTTATCAATGGCGCTGGCGGGTAATACACGGGGGAAGCCGACGGTGTCGCCACCTTTTTGCATTGCGCTGGTATACGAGTTGCAACGGCCTGTCACAATATCATACCATGTTTCGCCTTCATTCCAGCACACACAGAAATCATATTGACCATTGGTGACCAATTCTTGCAGAGGTCTGTCAGTGATATCACAGGTAAGATTGGCCTAATTTAGTATTTTGCAATTAAGTATTTTGTAAAATCTTTGTTAGTGATGATGAGTGTAGCTGAGAATATTTTGAAGACAAACCATTTTGACACCTCTACTGAGACAAGTTCAGTTTTCATTGATGTTGTGTTTGGTTATTATTCTCATTTCTCATAATGTCATGCCATGTTTCACCTTCATTCCAGCACACACTCAAATCATATCGACCATGGTGACCCATTCTTGCAGAAGTCTGTCAGTGATATCACAGGTAAGTTTGGCCTAATTTAGTTGGAATTATGTATTTCTTAAAACCTTTGTTAGTGATGATGAGTGTAGCTGAGAATATTTTGAAGACAAACCATTTTGACACCTCTACTGAGACATGTTCAGTTTTCATTGATGTTGTGTTTGGTTATTATTCTCATTTCTCATGTCATGCCATGTTTCACCTTCATTCTAGCACACACTCAAATCATATTGACCATGGTGACCCATTCTTGCAGAAGTCTGTCAGTGATATCACTGGTAAGTTTGGCCTAATTTAGTTGGAATTATGTATTTCTTAAAACCTTTGTTAGTGATGATGAGTGTAGCTGAGAATATTTTGAAGACAAACCATTTTGACACCTCTACTGAGACAAGTTCAGTTTTCATTCATGTTGTGTTTGTTTATTATTCACATTTCTCATAATGTCATACCATGTTTCACCTTCATTCCAGCACACACTCAAATCATATTGACCATGGTGACCCATTCTTGCAGAAGTCTGTCCATGATATCACAGGTAAGATTGGCTTAATTTAGTTCGATTTATGTATTTCTTGAAACCTTTGTTAGTGATGATGAGTGTAGCTGAGAATATTTTGAAGACAAACCATTTTGACACCTCTACTGAGACAAGTTCAGTTTTCATTCATGTTGTGTTTGGGCATTATTCTCATTTCTCACAATTTCATACCATGTTTTCACCTTCATTCCAGCACACACACAACTCATATTGACCATGGTGATCCATCCTTGCAGTAGTCTGTCCATGATATCACAGGTAAGATAGGCTTAATTTAGTTGGAATTATGTATTTCTTGAAACCTTTGTTAGTGATGATGAGTGTAGCTGAGAATATTTTGAAGACGAAAACCATTTTGACACCTCTACTGAGACAAGTTCAGTTTTCATTCATGTTGTATTTGGTAATTATTCTCATTTCTCACAATAACGATACCATGTTTCACCTTCATTCCAGCACACACAGAAATCATATAGACCATGATGATCCATTCTTGCAGAGGTCTGTCCATGATATCACAGGTAAGATTGGCCTAATTTAGTTGGAAATATGTATATCTTGAAACCTTTGTTAGTGATGATGAGTGTAGCTGAGAATATTTTGAAGACAAACCATTTTGACACCTCTACTGAGACAAGTTCAGGTTTCATTCATGTTGTGTTTGTTTATTATTCACATTTCTCACAATATCATACCATGTTTCGCCTTCATTCCAGCACACACACACACACACAAATCATATTGACCATGGTGCTCCATTCTTGCAGAAGTCTGTTCATGATATCACAGGTAAGATTGGCCTAATTTAGTTGGAATTATGTATTTCTTGAAACCTTTGTTAGTGATGATGAGTGTAGCTGAGAATATTTTGAAGACAAACCATTTTGACACCTCTACTGAGACAAGTTCAGTTTTCATTCATGTTGTATTTGGTAATTATTCTCATTTCTCACAATATCATACCATGTTTCACCTTCATTCCAGCACACACACATACACAAATCATATAGACCATGGTGATCCATTCTTGCAAAAGTCTGTCCATGATATCACAGGTAAGATTGGCCTAATTTAGTTGGAATTATGTATTTCTTGAAACCTTTGTTAGTGATGATGAGTGTAGCTGAGAATATTTTGAAGACAAACCATTTTGACACCTCTACTGAGACAAGTTCAGTTTTCATTCAAGTTGTGTTTGGTTATTCTCATTTCTCACAATATCATACCATGTTTCGCCTTCATTCCAGCACACACACACAAATCATATTGACCATGGTGCTCCATTCTTGCAGAAGTCTGTTCATGATATCACAGGTAAGATTGGCCTAATTTAGTTGGAATTATGTATTTCTTGAAACCTTTGTTAGTGATGATGAGTGTAGCTGAGAATATTTTGAAGACAAACCATTTTGACACCTCTACTGAGACAAGTTCAGTTTTCATTGATGTTGTGTTTGTTTATTATTCACATTTCTCACTATATCATACCATGTTTCACCTTCATTCCAGCACACACACACAAATCATATAGACCATGGTGATCCATTCTGGCAGAAGTCTGTCCATGATATCACAGGTAAGATTGGCCTAATTTAGTTGGAATTATGTATTTCTTGAAACCTTTGTTAGTGATGATGAGTGTAGCTGAGAATATTTTGAAGACAAACCATTTTGACACCTCTACTGAGACAAGTTCAGTTTTCATTGATGTTGTGTTTGTTTATTATTCACATTTCTCACTATATCATATCATGTTTCGCCTTCATTCCAGCACACACAGAAATCATATTGACCATTGGTGACCAATTCTTGCAGAGGTCTGTCAGTGATATCACAGGTAAGATTGGCCTAATTTAGTATTTTGCAATTAAGTATGTTGTAAAATCTTTGTTAGTGATGATGAGTGTAGCTGAGAATATTTTGAAGACAAACCATTTTGACACCTCTACTGAGACAAGTTCAGTTTTCATTCATGTTGTGTTTGGTTATTCTCATTTCTCACAATATCATACCATGTTTCGCCTTCATTCCAGCACACACATAAATCATATTGACCATGGTGATCCATTCTTGCAGAAGTCTGTTCATGATATCACAGGTAAGATTGGCCTAATTTAGTATTTTGCAATTAAGTATCTTGTAAAATCTATGTTAGTGATGATGAGTGTAGCTGAGAATATTTTGAAGACAAACCATTTTGACACCTCTACTGAGACATGTTCAGTTTTCAATGATGTTGTGTTTGGTTATTATTCTCATTTCTCATGTCATGCCATGTTTCACCTTCATTCCAGCACACACTCAAATCATATTGACCATGGTGACCCATTCTTGCAGAAGTCTGTCAGTGATATCACAGGTAAGTTTGGCCTAATTTAGTTGGAATTATGTATTTCTTAAAACCTTTGTTAGTGATGATGAGTGTAGCTGAGAATATTTTGAAGACAAACCATTTTGACACCTCTACTGAGACATGTTCAGTTTTCATTGATGTTGTGTTTGGTTATTATTCTCATTTCTCACAATATCATACCATGTTTTCACCTTCATTCCAGCACACACACAAATCATATTGACCATGGTGACCCATTCTTGCAGAAGTCTGTCAGTGATATCACAGGTAAGTTTGGCCTAATTTAGTTGGAATTATGTATTTCTTAAAACCTTTGTTAGTGATGATGAGTGTAGCTGAGAATATTTTGAAGACAAACCATTTTGACACCTCTACTGAGACAAGTTCAGTTTTCATTCATGTTGTATTTGGTTATTATTCTCATTTCTCACAATAACGATACCATGTTTCACCTTCATTCCAGCACACACACACACAAATCATATAGGCCATGGTGATCCATTCTTGCAAAAGTCTGTCCATGATATCACAGGTAAGATTGGCCTAATTTAGTTGGAATTATGTATTTCTTGAAACCTTTGTTAGTGATGATGAGTGTAGCTGAGAATATTTTGAAGACAAACCATTTTGACACCTCTACTGAGACAAGTTCAGTTTTCATTCATGTTGTATTTGGTTATTATTCTCATTTCTCACAATATCATACCATGTTTCACCTTCATTCCAGCACACACAGAAATCATATAGACCATGTTGATCCATTCTTGCAGAGGTCTGTCCATGATATCACAGGTAAGATTGGCCTAATTTAGTTGGAAATATGTATATCTTGAAACCTTTGTTAGTGATGATGAGTGTAGCTGAGAATATTTTGAAGACAAACCATTTTGACACCTCTACTGAGACAAGTTTAGTTTTCATTCATGTTGTGTTTGTTTATTATTCACATTTCTCACAATATCATACCATGTTTCACCTTCATTCCAGCACACACAGAAATCATATTGACCATTGGTGACCAATTCTTGCAGAAGTCTGTTCATGATATCACAGGTAAGATTGGGCCTAATTTAGTTGGAAATATGTATATCTTGAAACCTTTGTTAGTGATGATGAGTGTAGCTGAGAATATTTTGAAGACAAACCATTTTGACACCTCTACTGAGACAAGTTTAGTTTTCATTCATGTTGTGTTTGTTTATTATTCACATTTCTCACAATATCATACCATGTTTCGCCTTCATTCCAGCACACACAGAAATCATATTGACCATTGGTGACCAATTCTTGCAGAAGTCTGTTCATGATATCACAGGTAAGATTGGCCTAATTTAGTTGGAATTATGTATTTCTTGAAACCTTTGTTAGTGATGATGAGTGTAGCTGAGAATATTTTGAAGACAAACCATTTTGACACCTCTACTGAGACAAGTTCAGTTTTCATTCATGTTGTGTTTGGTTATTCTCATTTCTCACAATATCATACCATGTTTCACCTTCATTCCAGCACACACAGAAATCATATAGACCATGGTGATCCATTCTTGCAAAAGTCTGTCAGTGATATCACAGGTAAGATTGGCCTAATTTAGTTGGAATTATGTATTTCTTGAAACCTTTGTTAGTGATGATGAGTGTAGCTGAGAATATTTTGAAGACAAACCATTTTGACACCTCTACTGAGACAAGTTCAGTTTTCATTCATGTTGTGTTTGGGCATTATTCTCATTTCTCACAATATCATACCATGTTTTCACCTTCATTCCAGCACACACAGAAATCATATAGACCATGATGATCCATTCTTGCAGAGGTCTGTCCATGATATCACAGGTAAGATTGGCCTAATTTAGTTGGAAATATGTATATCTTGAAACCTTTGTTAGTGATGATGAGTGTAGCTGAGAATATTTTGAAGACAAACCATTTTGACACCTCTACTGAGACAAGTTCAGTTTTCATTCATGTTGTATTTGGTAATTATTCTCATTTCTCACAATATCATACCATGTTTCACCTTCATTCCAGCACACACACACAAATCATATAGACCATGGTGATCCATTCTTGCAAAAGTCTGTCCATGATATCACAGGTAAGATTGGCCTAATTTAGTTGGAATTATGTATTTCTTGAAACCTTTGTTAGTGATGATGAGTGTAGCTGAGAATATTTTGAAGACAAACCATTTTGACACCTCTACTGAGACAAGTTCAGTTTTCATTCATGTTGTGTTTGGTTATTCTCATTTCTCACAATATCATACCATGTTTCGCCTTCATTCCAGCACACACACACACAAATCATATTGACCATGGTGATCCATTCTTGCAGAAGTCTGTTCATGATATCACAGGTAAGATTGGCCTAATTTAGTTGGAATTATGTATTTCTTGAAACCTTTGTTAGTGATGATGAGTGTAGCTGAGAATATTTTGAAGACAACCCATTTTGACACCTCTACTGAGACAAGTTCAGTTTTCATTCATGTTGTGTTTGGGCATTATTCTCATTTCTCACAATATCATACCATGTTTTCACCTTCATTCCAGCACACACACAAATCATATTGACCATGGTGATCCATTCTTGCAAAAGTCTGTCCATGATATCACAGGTAAGATTGGCTTAATTTAGTTGGAATTATGTATTTCTTGAAACCTTTGTTAGTGATGATGAGTGTAGCTGAGAATATTTTGAAGACAAACCATTTTGACACCTCTACTGAGACAAGTTCAGTTTTCATTCATGTTGTGTTTGTTTATTATTCACATTTCTCATAATGTCATACCATGTTTCACCTTCATTCCAGCACACACTCAAATCATATTGACCATGGCGATCCATTCTTGCAGAAGTCTGTCCATGATATCACAGGTAAGATTGGCTTAATTTAGTTGGATTTATGTATTTCTTGAAACCTTTGTTAGTGATGATGAGTGTAGCTGAGAATATTTTGAAGACCAACCATTTTGACACCTCTACTGAGACAAGTTCAGTTTTCATTCATGTTGTGTTTGGTTATTATTCTCATTTCTCACAATATCATACCATGTTTCGCCTTCATTCCAGCACACACACAAATCATATTGACCATGGCGATCCATTCTTGTAGAAGTCTGTCCATGATATCACAGGTAAGATTGGCTTAATTTAGTTGGATTGATGTATTTCTTGAAACCTTTGTTAGTGATGATGAGTGTAGCTGAGAATATTTTGAAGACAAACCATTTTGACACCTCTACTGAGACAAGTTCAGTTTTCATTCATGTTGTGTTTGGTTATTCTCATTTCTCACAATATCATACCATGTTTCGCCTTCATTCCAGCACATACACACACAAATCATATTGACCATGGTGCTCCATTCTTGCAGAAGTCTGTTCATGATATCACAGGTAAGATTGGCCTAATTTAGTTGGAATTATGTATTTCTTGAAACCTTTGTTAGTGATGATGAGTGTAGCTGAGAATATTTTGAAGACAAACCATTTTGACACCTCTACTGAGACAAGTTCAGTTTTCATTCATGTTGTGTTTGTTTATTATTCACATTTCTCATAATGTCATACCATGTTTCACCTTCATTCCAGCACACACTCAAATCATATTGACCATGGCGATCCATTCTTGTAGAAGTCTGTCCATGATATCACAGGTAAGATTGGCTTAATTTAGTTGGATTTATGTATTTCTTGAAACCTTTGTTAGTGATGATGAGTGTAGCTGAGAATATTTTGAAGACAAACCATTTTGACACCTCTACTGAGACAAGTTCTGTTTTCATTCATGTTGTGTTTGGGCATTATTCTCATTTCTCACAATATCATACCATGTTTCATCTTCATTCCAGCACACACACAAATCATATTGACCATGGCAGACCTGCCAACTGTCCCGCATTTTATGGACAGTCCCCAAGATTCAAGTTTAAAACCCGAAAATGCGGGACGCCCCGCATTCTCGCATTTCCGTCCATTGAAAAAAATCATTAAAAAACCAACAAATTGTCCGATATCGTCTGGCACGAAAAGAATTGCGGCGGCGCTTATACCTATTTAAATGCATTGAAAATGTGGTGGCGCTATTAAAAGCCTGATTAGCACGCGTGCTTGCGTGTTAAATTCACGCTGCCCATTGTAATACATTGGATATGTATGAACGTTGCCATTAAAAGGAGGCTATTATTTTCGCCTCATCGCTTCGGTGCATGGTTCATTGATGCAACATTGTATAACCGATGAATTGCGTATCTTTTCGGATTGGTGAAGAGGTTATTTTCAGCTTTTCACTGTGTCAATGTTTCCGAATTCGGAAGGTTCGTCGTAATTTCGTTGGAATTTTGGAAGATTTTTTAGTGTCCCGCATTTGGACTTTCAGGGGTTGGCAGGTCTGCCATGGTGATCCATTCTTGCAGAAGTCTGTCCATGATATCACAGGTAAGATTGGCTTAATTTAGTTGGAATTATGTATTTCTTGAAACCTTTGTTAGTGATGATGAGTGTAGCTGAGAATATTTTGAAGACGAAAACCATTTTGACACCTCTACTGAGACAAGTTCAGTTTTCATTCATGTTGTATTTGGTAATTATTCTCATTTCTCACAATATCATACCATGTTTCACCTTCATTTCAGCACACACACAAATCATATTGACCATGGTGATCCATTCTTGCAGAAGTCTGTCCATGATATCACAGGTAAGATAGGCTTAATTTAGTTGGATTTATGTATTTCTTGAAACCTTTGTTAGTGATGATGAGTGTAGCTGAGAATATTTTGAAGACCAACCATTTTGACACCTCTACTGAGACAAGTTCAGTTTTCATTCATGTTGTGTTTGTTTATTATTCTCATTTCTCACAATATCATACCATGTTTCACCTTCATTCCAGCACACACACACAAATCATATAGACCATGGTGATCCATTCTTGCAAAAGTCTGTCCATGATATCACAGGTAAGATTGGCCTAATTTAGTTGGAATTATGTATTTCTTGAAACCTTTGTTAGTGATGATGAGTGTAGCTGAGAATATTTTGAAGACAAAGCATTTTGACACCTCTACTGAGACAAGTTCAGTTTTCATTCATGTTGTGTTTGGTTATTCTCATTTCTCACAATATCATACCATGTTTCGCCTTCATTCCAGCACACACACACACAAATCATATTGACCATGGTGCTCCATTCTTGCAGAAGTCTGTTCATGATATCACAGGGAAGATTGGCCTAATTTAGTTGGAATTATGTATTTCTTGAAACCTTTGTTAGTGATGATGAGTGTAGCTGAGAATATTTTGAAGACAAACCATTTTGACACCTCTACTGAGACAAGTTCAGTTTTCATTCATGTTGTGTTTGTTTATTATTCACATTTCTCATAATGTCATACCATGTTTCACCTTCATTCCAGCACACACACAAATCATATTGACCATGGTGATCCATCCTTGCAGAAGTCTGTCCATGATATCACAGGTAAGATTGGCTTAATTTAGTTGGAATTATGTATTTCTTGAAACCTTTGTTAGTGATTATGAGTGTAGCTGAGAATATTTTGAAGACAAACCATTTTGACACCTCTACTGAGACAAGTTCAGTTTTCATTCATGTTGTGTTTGGGCATTATTCTCATTTCTCACAATATCATACCATGTTTCATCTTCATTCCAGCACACACACAAATCATATTGACCATGGTGATCCATCCTTGCAGAAGTCTGTCCATGATATCACAGGTAAGATAGGCTTAATTTAGTTGGAATTATGTATTTCTTGAAACCTTTGTTAGTGATGATGAGTGTAGCTGAGAATATTTTGAAGACGAAAACCATTTTGACACCTCTACTGAGACAAGTTCAGTTTTCATTCATGTTGTATTTGGTAATTATTCTCATTTCTCACAATAACGATACCATGTTTCACCTTCATTTCAGCACACACACAAATCATATTGACCATGGCGATCCATTCTTGCAGAAGTCTGTCCATGATGTCACAGGTAAGATTGGCCTAATTTAGTTGGATTTATGTATTTCTTGAAACCTTTGTTAGTGATGATGAGTGTAGCTGAGAATATTTTGAAGACAAACCATTTTGACACCTCTACTGAGACAAGTTCAGTTTTCATTCATGTTGTGTTTGGTTATTATTCTCATTTCTCACAATATCATACCATGTTTCACCTTCATTCCAGCACACACACACAAATCATATAGACCATGGTGATCCATTCTTGCAAAAGTCTGTCCATGATATCACAGGTAAGATTGGCCTAATTTAGTTGGAATTATGTATTTCTTGAAACCTTTGTTAGTGATGATGAGTGTAGCTGAGAATATTTTGAAGGCAAACCATTTTGACACCTCTACTGAGACAAGTTCAGTTTTCATTCATGTTGTGTTTGGTTATTCTCATTTCTCACAATATCATACCATGTTTCGCCTTCATTCCAGCACACACACACACAAATCATATTGACCATGGTGCTCCATTCTTGCAGAAGTCTGTTCATGATATCACAGGTAAGATTGGCCTAATTTAGTTGGAATTATGTATTTCTTGAAACCTTTGTTAGTGATGATGAGTGTAGCTGAGAATATTTTGAAGACAAACCATTTTGACACCTCTACTGAGACAAGTTCAGTTTTCATTCATGTTGTGTTTGTTTATTATTCACATTTCTCATAATGTCATACCATGTTTCACCTTCATTCCAGCACACACACAAATCATATTGACCATGGTGATCCATCCTTGCAGAAGTCTGTCCATGATATCACAGGTAAGATTGGCTTAATTTAGTTGGAATTATGTATTTCTTGACACCTTTGTTAGTGATTATGAGTGTAGCTGAGAATATTTTGAAGACAAACCATTTTGACACCTCTACTGAGACAAGTTCAGTTTTCATTCATGTTGTGTTTGTTTATTATTCACATTTCTCATAATGTCATACCATGTTTCATCTTCATTCCAGCACACACTCAAATCATATTGACCATGGCGATCCATTCTTGTAGAAGTCTGTCCATGATATCACAGGTAAGATTGGCTTAATTTAGTTGGATTTATGTATTTCTTGAAACCTTTGTTAGTGATGATGAGTGTAGCTGAGAATATTTTGAAGACAAACCATTTTGACACCTCTACTGAGACAAGTTCAGTTTTCATTCATGTTGTATTTGGTTGTTATTCTCATTTCTCACAATATCATACCATGTTTCACCTTCATTCCAAGACACACACACACACAAATCATATTGTCCATGGTGACCCATTCTTGCAGAAGTCTGTCAGTGATATCACAGGTAAGATTGGCCTAATTTAGTTGGAATTATGTATTTCTTGAAACCTTTGTTAGTGATGATGAGTGTAGCTGAAAATATTTTGAAGACAAACCATTTTGACACCTCTACTGAGACAAGTTCAGTTTTCATTCATGTTGTGTTTGGTTATTATTCTCATTTCTTACAATATCATACCATGTTTCACCTTCATTCCACCACACACACAAATCATATTGACCATGGTGACCCATTCTTGCAGAAGTCTGTCCATGATATCACAGGTAAAATTGGCCTAATTTAGTTGGAATTATGTATTTCTTGAAACCTTTGTTAGTGATGATGAGTGTAGCTGAGAATATTTTGAAGACAAACCATTTTGACACCTCTACTGAGACAAGTTCAGTTTTCATTCATGTTGTGTTTGGTTATTCTCATTTCTCACAATAACGATACCATGTTTCACCTTCATTCCAGCACACACACACACAAATCATATAGGCCATGGTGATCCATTCTTGCAAAAGTCTGTCCATGATATCACAGGTAAGATTGGCCTAATTTAGTTGGAATTATGTATTTCTTGAAACCTTTGTTAGTGATGATGAGTGTAGCTGAGAATATTTTGAAGACAAACCATTTTGACACCTCTACTGAGACAAGTTCAGTTTTCATTCATGTTGTATTTGGTTATTATTCTCATTTCTCACAATATCATACCATGTTTCACCTTCATTCCAGCACACACACACACAAATCATATAGGCCATGGTGATCCATTCTTGCAAAAGTCTGTCCATGATATCACAGGTAAGATTGGCCTAATTTAGTTGGAATTATGTATTTCTTGAAACCTTTGTTAGTGATGATGAGTGTAGCTGAGAATATTTTGAAGACAAACCATTTTGACACCTCTACTGAGACAAGTTCAGTTTTCATTCATGTTGTATTTGGTAATTATTCTCATTTCTCACAATATCATACCATGTTTCACCTTCATTCCAGCACACACACACAAATCATATAGACCATGGTGATCCATTCTTGCAAAAGTCTGTCCATGATATCACAGGTAAAATTGGCCTAATTTAGTTGGAATTATGTATTTCTTGAAACCTTTGTTAGTGATGATGAGTGTAGCTGAGAATATTTTGAAGACAAGCCATTTTGACACCTCTACTGAGACAAGTTCAGTTTTCATTCATGTTGTGTTTGGGCATTATTCTCATTTGTCACAATATCAATACCATGTTTCACCTTCATTCCAGCACACACAATTAAATCATATTGACCATGGTGACCCATTCTTGCAGAAGTCTGTCAGTGATATCACAGGTAAAATTGGCCTAATTTAGTATTTTGCAATTAAGTATCTTGTGAAATCTTTGTTAGTGATGATGAGTGTTGCTGAGAATATTTTGAAGACAAACCATTTTGACACCTCTACTGAGACAAGTTCAGTTTTCATTCATGTTGTGTTTGGGCATTATTCTCATTTCTCACAATATCATACCATGTTTCACCTTCATTTCAGCACACACACAAATCATATAGACCATGGTGATCCATTCTTGCAGAGGTCTGTCAATGATATCACAGGTAAGATTGGTCTAATTTAGTTGGAATTATGTATTTCGTGAAACCTTTGTTAGTGATGATGAGTGTAGCTGAGTATATTTTGAAGACAACCCATTTTGACACCTCTACTGAGACAAGTTCAGTTTTCATTCATGTTGTGTTTGGTTATTCTCATTTCTCACAATATACCATGTTTCACCTTCATTCTAGCACACACACACAAATCATATAGGCCATGGTGATCCATTCTTGCAGAAGTCTGTCCATGATGTCACAGGTAAGATTGGCCTAATTTAGTATTTTGCAATTAAGCATTTTGTGAAATCTTTGTTAGTGATGATGAGTGTAGCTGAGTATATTTTGAAGACAAACCATTTTGACACCTCTACTGAGACATGTTCAGTTTTCATTCATGTTGTGTTTGGTTATTCTCATTTCTCACAATATCATACCATGTTTCACCTTCATTCCAGCACACACAGAAATCATATAGACCATGGTGATCCATTCTTGCAGAAGTCTGTCCATGATGTCACAGGTAAGATTGGCCTAATTTAGTATTTTGCAATTAAGCATCTTGTGAAATCTTTGTTAGTGATGATGAGTGTAGCTGAGAATATTTTGAAGACAACCCATTTTGACACCTCTACTGAGACAAGTTCAGTTTTCATTCATGTTGTGTTTGGTTATTATTCTCATTTCTCATGTCATACCATGTTTCACCTTCATTCCAGCACACACTCAAATCATATTGACCATGGCGATCCATTCTTGCAGAAGTCTGTCAGTGATATCACAGGTAAGATTGGCCTAATTTAGTTGGAATAATGTATTTCTTGAAACCTTTGTTAGTGATGATGAGTGTAGCTGAGAATATTTTGAAGACTTACCATTTTGACACCTCTACTGAGACAAGTTCAGTTTTCATTCATGTTGTGTTTGTTTATTATTCTCATTTCTCACAATATCATACCATGTTTCGCCTTCATTCCAGCACACACACAAATCATATTGACCCATTCTTGCAGAAGTCTGTCAGTGATATCACAGGTAAAATTGGCCTAATTTAGTTGGAATTATGTATTTCTTGAAACCTTTGTTAGTGATGATGAGTGTAGCTGAGTATATTTTGAAGACAAACCATTTTGACACCTCTACTGAGACAAGTTCAGTTTTCATTTATGTTGTATTTGTTTATTATTCACATTTTTCACAATATCATACCATGTTTCACCTTCATTCCAGCACACGCACATCATTGACATGGTAACCCATTCTTGCAGAAGTCTGTCCATGATGTCACAGGTAAGATTGGTCTAATTTAGTTGGAATTATGTATTTCTTGAAACCTTTGTTAGTGATGATGAGTGTAGCTGAGTATATTTTGAAGACAAACCATTTTGACACCTCTACTGAGACAAGTTCAGTTTTCATTCATGTTGTGTTTGTTTATTATTCTCATTGCTCACAATATCATACCATAACATAACATAACAACGGCGCTTGATATAACGCAATACCAAAAATATGAACATTGCGCTTTACAAATATACAAAAAATAACAACAGCAAAATACATTAGAAAATATGTTTTAAGACCCTTTTTAAAAGATTCAACTGTTAGAGCAGTGCGAAGTGTAGCCGGTAACTGGTTCCAGAGGGTTGGACCAGACACACTAAATGAACCATCACCAATTTTTGTCTTACTCCTGGGGATGACAAGGCGAGTAATATCAAGCTCAGAGCGAAGGCCCTTCCTAGGTGGAATGTAGGTAGCGATGTAGTCAGTGAGATATATCAGTGATAGTCCATTTACCGCTTTGAATACGTGAAGAATAATTTTAAATCGAATTCGTTTATCAACCGGTAACCAGTGAAGCGAGTTTAACAAAGGGGATGTAGAATGACTCAAGTGGTGAGGATATAGATACAAAGGGGGTGATTCTTGAAGAAATTCATTGGGTTTGTGTACAACAATTAACAGAATGTTCTTTTTGCCAAAACCAAATATATTTTACTGTCCTGACAGTTTTGGCCATTGGTCGAAGGCCATCATCGGAGTGATGGTGCTTGATCTTTCCTTCTGGTTGATTGGTCACCAACAGAGGGCGCACTAGGTCGAAACTGTCAGGTCAGTAAAATATTTGGTTTTGGCAAGAAGAACATTCTGTTAATTTATAAGGTGGTGATTGAATATGAACCAGTGGAAGGGGGATCTTTGTTTACGTGTTGGAGATGGAGATCTTAAATTTAAATAAAATCGGTATATTTTGTTCGAACTAAATTATAGATTTGTTAGGCATAGGGGAGTTTCTGAGAATTGCGATAAGTACCAAATTAATTTGCTGGGAACGTTGCTGTACATGAGAATTAAGTATAGTATTAAAAGCCAAACAAAAAAAGAAACTTGCGCTAATAATTATTGAGATGATGAAATAGCAATAATAATTATAGTAATTATAATATGTACATGTACTTTTATACAAGTTTTGTGACCTTATTTGCTGTAGAAGTGATTATGTAATGGGACTAACTACCATAGCAGTGAATACAATTTTTGAATATATTGCCCTGCATTACAAGCAGGTTGCAGTTTGCACTTATCACCTGTGTGGGTCTGCAGTCATAGGTTGAATACAGTACCGCTCCTTTAAAAGATACTAATTTTACAGGTGTGAGTGATCAGCATGATAATGATATGATCCAGGTCTTTATCAATGTTCTTTGACATCTATGGTTCAATGCATAGGTTGTAGTGCAGGGCGATATATTCAAAAATTGTATTCATTTATTGCTATGGTAGTTAATCCTGTTATATCATTACTTCTACGGTAACACACATAGCCGGGGGAGCTGGGGTGCAAATTGGTTCCACACCCACAGAAATTTCCAGGAAAAAATAGGGTGGGCAAAGAAGAGTAAAGTGTCATTAAAATGACTATGGGAAGAAAAATTGACAATTGACGCGATTCCAAATACAGCGCGCCACCAACGACGGCAGTGAAAATTGGCATTTCCCGTGTCTGGGGTCGACATCCCTTTTCATCAACCATAGCTGACCATGTTTGTGATTATTACTCTAAAAACACAATGTTTTATAGTACTTTTTGAAATTTTTTTAGATTTTCTGTGTTGAAGTGAAATATTGCAGTTTGATATTCACAGATGTCCTTTTCTAAAACCCGCAAACTTGATGTTGATACTAGTTGTTTCCTTTTTGTTATACATTTTCTAAAACCGCCCTTTTTTGTTTTTAAACTTTACGATGCTTTTCAGCCCGATACGCGCGAGCCTATAGTCAATGCGAAGTAGGCCTAGGCCTGTCCTTTTTTAATGGAAAACGCATAGGTTTTATTTTGGTTATTAGAATAAATTGTTTTAATTCTTTCTGAATTTATTGTTTGTTCAATACGATAATAATATAACATCAGCATACTTAAGAACATCCATACTAATAGGTGTTGCGTTTTTGTAATCGGCCTACATTTTCTAAAAATGGGGTTTTTTTAATTATATTAGGCTACTATCAAACATTAAAAAAAATTACGATCACAATAAAAACACTTTGTAGGCATAGCCTACCGCATAAAAATAACATTTATTTTTTTGTTAATATTTCAATTTGAGACTTTAATGCCTAAGTTCAACAATACCTCATAGAGTTCTAGCATTATAATAAAGATGAAGAAAGTTTCAAACTGCAAAAGAGTAGGCCTACGTTAATTTTAAAAGATCATTATTTTAAGGCATATCAAGAAAATACGCATGAAACAACTTCTTAACTTTAGAACCAAATAGGCCTATGCTAGATAGACCTTTGGTGTTTTCAGTTTAAAATGATAGCCTATTGTACGTGTAATGTATAATAATTACAGTAACACAATTTTCAAAAATGCCTCCTTTGGCCCCCATGAACCAGATCGTGTAACAATTAAGGTTTAAATTTGACAATTGTCATGCCCGATTTTAATATTAATTCATGTTTGTTTTTCATATTTTATTTTTACTTCGCTTTCTTGCATGTCATACCATCTTTATTTCATCTTTCCCTTTAATAATTCATAACCCAAGGAAATTTATTTCTTAATGTAGGCCTAGGCCTACTCCCAAATAACACACGTTGGTTGGAATGAGTTTCTTTTTAGACATATTATCGGTCGCCCCAATATTGAAAAATCAAAAACTTTTTCAAATAAATATTCAATTGGACAATTTTAAACACCTAGGCCTAGGCCTATAGGCCTACATGTTTTTTTTTAAAGAAAAAGAAAATGAGAAAGATTAAAATCTTTCCCATTTTCTTTTTCTTTCTCGTGAAATTATAAGTCAACACTGTGAAAAGAACTGAACTGTATAGTGTAGCCCAACCTTTACGGCATTGTGGACTTTGGCCAAATTGGAAGGGTGTAAATGCGGAGGGTCGACATTTCTTGCATATTAAATAATGGATCAGGCCCATGGATCAAGGACTCAACCTAAAGTAAAGAGGTCAAATCTGGTGATGGACGCATTGTTTAGGTTAGGCCTGCTTCATTTGAGACTGAAGGGGCGAACCGGGACACCCCCCCCCCCACACACACACACCGATTTACGGTGAAGGATATACTGTACAATAAGGGACAATTTGCAGTTCATGTTTTTGACAAAAACAAGATAACTTAACATGCTTAACAATGTAGTTTGGAGGCCATTATAGGCCTAAATGAAAATGAAAACGTGCCTATTCATACAGAAGGGTAGGCCTATTGAGGGGCTGAGCCCCAGCCCCAGTTCATAAGCCTATGTAATTTTGTTGACAGAATTGCACCACGAGAGTTTATTTTAAAAATTAACAGATTTATTAATTTTGTTTAGTGCAAGTATATATTTTCTCCCGACATTATACATTGGGGCCAAAGTGTTTTGTTTATAGGGCTATAGAAGGAAATGGCTTCTAAATTTACGACCTTTCGTGATCATACAGTAGGCCTACATCATGCTACAAAGAGCGTTTCAAAATGTCACACGAAAAATGCTTTAAAACAATTAATTCATATCTATTAAAGTTTGTAAAAAGGTTATAAATGTAAAACATCTATAGGCCTAGGAAAAAAATAATAAAAATAAAAAACAAGACAAGCGTTCAAAACATTTATGAAAACCAAAAGCTTTTATCTTAATCATGTATCACGCATGGTAATAACTATGGGAAAAGTTATCCAAACAAGAAATAAAAAGGCACGCAATTTGTGTTTTAGATTAAATTTCCTATTTGCTATTATAGGCCTACCCAAACTCGAAAATTGACATTTTGACATCGGGTTTATAGGCTTAGATGGTCGATCAGAGACATCAACATTTTTGACATCTAGTTTTAACCGTAGATGGTTGAATAGGAATAGAGTACATTTGAAATTCGAAAACGTTTTAATCGTATTAAAAAAAAAATGCTTTACGCTGTTCATGCTGTTAAAATATGTATTGAATATTTCGTTATTCTAAATATTGAGAATTAGGCCTACTTTACTTAAAACAAACAAGGTTTAAAAATTGGTTTTTTTTAAGGATATGCATGAGGGTCTAAGTAAGTAGGCCTATCCCCAATCATATTTTTTTTAATCAAGTCTATTATAGGCCTACTTACAACAAAGCTTAAAGACCAGAAAGTGTTTTCTTTTCTTGTATACGAGAGCCTAAAGTATTTTCCCTAGCGCCTCGGAAAGTTCGGAAAAGTTTGAAAATAAGGGTTTAATTGATGCCCATTATTTTGTGTGGGAATAGGCCTAACACTCTGAACATTCACAGAGGTAGGCCTAAACCATGACTGTCAAAATTAACTTTAAAAAGGAGGCAGAAATTTAAAAAAAAATCATCGTTTCCGTTTCCTTGGTCGACGGTTCATCGTCGACGCGTCGTGGATGTCGACTTTTACCCATGATGCTCTGCGCGAAGTAGATCAGCCAGGCGTGATCGTAGGTGGCGCGCTGTATTTGGAATCGCGAGAATTGGGGACAGAAATTTGGCTTTGCCCCCTCACACTAAAATGCTGGTTATGCTGCTGACCTTACACATACTGCACTGGTACAAGGTCACAAAACTATGTTATTATTAATTGTGTTTTTCTCCTCTTTATAATTTCAGTATTAAATCCAGTTCCATTTCATTCATGCAGTTCTTCATTCCCAATTATGGACACCATGGTGTATGATTTGCACAGTTACGTGTGTAGGATTATTTTGGGGTACCCATTTGGTACACCATTCCTGTCTGGATGTTGGAGACAGAAGACCTGAATTCCGCGCGAGCACTAGAGTGCTCAAACACTTGCGAATGTGCATGCTTTTGGTGTATGCACTGAGCGCTTAAGTACCCACACAGATGTGAGGGTCTTCTGTTATCCAATATCGTAACCAGTGAAAGTCTAGTTTTTAGTTCCGGAATTTAGTGCAATTTTCAATTTGATTTACAATTGATGCTTTAATGCAGTTCTCAATTAAATTAAATTCTCACAATTTTTCAATTTATATGAAATTAATTTTATTCAATTCTGATCTCAATTCAATTCAATTCTCACCTTTTTTCAATTTCTATGAAATCAATTTCTCAAATAAATTTATATTCAGTTCAGGAAATGAGAACTATTCTTTGATTGGTAAGATTCATTTTAGATTAGTAGTGTTCACTTGAGAGTAGTAATAGTAGTTATCTATATTATATAGAACATAGATTTAGTCAGTATTCGTGGTAGTAGCTTCAAGTTAGTAGTGACGTCAGTCCTTTTTTGTGGGTGCGCCACTAGCGTACCGACAAACTGCCCTTGTACGCGTGCATCTGTGCTCTGCCCGATTAACTTTACACACGATTCAATAAACATGCACATATGTCACTACCGAACTTGAGGTGAACCAAATTACAATAGAACATAGATCTGCATCGTAATCCCCAACCAAATTTATGTATGAGGTGAGTTATATTTGCACAAATTTCTGGTGATAATGGCAAATATGCAATCCTGTACAAGCCATTAGGGAACAAACCAAAAGATCGATGACGTCCTATAAACATAACTAGTGTCATTTCTCAGCTGACCCCCTCCCTCCCTGCCAGAAACGTAATAATGAAATGTTGAAAATGTGAACATAATGACACATTCTTCAGACCGATGTTTTTGTACAAACATAATCGAGTATTTTTACCCCCCCCTCCCCCCCTAAACGAAACTAGGACGTCGTCGGTCTTTTGGTTTGTTCCCTTACAGGTCAGCTGTCAATCAATTATGGGCGTGCTGATGTCTGGGACTTGCTCTGGTCAAGCTGATGGTGTATGTGATCTGTGGCATACCAGGGGGGTATCAATATTTGGTGGTGACCCTCCCCTTAATTTGACCCCTCCTCCTTCAGTCATGGGAGGGGGCTTGCCTGCTCCCAAGCAAGTTTATTCAAATCTATGAGGAAGCCCATGTTGCCATGTACACACTGGATTTGGGTTTATACAGGTTGATAGTCTGGATAATCCTAACCTTGAACCTTAACTTTAAGTTACTCTTTTTGGACTTAAGGCCCTATGGCATAGTGGGAATTCTTACCTTTTTCATAATTATTATATGAATATGGTAGAGACATCATCATAAATAAAATTTACCAGAATATTATATTAATGAAATTCCATCATTGTGGAAATTATTTTATTTCTTTGTCATTGTTACATCACATTCATAACCAGTCACTCACAATATATGATACACATTAGCTGTAAAAATAATATGGGACTCCTCGCCACAACTGAGCCCGGATGTCGCCAGTGCCACTATTGAGATATGCTCCATCGAACTTAACAATAAACAATATTTTATTGATTTTTCACTACTTAAATGTCAAGTACTATAGACATGATATACATCATTTTAAAGCTAATTTCAAGCAGAATATTTTGGTTGAATATCTCAAAAATGATGATTGGCGACATCCGGGCTCAGTTGTGGCGAGGAGTCACATATGATTGTGTATAGCAAAACTTTGTACAGTTACTGCGATGTTGCAAATACTTATACTTGGTTTTGATTTAATTTTGTTACTTTTTACACAAAATGCTGATATTAATATTAGTAATTAATTGCAAGCTGAAATAACAAGATACAAGAAACCACAACCAATCTAGCTATTTCGGCCGTTTAAATGACATATCACAATGGCATTGTTGACCTGACAAACATAACATGTGATTCTATTTAGGTGCAACTTACTCCCCATTCCAAAAAAATACAGCACTCATTTTTTGGGATTAAAAAAATATTATCAAGATCTGCCAAATGAAACATAGCTCAATCCTAATCATTCAGTCAGTCCTAACTGGAGATAAAAGAAAAAGTTTCCTATTTTACTGATTTTTTTTGAAAAAGAGCCAAAAACATGCATTTTGGCATGTTTTCTGACAATCAAGTCACAAAAATCACAGACTTGGAACAAGTCTAAGCATTCAAAATCTTGAGTATATGCTGGAAGTTGAATGAAACATGTCTTTTCCAAAATTTAGAATGCATAAACTGAAATTAGTCTTTGTCTTTGGAGAATCCCCTCAGGGGCATTTTTCTGACAGTTCATACATGAACAGATCATTTCATGAAAAACTGCACAAATATAATGTCTATAAACATAATTATATGTGACACAGTCTGGTCTATGGAGGCCAAAGGAGGCATTTTTGAAAATTGAGTTACTATCACTTTTACCTTAAGCTATCATACACTGAAAATACCAAAGGGATAGCATACTTGGTTCTGTTAATTCTGAAGTTTTGTGATGTCTACTTTCTTATGTATTTTATTGTTTTATCTCAATCTCAAATTTGCCACCTTTGGCCGCCTCCGTGGACCAGACTGGCACATATATATCGTACATGCCTTTTCTCAGTGACAATACCATACACATTTAACGCTTTTGAAGGTACGATTATGAAATTGATAGGTGGGTTATGAATGTTTCGACAGTATTTTTTATGGGACATCAGAGTACATCAGACATATCGAATTGCATTCTGAATATGAAGAATGTCCTGATGATATCAAATAATTTTGATTTTTTGAAATTCGCAATACAATACACATTTTTATGGCAAATGATTAAAAATTGATATTTTTGATATTTAACAATCCTCGAAGTAAACTTTATAAATCTAATGCTATGTACTTAAAGTTTATGTAGCTGGGATGAAAAGTCAACGATCAATTGAAAATTTTGACCTTTCGTATTGAAGATGTGGATTTTTTCCCCAAAACACCAAAAAAAAGGTAAAAAAAAAAAAAATGTATATCTTCAATATGAAAGGTCAAAATTTTCAATTGATCGTCAGCTTTTCATCACATCTACATACACTTGAAGTACATATCATTAGATTTAGAAAGTTTACTTGAAGACTGTTAAATATCAAAAAATTTTAAATATCAAATTTTAATAATTTGTCATAAAATTATATTGCGAATTAAAAAAAATTATTTGATATCAGAAGGATATTCCTCATATTCAGAATTCAATTCGATATGTCTGATGTGCTCTCATGTCCCACAAAAATCAGCGCCGGATTTACCTTTTGGGGGCCCTGGGCCAGGCCAAAATTTGGAGGCCCCAAACGCACCATGAGTAAGGCAAGTGGCCAAGTTTTTAAATTTTACTAGGACATTTGTGCGCGAAAAAATTTCAATTTTATTTTTTTAGACTATTTGCATGATTTTAGCCCGAATTGAAGCTGAATTTTGCTATATAATATGCCAGTGCGCCACTTCTACAGTAATGCAAGTAATCTTAGGATTATTAGTAACATTAGGATTGTCAAGCAAACCAGTTCCTGCATACGGTTAATCCACTGCAGCAATACAGAGTGTGTGTGCTGGTCACATTATGTACGGGGTTGCTGCACTTCACAGTATTTTGCATTTGACATACAAGGGATTGAGGTTCTAACCCCGATATTGATTGATTGGTGGCATATCAGAAAAAGTCTGTGGACTCCAGCCTGTTTTAGGCTAAAATGGAAGATACACACTGTTGAAACGTGGAAGCATGGAAATAAAAACCTCGCCAAAATGCCACACAGTATGGAAGGAAGTTTTCCAATGAAAGGATTGGCGCGTTCAGTCATTCCTCTCCACTTCTTGTCAGCGTTCTTCGCACTCTTTTCTATCATTCATGACACATTGAAGAAGCAATAATTTATAACTTATTTGGCCTAGGAACCCATGGTAAAGGTTTGGACTGTACAAGGCTACAAAAAGGTTGCAAAATCCATCCACCGAATTGTTAACTCAACTTGCAAAATTAAATTAGATTGAAACAAAATTTATGACAAAGCTCAATGGGCAATGACACTGATAGTTTCACACCCATTTAACCATTGTTTCTTTTTTTTATATCCCGTTTATAAGGAGAGATGCCATAGAGTATGCTAGGCTAAAAACATTGCTATGTCTCAAAGCCCCCATGCACGTTTGTTTTTCTTAGCGCATCCATGTCAGCTGAAACAGCAAATTCATTTGCTATTTCCATTTTTTTTAGTATTTTGCAGTAAAATCATGAAATTCTAAGACATATTTTGTAGAAAATTTACTTGTTTCGATACTCGCATTTTATTAGGTATAAAACAATTGATATTGTACTTCAATTGTGTAAATCAACCACAATGTTAAGCTGTGTTCTTTTGAACACTCAAAAGTAGTCTTTTAAAAAAATCTTTAAAAAAACATGCATTATGCATTTGTTTTGAAACTGCCATGGGCTTTTAGACACCACATTTTTTTACAGTAGTGTGTGCACATTGTTCCACAATTCTAAATATAATTATTTACCAATAACCAATGTGATGCAATCAAGGTAAATGAGTCTGTAGTTGATCAAAATCAAAATTCAGTTTTCAATTTCCTTACATGAGCCATTCTCAGAGCTTTATTTTGCTGAAAACATTGCTCAGAACAATAAAATACAAAGGAAGTTGAATACTATTCCCGACATCCGGCTCATTTTGCTTGATCACATCACAAATTTGACAATTTTTAAACGGGTGCCTGGATAATGGGAAGAGTAAACACGAGAAGCGTGGGGTCTGAGCCATTGCACACTATGGGGACATTTGTTTACGAATCATCTTGTGGTGGATAATCTGTGTTGTCAAGATCGAGAGGTGCCTTACGCTTCTTGACAAGGTGAAAAGTGATCATGTCGCCATTATTGCGCACTTTCTTCACACCCGCATATTTGAATTGGTAGTGTGGATGAAGTTCCTTCATGGTGTCTTCTCGTACTTGGATATGATTGGCTACTCCAGTGGAGTCCATATGACTTGCCACACTGACGGTTTCACCCCAAATGTCATAACATTTCTTAGTGGTGCCTATAACCCCTGATGAAACCTCTCCATGATTGTACCCAATGCGCAACATGAACGTGCCATCATCGCCTCCTACAAATTTTAGACACTCATCGTTGAACATCTGTAACTTGTTCATCATTTCTATGGCAAAATCCATCATAGTGAGCAGGTCTTTGTTGCTGTCCTCATCAGATGATGTTTTTGGATGCAGACCACATGCAGCTATATAAGTAGAACCTATAGTCTTTAGTTTTTCCACATCTTGAAACCTCTTTTCATCCAGAAGGCTGTCAAACTCACTAATAAGCACATACGGGAAACAAATTTGCTCTACTCCTTTCTACTTATCCTCATAGTAAGTAAAATTTATAATGCTGGCAAAAATGACTGCCACATTTTTTGTGATTTTGGGAATATGTATCTGATTGAACCATTTGTTGTCTGACAAATGAGGGTATGATATGCCCCAGAAAAGTTTCAATCTCTCTTTTCATGACCTGCAGATCCTCTTTATCTTTTGCCACGTTCACTCCTCCATAATAATTGAGACGGACATTTATTTCAAATTCCCGATTCAGGAACCACACCAGAATTAGGAGCAGGATTAAAATGACAGCTAGTTCCACTGTCATTGTCTCGCCCATGCTTGGATTTGGCCCGGACACTGGTGTGGTCATTGGCGAACCTGTCGTTAACATGCTATTGGTGCTGCCACTTTCTGGGCACTGCTTGATGCTGACAAACAGAACTGCCCACATGACTACTGCGCACAGAACTGCCAACACCGTTTTCATCCACAAATTCAGCTGAATAAAGTTACAGAAATGTAATAGTGCCACCACAATAATGAATAAGTAGAACTGGTTGACACGAACCCCCGTTTCTGTAGAGCAGCTACTGTTGATGAATACTGCTAGCGCAGGTAGGCCGAGAATAACTGCCCCTATGATGTGACGAGGATACCACAGATGAAAGAAACTTAATTTATATTTACTAAGCATCGGGTGCTGAGCAAAGAAGGCATCACGTAGAGTAATTAGAAGAACTAAAAGTTGCAGCACAAGTGTAATTAGAAATAAAATGGTCCAATAAACCTCCTTTTCAAATACTAGAAAGCAGCCAATTGCTATGAGTACATAGACAACACACCCAATTATCACATCAAATACAGTATTGTAGCAATTGGTTGAAATTGTTTCAGATGGGTGTCGCCCAGTTTGATGTGGATCGTTCCTTGAATTGGAATTAGCATTTGGATTGAATTGAGCACGGAATAGATTTTCAGTTGAATTCTTGTTGAATGCTAGTAAGAGCAAGGATTCTCGAGTAATGGTAAGAGGTTACCAACAGGTGGTTTGTAAAAGTGGGCCTCTTTACCCTCAGTCTGAATCAACTCCATTAACTGGACATCTCTGTCTCTCCCATTGAGGGCATTGCTCTCTTGATAGTGTTGGCCTTGAATGTCTAATAGATATGGGGTTGGACTGGGTCCACCATTTTTTGGTCCTCTGCTGGGTACCTGGTTCAGAAAAAAAAAACATGAGAAAATGTGAAAATAGTTGCCAGTAAACAAGCCTATTTCAGTTTTATGGTTGATGTTGGTAATTATTACCCGATACCTTGGTTATTTTCATGGCTGGAAGATGAATTTGCTCCCTGTAAATGATGCCCAGTACTTTGGAGTTAGAATATTTATACTACACTTGCTTCCACAGAAGTATGGCACTCTCTTGCTCTGATTGACACATGTACTGTTAATGAGTGACATACGTCGGGCTTTGATGAATGCCGATCGCTTCTTTGACGTGAATAATCTACAAATCAGATTAGGGGTCTGTTAATGTTAGACGATTGACTTCGGCAATCAGAACCCCACGTACGTGTTGATGCTGTATATGCTCCCAAAATGTAACTAAAAAAGTGCCATTCTTCTCTGCCAGGAAGTGTAAAGCAGATGATAACTATGTCTATGTATTAAAGTTATTTCAGCAGGGTGAAAGTGCATGCATATTCAAAGAGCAATGTCGGGTCAGTGGTCACAAACATCGATACATATTACTAAAAACGCATGCATGTTCGTAAACTAGTTTTGGTAGTCCCCTCGAACCTATAGACAAATCCAATTTCACGCATTCCTACACCTGTGGCAGCCATAGCTGGGTCCCTGCTGGGTCTATCTCACCTGAAATGTGAAATGATGAGGCCTTGGTGGAAATTTTAAACTGCATTCCATCACACGAGTTACACATAGCCAAAAGGATGATGATAGTTTACAACACAACTCGGCAAAGCCTTTTTGAATGGAACAGTCCATATTTCACCTCATGAAAATATTTTCACCATTGTACTCATAAATATTCAATATTTGTATACTATATATTATGAGTAGGTTTTTAAAAGTAATCAAGCTGGGATACATATACTTGAATTATGACGTAATTCCACTCGCCCTTCCTATAATGCATTGAACTTCCCTGGTTATTTCCCATCTCCAATATGATTATTCCATGACTAGCTTAAACAAAAATATTTAAAAGAACAGTATACACCTAATTGGTAAGTACACTTCAAGGCTAAAAGTCCATTTGACTTCCTCAAGACAGTGATCAAAAGGTGGTGTATCTGTAGTCACTTCACACAGCATCACAAACTACAGATACACTGAAATACAATATTTCATCTTGACAAAACCAATTTGTTTTACTGACCTGACAGTTTCAACCATCTTGGACGATGGTCATCTTCAGAGTGATGTTTTTTTTACTTCTGTACACCAACAGAGGCGCACCAGCGCCAGAAGTGGATCGTATACATGACTAAGGTAATGGGCCCCTCGTCTCTGTTCATGGTGTTCGGTGCTCTCTTCCTTAGCCAGATTGCTTCACGGATACGGCTGGCTCCCGAATTACATTCTTTTTCAATGACTTGGGCATCTTTCCAATTGATAACATGATTTTGTTGTACGGCATGATCCGTAATTGCTGATCATCATCACTCTGAAGATGACCATCGTCCAAGATGGTTGAAACTGTCAGGTCAGTAAAACAAATTGGTTTTGTCAAGATGAAATATTGTATTTGAGTTTCTACAAACTTAATGAACCTCTTCAAGAATACAGGTATACTGTCTTTGATCTTGTGTGTATCACACACAGACACTACTGTTTCAAGAAAGCCAAATGGCCTACCTGATCAGACATTTCTGGCATTTTTCCACTGTGACAGATGTTGCATTGTAAGTTCTCACCAGTAATTTTTGTTTCTTGGTTGGGATTTTCTGCTCCATTGATTATAACCTTGTTCACAGTTTTATTCTAATTTTTAAAGTTTGTCACTGTCTGCAAAACACTCATTTCCTTGCATAAAATTTCAATTCAGGTAGAGGGGCACATGTTTATACTGTCAATCACAGATATTCATATGTAAATGCACCTATAAATGTGGACACACAGAACCGTGGACCATCCTCAGTTCCTAATGCATTCGTAGTTCAGAGACATCCTGGCTGCTGACTTGTTCTTTGTTTGCCGCACACCTGTACAAGCAAGTAGTTTGGCTTGAACCTCCACCATCAGTCAGGGCCCTTCCCTACTCCCGAACAAGTTTAGATATAAGGAAGCCTTTGTTTGGTAAAGGACACTACGAATTGGGAATTCTCTTTCACAATCTCTTTGTAACTACAGTCCACCTTCCTTATCCTGGTATCTGTTATCCAGATGTGAGATCTTCATAGGAAAACATGTTTTCAATGCTTTGATAATTTATTTCATGCTCTGAAGCACTAAGGATAATAGGATATACATGTCATATCAAAAAGTACCTCAAGTCAGAAAAGCCTGTATTAAGATAAAAGGTATAAAAATAAACTTTCAAAATATTTACAAACTAATAAAGAAAAAAAGACACTTTTCTTCATGTATCCAAAAGTATCACATCAAATGTTTTTAAAATGTTACAAGTGTTTCAATAACATTTAAATGTCAAGTTATATAAAGGTCATGAAAACATTTTAAAATGTTTGATATGAAAAAATACTACAATATTTTAATGTCCAAACGTTATTGCAATTTATTTTGTCAACATTTTACATTATGTTAGAACATTTTGCATGAAGTTTTTTAAAATGTTTTCTGAATGTTATTAAAACATTTTATACCCTTTATATAACCCAACATTTAAATGCTTTCTGTAAAATGTTTTGTTTGCTGGGAAGGTACCTTTTGATATGACATGTTGCATATTGATGTTGCACACAGCACTCACATGTTATTACCTATTCGCCCTTTCCACAGATCCGCCATCTTGCTACCAAAATGAGGTTCTCCCTGCAAACGCATGCGAAATAAGTGCATTTTTGTTTATTGCACTTTTCTAGCAATGCACCAGAAGGCTTTTGCAAAGCGTATGCGGTAATTAAAACATGCATTTGACAGGCATACACAATATGCACTTTGCGAGTAGAACCTCATTTTGAGATGACCGTGCGATCGGTGAATCAAGTAATCTTGTTTTCCCAAATTTAGCACTAAACATTCTGAAAATTCCCATATCCGGAATTTTCACTTATCCCATCATGGCTGGATAGAAGAGATTGGGTTGTTTTATTAACATAGCACAGACAGCACCATAAATAAAATTTACCACAAAACTATATTATTCAATGAAATTCCATCATTGTGGAAATCATTTTATTTCTTTGTCATTGTTACATCACATTCATAACCAATCACTCACAATATATGACACACATTAGCTGTAAAAAGAATATGATTGTGTATAGCAAAACTTTGTACAGTTAACCTTACAAAGTGCATTACTGCTATGTTGCTTGGTTTAAGTCATGCAATATAAGATACATGTCATTGATATAATTATTTCAAAAGATTTGTGCGTTGCCTTGAGGTATTAAAAAAAAACTTTGCAAACTAATTTGAATATCGAAATATTTCCATTCACCAGATGTGTACATCTATTTCAATCTGAAAATGCAAAGGGCATCTTTCTGACAATGCGTGGAGATACCATTTTATCATTTTGTGAACAACTTAAAAAAAATGAAAATGTTAATAAACATATAATATTGCTTTAAGGACAATGTAGACCTTTTTCCAGTGACAATACCACATCTTGTTTTATTTCTTCTTTACTGTAAACATGGACATTTTCACACTACATTTACTTTCGCATTCCAAACTGCTACCGGAAAAATAACATGTGAATATATTCCTTCTGTCTATAGGTCAATGAAGGAAATTCAGAATAGCATATTTAAAACAAGTTCAAAATTGGCAAAGCCCAAAAAATTAATCGCACAAGAATGTCCACTTTTACAGTAATGCAAGTAATCTTAGGATTATTAGTAACATTAGGATTGTCAAGCAAACCAGTTCCTGCATACGGTTAATCCACTGCAGCAATACAGAGTGTGTGTGCTGGTCACATTATGTACGAGGTCGCCGCACATCACAGTATTTTGCATTAATATACAATGGATTGAGGTTCTTATTCCGATATTGATTGATTGGTGGCATATCAGAAAAGGTCTGTAGCCTCCAGCACCATGCCATTGGAAATGATTTGTCCTTTTTGCTGATCTACTGTTTTAAGATATCGAGGACTCCGGGCAACAAAGACTCCTCTCCATTAACTCCCTATGTATTGTCATTTACTTATGAATAACATTAACCAGGGGAGCTAATGGAGATACGACTTTGTTGCCCTGAGCCCTTGATATATAACACAATATTTTGACACATATTCTGCTAAATTTTGCTGGTCTGAACTATTTTGTATTTGTTTTATTTTTGTTTCAAAAACATACATGTTTGAACCTATGGGTAAAATACAATTGTGAGCTATTATATGTGTGATTCTGAAATTGATAGTAAGTATGGAAATTAAAACCTTGCCAAAACAGCATGAAAGGAAGCTTGTTCATTAGCTTGTTCATTCGGGCTTCTAAAACCTTTGTCAGAGTTCTTTTGCACTTTTTTTCCCGTAAACATGGAAGAAGGGTTCTGATTGGCTAATTAAATCATGCCATGTACTATCAGCCTCTCATTCGTTGAACAAGCCATGTGGCACTGAGCGACCCTGATATGAGCTGGTTTTCACATGATAAGAAGGGTGCATGCATTGATACGTGCGAAGGGACCACACGCATATTTATGTCACAGATTATACCCAAATGTAATACAGCATACTGGGGAAGATCAAAAGAAAGAAACCAGTTAACTTCAATTTTACATGCATGGTTTATCAATGAGGATGCATATTATTTATTTTTGTATATGTATATATTTTTTAACATGACAACCGCTTTTTAAGTACAGGGATTTGCAACCAAGAATACCGTGTTGTACTAGAAAAATGAAATATACAGCAATAAATTGTAATTATTAAAACTTGAGGGCACATTTTATCTTTGTTATATACTTATGCTACAAATATGGTAATTCATACAAGTCCCGTTTCTTCCATATACAATGTATAATATCTATATTACCTAAAAGTTGATTTATTACAGGCACAATACAGATTAAACACCTTTATTTGCTTAATCCTAAAAGAAAAGAAATAAAAAATTGGATGCTGTACACGACTAAATCTAAATAATAATAGTAAAAAAATGGATAGTAATTCATATAACTAAGCAGCAAATTATTAATGATATTTGAAAGCAACTAATTTTGTACATTATTCCAAGTAGTATTAAAAGCAAAATCAAATATAAACATTTCAAAGTGCACACATGTATTCAATTTACAGTACAATACTGTTATCTTTACAATTTTACAATGTCTGAGCATCCAGTGTTTCAACGATAAAAGTCATATTTGAGTAGATTTTATTTACATCATGCAGAAATATACAATATCACATCTTCAGCCCCATTTACAGCAGAGGTATAACCTTAATTATTTTTATTATTATATTTTGCATTACTGGCCACACATCCAGCTTTCATCCCAAATCGCATGATTGATGAGGGCTTTATGCACTTAACTCATTTTCTTTGCACACATAAGCTTAAAGCTTGAGAGATGTTACCTTTCCCCCAATTTTGTCTGTGTTGTAATAATTTTGTGTCAGCAATTACCAATGCAATATTTTCTTTGAGCTGTCGGTTGTATGCTCCTGTTTGATACTTCTATATAACATAAAATATAATTCGGACCACAAATTGAACCTTGAGGAACACATTCCTATATGGTATCAGTGAGCGATGCAACTTCTGCATTCTCCCATTACCTTATATGATTAATACAATGTTGAACTGCACTTGTACTCATGGTACCAAACACAATATTTTTTTAATAAAGTAGGATATTTTTCGAAATACTGTTTTTCCATAATTATAAATGTTTGTGGATACAGGATATTGAAGACTTACTGTTATTTTACATATTGGAGTTTTGACCACTTGTTAAAATACACCATGACTGCTATGGAATCCACCTCAAAATCATTTATGATCACATAAAAGTTCTTTGTGATTTAAATGATCATGGAAGGCATTGAAGATTTTGACTCTCTTCTTTAGTATTTAACCATTCAAAGACTTAGGCATTGTTGTGTATATGCTGTGTGAATACAAATGCATGGTCTTAAATCACCCTATTAAACATATCATTCTGTTGGGTATCTTCAATATTTTCCCACATACAAAGCATAGATATTATTTCACCCCTCTCCCTCTTGCAATACGTACATAAAAAAATGTAAAATGTTACTAATTTTCCCTGTGGTTAGTTTGATCCACTCCTCCTCTCATATTTATATTTATATGAGAAAATGGCAAAAATGTTGAACAACCCCATAGTAATAAACTAAAGGTACATTCATACTATGCCGCAATTGCGTTGTGTTGCGTTGCTGCAGTGCATCGTACTGCGAATGCTGCATTGCGATACCCCAATACAGTTTAATACATTCAAACTTGGAAATGCGACAAGTTGCGGTAAAAAGTAATCATTATATCAGCAACGCTCCGCACCACACCGCAATTGCGGCGTAGTATGAACGGACCTTAATACAGATTGAGACTGAATAAAATAGTGTCTAGTTATTATAAATCATATTTAACTGACTAAGAATGAGAATACACAATGGGCATATAATTTTGTTTTCACTATCCTTTATCATAATGTAGAGGACGCGCAGCTCCAATATTTTATCATAGTGGATAGCAGCACATCAAAATCTAAGTTGTGTAAGATGTCAAAACCCTCAAATCATGAAAGATCTTATTTCCGAAAATGGACACTTATATTTATAATTTTGGCAATCACTGTTGCCCTTATAATATGCGACTACTAAATTAATACCTGCATATCCCAGAGATGATTTAGAATTTCCACACAATTTATTACTGGATGATTTTCTTGCAAAGTACACATAAATAAGTGCATCTTGCATTTTGTTGGATCCAAAATAAGAACCTAACTCAATTTGTTTGGATATGACAACACCATACTTACCTCACACTGGAATACTTAATTATTAGGTAGTAACCTGATTGACAGCCTCATCCCCCACTTTTTGGTATCAGGCGAGAGCTCATATTTTTCTCATTAACATATTGAAATTAGGTGTTCCAACTGAGTCTATTTCCAAAGATATCATCAAAAAACTGTCATATTCGTCTCGACTGTGGTATAGCCTACCACGTTTCAGACTAATCGGACAGTTTTTTTCATGTTATTTTCGGAACTACACCGAGTTGAAACTTCTAATTTCAATATGGTACTGAGAAAAATAGGGTCTTTCATTTGAAATCAATATATTACATGATCATGATGATTATCGTTAATAAAAATACTGTAGATACCAATATCACGCTGTATAAATGTCAGTAATTCCATAAGGAATTAGTCACATTTACAAAAAGCATTTACATGCTTGAAAGGGACAACATTTTATGTTATACATAAGTTTTAAAGAATTTGATTTTCCGAATATATCAGGTCACCTTCTTTTAATTAATTTATAATAAGCTAATTACTACAAAATTCCATTTCACATATGAGTTGCAGCTTATTAATATTACCAATAGATGATGCCCTTTGTTTTAATCAATGCACAAGTGTGCATACCATATATCGAGACTTTCTGGTGATAGCCCGTTTTTCAACTCAAATAGAACACAATTATAAACAATAATAAAAAGAAACACACTCAATTTCAAAAAAACAAAAGGTCAAAAGTAAAATGAAATATAAACTATTAGATATCTTGGCACATTATTCTATTTCGATGAAGTGTAGAAAATAAGTAATTATTAATTTTTGTCACAGGTTCATGGTGGCAATTTCTGTACAAATTATTTACAAAATTTCAGTTACAAAAACTGTATTCAACAATTAAACTTTTGCGAGGGTAAGCGTTAGTAATTGCATCAATTCACTAAAATGACAGGCTCCTCAATAACTGCCTGTACAAATTTATATATAATTTACCACACTTCTTTTCCTTTCCTTAGGGAGCGATATGCATCACCAATTGCTGCATGTTTCTGATGGCAGTGTCTTTTTTCAATCACCTTTGCCAAAATAAAATAATTCAAGTGTACATAACATAACATATGTGCAAACTTCAAATGTTTAATTAACACCAATGCCCATGAAATGTAACTTATGTGATATGATCTGGTCCATAGAGGTCAAAGGAGGCATTTTTGAAAATTGAGTTACTATAATAATTATTACCTTATACAAAGATTAGGCAATCAATCATATACTGAAAACACCAAATGTATAGCATACTTGGTTCTAAAGTTCTTAAGTTTTGTGATGTCTATTTTCTTACATATTTCATTGTCTTTTACTCCATATTTTTGCCCTTTTGCTGCCTTTGGCTTCCATGGCCTCCAGATCATGTTGTATATTAAGTAAATTTCCTAATTGTTCAGAGTTATTGTTATGCGATGGTGAACATCTAGCGAGTAGAGGGCGCCAAGTCTCCGCCCCTTCTACACCAATGAGTCAAGGGTCTTGTCATGATTCTTGATCAGCCAATCAGCATGATTGTTTATCACTAACTCTTACAATTAAATAATTTACTTTAACTTGCATTATAAAGTTACACAAATTTTGGCTTAAATTACCCAACATAATTTGTACTAACTCTATAATTATGACAGGGAAGGAACAATGTGTATTTATGCTACCACAGAAATGGTTGCCTTTGATGAGCCCAATAAGCTATACTACTGACCATTATCCGAGTATACTTTGTAAACAATAATGTATATGCAATTGGTTTTACATTTTTATACATCATAGAAAAATCTACCTTCGGCTATTATATACAATATACACATTCACATGCAATGTATCCTAGCTTATTTCCATGGTATGGGTGCATCATAGGGTTACGCCCATTCTATCTACATTTGAATCAGGTTCGATTCCCGATCAGCACTACCGTATACCATTCATTTAATGTACAATATGCCCTTAAAAGGTTTATACAGTAATTGAGGCACACATTATATCAGAAGGGACAAGGTTTTTTATTCTTACAAATATTTGCATTTTTAGTTTTATGTTAAGAAATTCTTGATTGTGTCACATCTTTAGGTATATTTACACATATTCTCTTGTCCCATAGTTGTATTTACTACAGTGTTCTACAAATGTACATATTTCATACATATTATTACTACACTACCAATGCTATTTCTAGTCTAGATGTGTGTTTATAAATACAAAATGCTTTGCTGGCCTTTATATATCTCATGTGAGTGTAAAAGTAATTTATACTATAGATGTAAATTCAATAAATTCAACTGAAGAATGGACATTCCACCATGTTTGCACGTTACTCATGTAGAGGTAACTAGAATGTATTTCTGGATTGTTCAGGACAGACAAATACACTTGTTCTATCACCTCTGTCCAAAGCTTAAAAGACTTATAAAATTATTGTGACATGAGATTCTAGCACTCGCTATCATTCTCAGGTTTTACAAGAAACAAAATACTGATAGTGCACTATAGTCCCCATACAATCAAATCTAGTGGATTACCAAAAGCATTATGCATGGGACCATATGGAATCTTTTTTTTTTTTTTCATTCTTTGCCTACACCTAGCTAAAATGAAATTGAATACAACCACTCATATCTGATATAAGCATGTTTGTTATATTATTGCAACCCAACTAAAACTATCAAATAAGGTCCATGGACTATCATAAAATTG
Source organism: Amphiura filiformis (assembly GCF_039555335.1). Taxonomy (NCBI): domain Eukaryota; kingdom Metazoa; phylum Echinodermata; class Ophiuroidea; order Amphilepidida; family Amphiuridae; genus Amphiura; species Amphiura filiformis. The sequence continues at coordinate 39,534,343 of NC_092636.1, read as the reverse complement.
TAACAGACATGTGCTGTGAAAAAGCTAAAAGAAAAGGGTCCTGGACCCAAATTCTTTTAAAACAGCAACATTTCTCTCTATACCAGGTTAGTGACAGACTCTCATTTTACTCTCTACACTCAGTTCATATACAACTGTGCAAGCTGATGCATTTTATTTGGGTTTCTTTCCAGAAATAGCATATTTTTGAGGAGTGTTTAAGCACCATAATATTCTGTTGCAAATATGGTCCCATCTATATAAACATTTGTAACCCTAAAAATACGAGCTGTAATATATAGGCTAGTTGGTATAAAAGTTTGACAACCATGTTAAAGACATCTACCATATTCATTCCATTAACCGCCAAGGCATTTTTAGTGGGTACTTATTTTCCCCCATTGAATACAATTATTTAAAGGCCCATTCAGTGATTTGCTCATCCGGACGATCGTAAAAATCATCAAAATTCAGATTTTGGTACCTTTGTAATTGGCATAGATGTGCTAACATAGCCTACTAGTGGTTCGGACGAAAGCCGTGTATTGTAGACAAAATACAGCATTTGCATGATTCTGGACTTTTGATACTGACAGTACAAAAAGTCCGACTCGAGATCTAAAGAAGCTCACTCTCCACTTACATGACGTACCAACACGCGTTGCGTATTGTTTCTACTACTTATTACATCAGTAGCTACTATTTTAAACAAAATACACAATTTTAACTGTTTTTCATATTTGAATTGACCGTTAGTTTGCCTCGGTGACCTTTAATTGCTTATTTTGTTTTCTACTACAAAAATTAAGCGTCTGTTTTAAATCAATTTAGACTCTACTTCCCCGTGTTAGAAACACTGGACTAGGAAGTTTTTCCAGTCGATTGGTGGCGCACTGTACGAAAATCTCGATTTTCTCGAGTCGATCTGAGTTGAAGTAGAAAACCTTTCTAAAACTTCTGTTTTTGACTAATTTGTCGATGTATTCAGGGGAAAAGTGGTTTAATGAAATTCTGTAGACGTATTCTTTATTTCTAAGCAACTCTGACAAATTTCCATTTTTTTTAAATGTTCCTGTGAAATCACTGAAAGGGCCTTTAACTATAAGACCATCTGGGCTTTTAGTAAAGGCACCACCATGTGGTAGGGATTAGTTAGTCCTTTTATGTTGATGTAAATATGACCATACCACCACATGGCCAAAATAGCATGAAAACACACGGTATGGTGATCAAAACTGCCTCAAAATTTAAATTTTGACTTGACAATTCATGAATATTTGATAAATATATCCTCTTATGAATGAAATCACCACTATCAAATTGCATTATCAGCAATTTTTAAGGCTGAGTTTTCTCATTTTCATGCTAAATAACCATTACTATGCTCAGAAGGTAAGCTTAATGGAATGTATCCAGTAGGCGCTTAATAATTTCTTGTTTGCAACTTCAAAATTCGCTGGGTAGGCGCTTATTGTGGCATGGCCGGTTTAATGGAATGAATGCGGTTTGATATTGAACCACATCAAATACATTACTGTACCGTGGGATATTTTCGCTTGGATAATTTTTCGTGATTTTAGCAATTCTGGACAGTTATTGGGTGTTTAATTTGTGTTTCCAAATATATTCACATTCTGTGTAATAAATATTTTCACAGAGGGTAAAAATTCTGGGCTGCCTTTTCGACTGCAAAAATGAATGCCCTGCGAAAATTTCCCGCTATGCAGTATTATTCCCCATGTTATCAGACTACTTTAAACCAAAATAAAACTACTGCTGTATTGTGTATTGTCAGGAACATAATGGAAGAGGATACAATTGTACTTATGTATTTGAAACATTTTTGTTTCCAGACTCAATTCTAAGAGAAACTGTCTGGAAAATGGGGTTAGTTCTCAACACTCCATCATAAACCTTTATGTATACTTATCATGTCTGAGTGGACAAAGCATACTGAGGCACTGGCTGACTATTATACAATACATGTAACACTTATGTTATGTTTTAGTGTACAGCTATACCATTGATCAGCATGCTTTCAGTTTGAATCCATTTCCATAATTTAAAAGTTCTTACTCCTCTCCTGTCAAATTGGTCTGTAGATTCCAATTGAAATCCATACCTCCATGGAAGACATGACCTTAATCTCCCACAGAGGGGTGTAGATTTTGAATTCACACTCTCTGTGTGGAAGATTAAGGCTATGTCTTTCATAGGGGGGTATGTGGATTTCAACTGTTATGTGTGATTTCAAAATCGAATCCAGACCCCCCCTGAAAGACTTGACCTTAATCTCCCACAGAGGGGGTGTAGATTTTGAATTCACACTCCATGTGTGGAAGATTAAGCCCACGTCTTTCATAGGGGGTATATGGATTTCAACTGTTATGTGCGATTTTAAAATCAAATCCAGACCCCCCCCCCCCCGAAAGACTTGACCTTAATCTCCCACAGAGGGGTGTAGATTTTGAATTCACACTCTCTGTGTGGAAGATTAAGGCTATGTCTTTCATAGGGGGTATGTGATTTCAACTGTTATGTGTGATTTCAAACTCAAATCCAGACCTCTCCATGAAAGACTTGACCTTAATCTCCCACAGAGGGGGTGTAGATTTTGAATTCACACTCCCTGTGTGGAAGATTATGGCCACATCTTTCATAGGGGGTATGTGGATTTCATCTAGAATAGCCCATTATACATTGCAGACATTACAATTTGCTGACTATAAACAAAATTGTTTTGAAGATATGTGAGATCATCTCTCTAAATCAACTTTCTCCATATATGACTCACATGTTCATTCAAGAAGGTGAGACATTACTAGCTTTCAGAGAAAAAGAAGGGCACTCTCTTGTCTGTGGTAAGTGAACACAGCGTAAACACTGAATTGGGGATCCGATTGGTTGAATCATCCCACAATTATAACAGCAGACTGGTCATCTGATTGGCTGATTACGCATCAAATTCCTCTGGCGCAGACCGGCACTCATGAAGGGAATACAAAGCCCCGCATATACCGATCATTAACAGGGCGTGTACATCAATCTGAGCAAGAGAGTACCATTCTGTTCTCAAAGCTAGTGTAGTAGACTCTGCATGTTTTTTGTGTTGCTGGGGGGGGGACAACAGTATACCTCTTATTTACCATGTACTTGGCACAGTTAAATTTCAACTACATGCTTTGTTTATCATCTGTGTGTAGTGCATTCGTCCCCTTTCTCACTTTCAAACTTGAAGACACCAACATTTTGCACCCCTATCCCTATCTAGTCCCCCTACACACTTGCAGTTTATGCCATATTCATTATGTTATAAGATTTAGGGGAGTAGATCGTGATTTAGGATCCTGCTGTTGCATCATATATCCACTAAAACACTTCATGTACGTCTTCCCATAGTCACAGAAGACAAATGGATCTCCTTGCTACTATTTCTATCATTCACTATATTGTCAGCCTGCTAAGTCATTTTTTGTAATTTGAGAACAAAGAACAAATTGTGGTTCAAGCATGCATCAGTTACATAATCACCCTAACAATTAGTGGGTTTTTAGCGGGTTCGCCATCGGACAAGTTTTGAACTGTCAAGCTTTTCGTCAGGAGTAGCTCTGACTTCTTCAGGACAAAGTACCTAAGAATGAGACATGTAGACCACCCTTGTCTACTGATGACTCTGAAAAGAGTCGTTCACTGAATCATCACCCTAATTTAATATTTTGGTTTATTCCCTTTTATTAGTATCATTATCATTTGTTCTTGTGCAAAGATTGGTGAATAAATATGTTTAAATGCATGTTTGAACCATATTTTGTACTTGGTTCTCAAAATTACAAAAAATGACTTAGGCGCTTAGTGTAGCAGGCTGACGATATGGCAATGGAGCCAAATTTGTTCCATCTTTTGATCAACCATTGATGTTTGATCAATCATTATTATTCAAAAAATATATATTATTATACGTTCCAACTACCTCATGATGTCACACTGGACAAATTCCATTCACTGTTAGACGAGGTTCATATGTGTGAATGCAATGGAGCAAATAAATCTGCAATCAATACAACATTGATTTGCTCAGAATTGAACAAGGCACCTGTCTCATCAAACCACTCTTATAGGTCCTTGAAAGTGACACAGGTGTCATCAAAGCTGGAATGGATAATTTGTTAACGGTGATAACACAATCATAGTATGAAGCAGCCTCGACAGTCGATCCCAAAATGGAACAAATTTGGCTGTAGTGCCTATGATTTACTGCCTTTTATAAGGAAGAAACATCTTGTTACCCAGGTTACTGTCTTTACTCGGTTTTGGCTGAGTAACCAATATTTTTTCAAAGCAATCTATCTTTATTTTCATATCTTTTATTTGTGAAAGTAAGATGATTGTTAATTTTGTGGAATTTATTACAACATTATATTCTATACATGTAATATATTTTCGATACGTCTTGGAATTTTTTGTGTCCATATTGCAAAATTCATGAAAATCAAACGAGCTTATACTAATATCATCTTTGTAAGTGTGTCATGATCTGATCCACTTGACCTATTTCTGATTAAAATGAAGGTATCGTCTTAGACTAGGAAGAAGTCGCTGTCAAACTATGACTATTTTCTGGATTTCATCTCTGCCGACATTTTAGTAGACCAAACCAGGGTACTCCAAAATTGAATGTTATTTTCTCCTTTACAGTTTTCTTGTTGCAATGGCCTTAATTATAAACTTAATTTCAAGTGTAACACATAATTATTAATGCTGACTTACACATTGTAGTTGAAAAATATAAGAGTAAAATTTAAGAACTCAGTAAGTATACAGAGTTAAAAATGTATTAGTTAATAACCCCTAAAGCACTCCTACTATCCACCTTTATAAAACACTGGCAACATATTTCATTGACATTTTACAACTTTTGTGATCAAAGTCCAAATTATGGACTGTATATCTCACAAAATTAACAAAATTGGAAATATCTTAGGCAGTAAATATAAACTCCACCCTATCAGATTTTACAGAATGAGGTATAGGTGTCCCTCAAGAGTCAATCTTGGGACCGTTATTATTCATTGTATTTGACAACTCTTTACCTCAGTCTGTAAAATCTAACTGTAAGTGTGTGATGTATGTAACTCTTTTACTTTTCACCTTTCATCTGATCCAAATACTCTGCAAAATAAACTTAATGCTAGCCTCAATGACATAGTTGATTGGTTCCAGGCAACATATATGCTGATGTTGTTTGGAACAAGGCAAGCACTTCTAAAGTAAAACAATGTTTCTCTTATTTATGGAAAAGCAACAATTGAAAGAGTTGAAAGGTATAAATTTGATTCACATCTGTCATGAAATGAGCTTGTACATTATTTATTTTCTAATATAGGAGTTATTTGCAGAGTGAACCAATACCTTCTATAGAAAACTGTCAAAATGCTTTGCAAGCCCTTGTCTTTCTTCATTTTGAGTACTGCAGTTCTGTTTGGTCCATTTTCAGTACATATCACACTCAAGCTTAAGATTTTGCATTTATAGCCTTACTCGTGTTTTGCTCTCTGCAAACATCAGAACTTCAATAGACAAATTGACGAACTTTTATTTCTCACAATGCTCTGCAAATTATTTTCCAACAACCAAATTCAAAATATTATATATCCATTATATTCCAAATACAGACCTTATTGGGTTTAAGAAATAGAAGCCCTTCTAACATAGCCAGCTGTTAACTAACCCTTTACAGAAACAAAGCAAATTGGCAAATAACATTTTGTTTACGAATCATCTTTTGGTGGATATTCTGTGTTGTCATGATCGAGAGCTACCTTGCGCTTCTTGATAAGATGAAAAGTGATCATATCGCCTTTACCGCGTACTTTCTTTACACCCGAAAATTTAAACTCGTAATATGGATGAAGTATTTTCATGGTGTCTTCCCGTACTTGGATGTGATTGGCTACTCCAGTGGAGTCCATACGACTTGCCACATTGACAGTGTCACCCCAGATGTCATACAATTTCTTGGTGGTGCCAATAACTCCTGAGGTAAGCTCTCCATGATTGTACCCAATGCATAAGATAAACTTGAAAGCCCCTGTGTGAATCGAAGACCCTCATCATTGAACATCTGTAACTTGTCCATCATTTCTATGGCAAAATCCATCATAGTGAGCAGGTCTTTGTTGCTCTCCTCATCAGATGATGTTTTTGGATGCAGACCACATGCAGCCATATAAGTAGAACCAATAGTCTTTATTTTTTCCACATCTTGAAATCTCTTTTCATCCAGAAGGCTATCAAAATCGCTGATAAGCTCATGCAGGAAACATATACACTCTTTCCCACCTTTGTATGTTTCCTCAAAAAAATCATTGAAATTTATGACGCTGGCAAATACAACTGCCACAGTTTTGTGATTTTGGGAATACTTGCCCGAATGACCCATCTGTTCTGTGACAAATGAGGGTATAATATGCCCAAGTAAAGTCTCAGCCTCTTTTTTCTCGACCTGCATCTCCTCTTTATCTTTTGCTGCTTTCACTCCACCGTAATAGTTGAGACGGAAACTTATTTCAAATTCCCGATTCAAGAACCACACCAGAATTAGGAGCAGGATTAAGACGACAGCTAGTTCCACTGTCATTGTCTCGCCCATGCTTGGATTTGCACCGGACACTGGTGTGGTCATTGGCGAACCTGTCGTTGAGACGCCATTGGTGCTGCCACTTTCTGGGCACTGCTTGATGCTGACAAACAGAACTGCCCACATGACTACTGCGCACAGAACTGCCAACACCGTTTTCATCCACGAATTCAGCTGAATAAAGTTACAGAAATGCAATAGTGCCACCACAATAATGAATAAGTAGAACTGGTTGACACGAACCCCGCTTCTGTAGAGCAGCTACTGTTGATGAATACTGCTAGCGCAGGTAGGCCGAGAATAACTGCCCCTATGATGTGACGAGGATACCACAGATGAAAGAAACTTAATTTATATTTACTAAGCATCGGGTGCTGAGCAAAGAAGGCATCACGAGAGTAACTAGAAGAACTAAAACTTGCAGCACAAGTGTAATTAGAAATAAAATGGTCCAATAAACCTCCTTTTCAAATACTAGAAAGCACCGATTGCTATGAGTACATAAACAGCGCACGCAATTATCACATCAAATACAGTATTGTAGCGATTGGTTGAAATTGTTTCAGATGGGTGTCGCCCAGTTTGATGCGGATCGTTCCTTGAATTAGAATTAGCATTTGGATTGAATTGAGCACGGAATAGATCTTCAGTTGAATTCTCGTTGAATGCTAGTAAGAGGTTACCGACAGGAGGTTTGTAAAAGTATGCCTCTTTACCCTCAGTCTGAACTGCAGTCTGAACTGACTCCACAAACTGGGCATCACTGTCTCTGCCACCACCAGGATTACTGCCATTTTTGAGGGCATTGCTCTCTTGATAGTGTTGGTCTTGGATGATGTCTAATAGAGATGGGGTTGGGCTGGGTCCACCATTTTCTGGTCCTTTACTGGGTACCTGGTTAAGAAAAAAAACATAAAAAGTTACCAACATATTCTATTTCACAGTTTTAAGGATGATTGGTTATAAATGTACAATGTAGTAAATATAAGATGGATGGTTATTACATGATATCTTGCTCATTTGTCAGATCTGGAATAAAAACCTGCTTCCTGCTAATGATTCCCAGCTAGGATTAATACAGCAGTACATCATGATAATTTCTATACTATTAATTATGTGCAAGTTATTTCCCACCTCCATTATGATATTATGTCTATATCCCATATGACTATATATAGGTTAAAGAGCAGTTTACAGAGAGAAGCGGCTCATATTCTAATTAGCATCCCACATATCTTCAGACAGAATATATTCCTGGTGTTTTTCCCCTGTGACAGATGTTGCATTTTCAGTTCTCCCCAGAACTTTTTTTTTTCCCGCTCAAAAATTAACTTGCGTTCACGGCTTTGTTATTTCAGAAGACCTGTAACTATTACATTGGGTCTAAAATGCTCTTGCCAAATACATATTAACAATTTTAAATTAAAAATGGAGAATAAGTCACTGCCTCTGTTGCAACAGAAAAAATATATCAGCCTCAACATGTACACATTTGTAGGAAAACACACCTCCAAACGCAGACTCGCACGGAACTACGGACGGTCCTCTGTTCCAAAGTTATGCAAGACTTAAAGTGACTTTAATATTGCATATGATGATAAGTCCCTTACCATAAGGCATAACCATAAATACAACAAGGCATAACCATAGGGCTCTTCCATTTGAAATCCATACACCTCCTAGGCGACGTAAAAAAAAGAAACCCTGTTTCTACGGCGGACGTACCTTTCAAGTAGGGTCGGTCGGCTTTTTTTTTTTTTCTTTTTAAATGACCCAAAAAATCACCAAAATCTGTAAATAATTTGCAATTTGAGAAAATACAAAAAAAAATTGTTCCTGAAATGTCCAAAATTTGAATTCGGCATTCATTTGTACAGGAAATTTTTTTTCCCAATTTGTTCAAACTCTGGGTCGATCGGGCCCGTGAGAACAGGGTTTTCTTTTTCATTCGACCTATGGAAGACATTACCCATACAGGGGTGTCAATTTCAAATGGAGTTGCCTGTTCAGGTAAACCCCATTTAAAATGCACACTCCTTGAGTGGAAAATCAAGTTTGTGTCTTCCATAGGGCTGTGTGCATTTCAACTGGAATATCCAATAGTTGCCCTGTATAATTGCATTAATGAAAATTACGCACAAAAACCTAGGCACACACTCCGCACTTGGATAATTATGTAAATAGGTGGCCCTGTGGATGTCTGTTTGTTATGTTTGACAGACACTGGCTTTTGTACTATTTCAAATACATTCAAATATTGAATTAATTTCACTGCAATCTTGTTATACACATTCACACACATATTTCAAATCATCCCTTCTCTAAACCGTATTGAACCTAATTAGCACGGGGACGCTTAGGTAAGTCAGTTTCAGAGGCGCCTACTATTGAATGTGTTACTGAAATTCAAACTGGACATTTTCATGGGAAAATATTGCTACTATTCAATAGATAAACAAGCATGCCAATGACACCTGATGCCCAGATATTTTTCTGTGATTTCTTTAATTATGAGTTTTGGCAAAATTTCATGCAAAAATGTTAATGAAAGGGAACGCTTAATCATGAAAGTTAGAAAGGTTATCAGAGGAAAGGCGCTAATTAGGTTTAATGCGGTAAATGCAATAAAATTGTGGGAACAAAAAGTACAAAAAGATATCTTGGTAAAATTATGACAAAAAATGTTTGTGATGAAGCAGATGTTTTTAAGCGTTTATAAAATGGACTAATCAGTTGAAATCCATACACCCTATGGAAGACATAACCTTAAATCTTCCACACAGGGTGTACAATGTAAACGAGTCACCCATTTAGGTAACCCTTTTGACTTTGTGCGTGGAATATATAGGTCATGCTTCTTTAATCTGGGGTGTATGGATGTTAACTGGAATTGCCCAATGATGTGATCCCTACCAATATGCAATGTGGCATTACAGACAAAATAAGCTTCTTAAAGTTGAAGATCAATTGCAGTGAGATTTAAAATACTATCTAGTGTAGAATGTAAAACGTCCTATGATGTGAATATAGCGCAAGAGTATTAAGATTTGTGTTTTCTGGTGATGTTGCTGGAACAAATGATTTGATGCATTAAAGATGAAGCACTTATGACACAAATTAAAAGCGATTATGAGTAAATTTTGAAAGATTTTGTTTTTGACTTATGAACTTGTAAGATATGATTAATGTTTCCACATGCTGCTTGGATAATCCATTTTGATCCCATGAAGGAGTAGAAGTAATTTGTATATTCCTATTATAACATCTGCCTAATTTTGTCTTCTATGTTTTATAAAATAATAAAAAAAAGAGGAATAGTCGGCATTATATTCAAATATCAACTTAATTTCAATGTACTGTAAAGCATGAAATGTTTAGATGCATGAAAACTTTTGTGAGTAACATGGTTTATAAAAATGTCATGCTCACAAGTATTCTTTTTCCTATCGCCTGTCAGAAAATGTATCAATTTCACAAAAATTTGGGACTTTTTAAATTCTCATTTATACCTAATTGATGAATTTAGCAATATATGATAATGATAATACATGTACATTATAAATAATAATTATAATAATAATAATGAATAATAATAATGAAATAATGATGCTAGAATGAATAATGCAAATATGCTAATTATTATTAATGTAAAGTTGGATGACAGACTGTCTTTAGCATCTTGCTACAGATAGCATGTCATCCTAGTTTTGCATACATTTGCATACTTAACATAACATTTAATGTGAACATATTCTATTTTGGTGTTTATTTGTACTCTGTTATGAACTTTTCATTACCGTTTATCAGGGGTGCGCCTATTGTAAGGCGGGATTTCAAAACTAAGCCTACATAACATTTATGGAATTAAATTTGTAATATTACCAATGTTTAAATGTTAAGGTGAAAAGAAATTTCCCCCACCGTCAAAAAATTATCATATGAAAAAAAATATTTCACACTATCAACCAGAATGGTATAACAATTTGAATGGCAGCCATGTTCGAGGACAGTTCTCAGATAGCAGAGGGACAGGCTTCTAGATCAATTCCACAACCATTCATAACTACCAGTACCACTTCTTTCATTGTATTAGTACAGGAAATTCCAAGTGGAGGGCTCTTGGAGGACAAAATTTTATTTAAATGAGGATGACTCTTTCATGAGTGACATAGTATTGCATACACCCTATACTAAGATAAAATAATAATATTGGTATTCAGGTAATAGTAATAATAATTATAATATCACTTCACAGCAATTGTGTTAATATGTTAATATTCTTGAAATGTCCCACACCTATTCGCCACTTGCACGGTTCCGCCATTATGCACTATGTGCGGGGAGAGCCTCGAACTGGCAGCATACATAAAAGGAAGAATTACGTAACCTTACACAGAATGTTATATGACTGGTTCAATTCCCATTCATGTATGCTGCCAGTTCGAGGCTCTCCCGCACATAGTGCATAATGAACCGCAAGTGGCTATGTAATAAAAGACAACACTTTCATGATTTTGAAAAACTGATTTCTTTTGAGAGGAAATAGTACACCATATATTACTTCAACATACTGTAATAGTGGACCTTGCCTTACTATATACATTCATTTGAGCACTTAACAGGTTCCCGAGTCCTCCACACTTGATTAATATTAAAATGCACACAAATATTTAATCTAGGGTTTAATTCCATGCAGAATACTTGAAATTAGCAAAAAATGTTTATATTGTTATGCCATGAAAATGAAACCAACAAAAAAGTACAACGCTTTTTATAGAATACCGTAGTACTCCCCATTGCAGAAAAATACAGAACTAATTTTTTGGATTAAAAAATATTCTCCTGTTTTGCCAAATGAAACATAGCTAAATCCTAATCCTTTAGTTAGTCGTAACTGGCAATGAAAGTAAAATTTTACTATTTGGTCAATTTTTGGAAATAAGGGCCAAAAACATGCATTTTTAGGGTTTTTTCGACCTTTTTTTCGTATTCTGTGACAATCAAGCCAAAAGACTTGAACATGAACAAAGACTAATTTCAAGTTATGCATTCTAATTTTTGGAAAACATGTTTTCCCATTTTTTTCATATCCAATTAGCAAAAATAACATAAAATATTGAAATTATGAGCTAACTCTTACCCTATACTCAAGATTTTGAATGCTTAGACTTGTCTTACAATTTTGTGACTACAATTGTAAGAAAACATGCAAAAAAAATTGCATATTTTTGACCATTTTCCTCAAAAAATATTAAAATTTAACTTATAATCCAGTTAGGACTAAGTAAAGGATTAGGATTTGGCTATGTTTCATTTTGCAGAACTTGATAATATTTTTTTAATCCAAAAAAATTAGTGCTGTATTTTTTTGGAATGGGGAGTAGAAACTACAAAAGCCATAAATATACGAGTAAAACCAAACAAAACCCTTATGCACAACTGCTGATTAGGAGTCCACTGATAGTGCATTGATTTACCTATGCAACTCAACAGGTCAGAGTGATCAATCTTGAAATGAGAGCTGCGATATGAAATCACAGGTAACCATGGAAACAGTTATGCCGTTTACAGATAATTTGATTGTGATGACGTTTGCAGCTCTATGATTCACCACGACTATTAACATGAAATTGATAGAAAGATTGGTAATATTTTCTCCATTCCTTTTTACAAAACAACGTTAAATTTGTTATTATTATTAATATTTTTTGATCATGATGATGTTGTCTTCATAACAGATTGTAGGAAATTCACATATTGTTGTCCCAGCTCTAGTCTATAAACTACTTACTTTATTAATAACCCTTACCACCACTAAAGCAAAAGGTATAAATCCTGACTTCATGACGAAAAAAAATCACACTAACATTTATTTAAAGAATACCATTTGGTACAGCTATACAGACCGTCCACCTAATCACTCATATCATATTTGCTTACATGGCCAGAACTAAAAAAAGAGAATGCACAGATCTGATGTGCAGGATCATTTATGAGAGTCAAACTTAATTTTGGACATAAAATGATATGCTGATTATACAACTTTTTGACCGAACTAAAGTGGCAAATTCTTGCAACTTTGCAAATCATGAAATTGGAAGGAATTGTAAAATGTTACGGTGGAAAGCAGTTGGCTTTTTATATGGTCTACGATTAATGAAAATAAAATAGGCCTTTCATCACACTTCAATATCACAGAAACAGTACGCAAATCGAGTATTGAGTATGCAAATAGGTTTTCCTACTACACATATATCATTTGAATTCTCTCTGAAAAGCAAACTTTAAAAAAAAAATTGTTGATACATAAGAGTGTGAAACATGTGCAATTCAGAAATCATAATACTGTCAAAGACGAAATTATCACACTACATTTTGTTTTCCTGCTTTTCGCGTTCCAAGCTGCTACCACGAAAATAACAATGTGTGAACATATTCGTTTAGAGACGCACCATTAGATATTATCGGGGGGAGGGACTAGAAAGTTTTTTGAAGAAAAAAAATTTGCCTCACTGATGAGTAAAAAAAAAACTTCCCTACCCAGCTCTGAATAAAGGTACATTAAAATTGAAAAAGACAACTTCGCCGCGGAAAAAACATTTTGCCTCCAAAGGCAGCGGAAAAAAAAAAATGTTGTCGCCTTTGGTGGCACAAAAAAATAAATAGTAATATCTAATGGTGCGTCCCTTAGTGTATAGGTAAATGTAAGGAGCTTGGAATCATGAATACAAGTGAAACTGTTCAAACTTGACAAAATGCAGAAAAATTAAATGTGTGAAAATTTCTGCTTTTACAGTAGTGCTAACTTATTGGTCTATCTAATGATACTATTACTACTGGTGTTAGTGAGAAGCACTCGCACACACACACCATATAAATATTGGTGAATGATATTAAAGAAAACCAGAATTAGTTAATAAGCAGGAAATGGTGTCATTTTGTTGTAGTCTCGGTCCCAGTCGGTTTGTGCTCTTTTGTCACAAAACAAACCGTCTAGCAACTAGGTAGAAATAACGATAAGCTGATTGGTTAGGGATTTCCATATTAAACTGTTTTCAATTGGTTATGGAACTATATGACTGCGGAATTAGGATATGACTTGGGTAACAGTGACTCTCATCAACAATATACCGCCTAGATTTCCTGTAAGCACAATAATTATTAAAACAGGAATAGACTTGGGGTGGTGGTCATGGAGGCGCCTAATCGTCAAATATCACCATTCATGCCGAGAAGCTGCAGTGCGTATCCGCATTAATTGTGTGACCGTATCATTTCGATCACCGAATGACTGTCAATTAACCATTGAAGACCAGTGGTTGATTGACAGCCGATTCAACTTGAATAAATTTGGGGATAAGGATTGGCCAATCAGAAAAGACATACATGGAGCATGTCGCCAGACGGTTTGTTTAGTGATGAAGGAGCACAAATCAGATGGGATCGAGACTAAATTTGTTGCAGATTATTATAAATTATGACAATTTATGCAAACATGTTTAGTATGAAATCAAACCAAAATGATTTAAAAAAACAGTATCTCCACCTCATCGGAATCCAGTCGCATATACTGATGCTTGTTCCAAACACCCGCACCACGCTGTTCATTCAATTCAAATGGAGGAAAAGATAAACGGAAAAGATTTTACCCACCAAGACATTTATCCTCAAATTAACTTCATTTATTTAAGTAAGTAGATAGGCTTTCTCAACAGGAATTCATAAAAAGTTATAGTATTCTTACAAGTACACTGTCAGCTCTCAGAGTACCGGTGCAGCCAGTCTGTGCAAAGTGGTCATCAGGAATAGACGGATTTAGAGTTTCTCTACCGGAAGTCAATTTGTGCCGAAATTCCTTCCCACAATGCAATAAGCGTTTGCATAACAATAGATACAGTTCAGAGGTTAATCCATATTTTTTGTTATGCAATACGCATATTGCATTGCGGGAAGGAATTTCGGCACAAATTGACTTCTGGTAGAGAAACCCTAAATCCGTGTATTGACTTACGCATCTGACAAACGCTCGACCTCTCATACAGGGGCCTGCCATCTGCACCAGTACTATGATAACCAATAGCATTCTCGTAGAAATACTTTTCATTTACTTTATTTATTCATGACCAACTCTGGTTGGAATGATGAGATGAGCAATTCTTTGCAATTCTTGACACACAAGACAATTTATGATACCTAAAACTATAAACCTACTTTCAAACAAACACATGTACACACAAACACATAGTATAAAAAGACCTAAAACAAAGTCACTATATTCATTAACATATTACTACTTTGTTGTTAATATACCCATTCTGTGAATTCAAACCCCGAAAGTAACTTGTAGATATGTTTAGTACCATGATATCACACACACACATAACTAGACATAAACATTTAAAATCTTGCACAAAACAAAGTCACACAAAAATTAGTAGACCTGTGAATTTCAAACCCCAACACTTGAATTAGAGTAAGAATACATATATCCATTCATGTGTATCTACCTCGATAGAGTTGCTTTCATCGTGAACCTATGCGATATTTGAGACCTGTTTTAGGGATTGCTTTACCGCTTACCTGGGACTATACAAAGATATCACACACACAAACACACATAAAAACAGACAAACACAGGATAAACAAGCAAAAGAAATCATGAATACAAAATGACACAAAACACTGTGATTGTTACAAAAAAGCAAAGGAATAAGCTGTGATTATATGTTCTCGCTGAATGTTCTAATATTACATAAAACACAAACTGAATGATTATTGCAGAATAGGTAATTAAAGGGGAATTAATTTATTTCATTAGGAACTGAACCCAGGACCTTCCACTTTTTAGTCAGGCTCACTGCTGAGCAATTAAGGAGCATGTGATGTCAAAGAAATAGATTCCAAATAAATGTTAAATAAATTATGCTACATACAAAAATAGGCATGCAGTCCCAAATAGGTTGTCCAAAATATGGATAGTGAACACCACCATCCAATTGAACCCAACTGGAAACCATTTATTTTTTAATGGAATTTTTGTAAAATTTCTGCAAAATTGTGTTAAATTTAGCCAAAAATCTGGGACTCAGATATAGAAATGGTGGTTCAACATCTTGTAAAAATGTGTTCGATTTGGCCAAAATTCTGCGCCTCATAGAAATGGTGGGTCAACATTTTGTTAACATTCCAAATTGTGTTAAATTTGGCCGACAATCTGGGTCTCAGATATAGAAATAGGTAAAATTTTCCAGGTTGCTATATCATATATGTTCACTTTCAGGTTCTTGGAGGCACATCTCTACCAAAACCAAACTTGAGTACATCTCTGGGGTTTTCGGAAACATAGTTTGAACCCTGACCAACTTAAGCCATAAGGAGGCACACTCAACACAACTATAGTCTAAATATATCCAAATGGCTTTGAATTCAAAACTGTCATGTCGGACAACCTTATTAATACTTTTCAAAAATGTTACCAAATAAAACACAATAATTACCTCAAGATTTGGACCACTATCATCTTCTTTATTCTTCTCTCAGACTTCTTCTGGAGGAGGTTTACTCTCCTCCTCAGTGTGCTCAGGTGTACCCGCCTTTGCCAATAGAGGCTTGCTGCTGGCTCCATTCTGAGGACTGCCATCTTCTGGACTATCAGCACTCTGGTTGGCTTCAGAATCGCTATCTTTCTTGGCATCTTTTACACCTTCGATGAAGTATGTTTTCATTCCTGGAAATATAGAAGAAAAAAAAACCAGAAAAGATGGAGCGAGAATTATTCACTATACATTAAAGTGAGACAGGTTTGGTGTAACTTTTAATGTTTCAGGACATATTAAAAACTTAAAGTCAAACTCTTTGACAGACAACATCTGTTCAATCTCATAATTAATTTTACATAAATACTAATTAATGCGTATTTTCTTTACGGAAAAACAAAGGGAAAGTTGGCCGACATCAGGCTGATGCACCCCATCACAAAAATAATCCAATGATTTCAAAACTCCTGATACTGCCCTCTATCTTACATGACTACACTTCCATTGAACCAAATCAGTTGCCACATTGAGTAATTTTACACAAATCATGGCAATTTTTGTCACACATCTGCAGAAAGATATAATGCAGCAATATATATCACAGTGCTATAAGAAGTGCCACCATGAGTGGAACATGTGTGACCACCAGTTCCGCTTTAAAAGCTATCACAAGCCATGATTAACAAGTCAATCGATTTAATTTCTTATTTTAATTCCATCCTTGTACGTGACTTTGGACAAACCATGAAATTGGGTCCATCGGCTTTATTGTTATCTTGGATATAATCAAATTGTGTGAGGAAAAAATATACACAATTTTATTGTTGAGTAATATTGGTTGGGCGAATTCTGGGTGGTACATACACTTTTTTATTTCTCTGTTTGAAATGAAGTCGCATATTACTTTAAGGGCTGGGAAAAATGGTCATTTCCCTTGAAGCTAATTTAAACTCCCAAAAAGCTTATTATTTTTCAGATAATTTGTTTTGTATTTATGCATTTCTTTAAACATGGGGAAGCATAATTATCCACCTAATTCCAAAAATGTCCTCCAAATTCTGAAATTTTGCTCTATATCATTATGATGTTTTTGGGTTTGATGAGAGCTTGAAGGCTCAATTTTATAGATAGAAATTCACACTGTGACACAGTAGTTTCTACATCATGATCACCATATTGGTAACCTTTAACCTTTCTTTATTATCGCCTTTATGCATGAGGGCAGTATGCCGGTTTCATTCATACACATTACATATCTCCCCTTTTTATCATTGATAATGTTAATATCAAAAGCAATAAGTTCCAATTTCAAAGTCTCAATGTCCATGTCTTACATGGATTGGGATCAACAGCTTCTGTTTGGGGTACAATGTAGGGTGATATTTGAATCCATTTGTTCAGCACATTCTGCAAACTCAAGTCCAATACAGGGTGGGCCATTATCACTTTGTTACAATGTTGGGGATTCCTTGATGAGCAAATATGTGACATGATCTGGTCCACGGGGCCAAAGGAGGCATTTTTGCAAATTATGTTACTGTAATTATTACATAACACGTACAATAGGCTATCATTTACTGAAAACACCAAAGGTCTAGTAAACTTGGTTCTAAAGTTATAACATTTTTTGATGTATATTTTCTTATGTATTTTATTGTTTTTTACTCTATATTTTTACCTTTATCTCAGTTTCAAATTTGCCGCCTTTGGCCCCCATGGACCAGATCGTGTCACATATGGCATGCATCTAATTTGGATATCACTGGTGAGGAGAAAAGTCACTTGGCACCCCGGGATTGAACCTGGGACCCCTCGCATGCCACACAGAAGATCCAAGCAGCATGTAGCCACACACAGGTGGACGTTGGCCTGGCCAGCGATTCCCTGGGTATATATGACTTGGGCTGATTGCGTCATCAAGTCACGTGGAATGCATGCACGCAGAGTGTTTTTAATAGTGAGCTTTAGTGAGACCTAGTTGGGTTAGGGTTAAGTCCCTACACTTATTCATGTAACAAACAAATGCACATAATTACTTGAGCTCGTGAACAAGTATACAGAGACCAGTGAAACAGCATGTGAATGTGCCAAAAGAACTCGGCTATTGCATTTGAAATCTATCACACCCCTGTGGAAGATTTAAGAAAAGTCCTTCTTATATTGGCTTTACCTATATTTTCCACAGCTGTGAGTATTTCAAATGGAAGTTAGCCAATCATCTTCTATTTCAAACCCATAGTCCCTCTGTGGAAGACTTGAGATAAATCTTCCACAGGAGGAGTGTGAAAGTCATACTGAATAGCCCAGAAGTACCAGAATTGGGTGAAGACAACCTTGTTAGGTAGCAATTAAAGGTGTGTGCCTGATGCAATTGTTGAGTCTCTACACTGTTTGCTCATAATCTGAGATGCAATTTGTATGCAGCTGAACCAAAAGTAGATCATGCCAAGAAAAGGCCATGGTCATGAATAATTAGGCAGATTCTTTCAACCCTAGCTTGAATCTGCAAGACCCAACATGCAAGTATAATGCAAGACTTCCAACGTCAAAATGAGAGAACTTTTCCAATCTCAATTGAAATTCAAATCTTTAATGAAAAATTCACAACGTCCCAAAAATATGAGATGGAAGCAGTAAAATACCCGTACTGTGGATTACTTCTGATCCTAAATTAGAGCCTGACTCAAAATAAGACAAACTATTCCTAGCTTTTTTGTTTATGTGCATGTGTACAAGGTTTGACATGACGGGCCACTTGACTCCTACCCCAGGTTTAGACTGAGTATCCAATTCATACATGTACACATCATGAAAATACAAAATTTAAGGGGAAAAGAGAGATGTTATGTGATAACAAGCAAAAACATGATTGTACATAGCTATAATGTAGCAGAGTTTGAGTGCCGCAGCAGCAAATTTCACTTAAACTGGACACTTTTACAATGTAGGATAATACATTTGTTCTTTGAGAACTGAAAATAACATTTATAAGTGGTGGGCTTCAAAGGTGACTGGTGGGCTACCACACCCACTATAGCTTTAACCTTGTCCATGACAGGTGGGTACTTAATTGATTGCCTCATCCCACCACTTTAGAAAGCCCCAGAAAGCTCTTCTTTTAAAAAAAAAGCCCAAACCCAAATGATGGTATTGCTTTATACATTTTACTTTTAAAATGTTGGAATAAGTTGATGGGTCTCAATGAAAGGTATATTCATGTAGAAAATTTAATATGATAAACTCGGACAAATACACACCTTTCATTCAACCTAATATTTTATATCTAAAAACAAGACACATTCAACAGAGCATTAATAAGTTTACATCATCCTGTTTATCCAACCGCCCCCTATTTACAATCAACCGTTAATCATTTCCTCGCAACTCACTCAAGGTAAAGTGTTTTATTTTAAAAACCCTTTTATCATCCATATTGATTTATTTATTCATTTATTATCAATATTTCAAAAACACTACACAGTATGTGCTTGTACTTCTTTCCAAGACATCATCATTATGCAGCCTTGCTTGTTGAATGTCATTTGTGTTGCTTAATGTGTACGAAGTGCAACTTCCGACAAATTTTGTTGATATTTTTCACGCATATAAACATACTCATGCTGACAAAATATATTCAATACCACCATACAGGAAACCTATCATACGACATTTCAATTAATACACAGATGAATTTAAATTATAAGAACAATAGATTAATAATCAACCCACTCACAACCAATTAAAAATTTAATGGATAATTGTTTTAATTATTAATTATAGAAGCCACAGATGTGATTGTACAAAATTAAAATTAACGTAATGTCAAAATAGGAAGAAATTGATTCATGGAAATCTGTAATTCTACACATATGTGGGACAACTATGTATACTGAATAATTAGCGCAGGAAAACCATGTTTTAATCGCGTGATGTACTTCCTTGTATTAAACATTACCAAATGCTGAAAACCAATCAGAATTGAGGCTAATGGTTCCGAGAAGCGATGCGATGAATGATAAAATGCATCCGATGCTGACAACTATTTGGGTTATGTTTTAGGCATGTTAAATTCAGTGAATATAACAAGCAAATATCAATATTGAGCTTGATCATTTAGCATGTATTCATGAGTGATCACTTGACATTCTGCACGATTTTGTGTGTGGAAAATTTAACAAGGTGTTCATTTTTTTCTTCCTTTTTAATAGTAGAATTTAAATGTATATTTTTATCATTAGGATCAGTTTATGAAGCAGTTAAAATATTTTGTTGTGAGCACAGATCTGTTGCATAAGCACACTAGTAGTTGCATTCACATTTTGAGTTACAACCAACGTAAACTTATTTTTCCTACTCCTACCATGTGTCTACACCCTAAAGTTACTTCCAGCACAACCACTTCCGATGTTTCTGTGACTTTTTTCAACTGCGCAAAATGTAATTTCTTAGCTTTTCGACCAAAAAGGGTCAAGGTTACACTAGGTACCAGCCGTAACAGCGTTCACATTGCAAAATACGCAGCCTGTCAGAATTACAGCCCCCATTGTCACAATTCTGGGGATTACACCTAGTTCACTACTCCTGACTTTTGTTAGTAAATGCTACTACTTCTAGGCAACTTGCACCTACCAAGTTCTGCCGGCCGTATGTTAGACAATTTGAATGCAACTTCTAAGGCATGCTGGACTGGCTAAAATAATTTGGGGGAGCAGATATACAAGTAGTGAATTTATGAATGCTATATGCCAGCTAATTGGAGGTCCCATAGTATCAATTACTATTACGAATTAGTGCTTTGCGCCTCTGAGTGCACTCCGCACTCGCTATTCAGGCATTGCGATCCAAGGGAACCAAGCAAGTTTTATGACTTGCTTGTGATGAGAAACAAACACAAAAGAGTCCATACTTCCGCCTTCAATCTTGATTTCCTACTAAATACAGAAAAGGTGGACTAGAATTGACAGTTCTAGCCAGGGGCAGATATACCTTGTCCATTCTCATTTTAATAACCTTGATCAATTTTGTTTTTTTCTTTAATTATAACCAAGTTCAATACTGGCTGTCAATGTCAAGGGCTCTTAAAATATAAATAGGAAAGAGGCTAGGAATATTTTGTTTTATGAGAACAATAATTTTCACATTTAAATTTTTTGTTTTAGCTAGAATGTAGGTCACTGTTAGACAACAATCTTTGCTAGTTGCAAGCTCATTTTTATGATTCCATCCCTCACATAATTTGTTTTCCTAAATTGCAAAAATAAGCTATAAAACAAATTCAGAGTCTGCACCTAAAGCAGCATTCAAATTGAGAAAAAATAATGTGGTCAACTGACCAGTCAACCTAACAGGAAATATGATGGGTCAGTCACAATTAAACTGTGCGTGCACCTGTCAAAGCGATGCTTTTAATTATCAGCGTCACGCATTGCAAAAAAAGCCTTCTGGCGCGATGCAAGAAAAGTCACGAAGAAACAATAATGTTTTGAGTCAGTGATTCCTGGAAGAAAATCTTGCATGAATTTCTCAGGAATTCCAGAGAACTACAAGGAAACAACCTTACATGTTGCTATAGTCCTAATACAAAGCATTAAGGACTGAATGTATGGCGCACATAGAAGCGACATGATAGGACACGCGAACAATCCATGACCAACTATTTCATTGTAGAGATATCCTAGCAAACAGCTGCTATACTTTTATCAACTTGTAATAGGTAAGACTCATAACCAATGTTCAAAATAGTGGCCAAACTATCCAAAACTAGTATCATACAACCTCTCTGCAAGAGTTTTCTCCCTTTACCCTCAAAGATTGATTTCCACCTACCACCTACCACCAGTCAATGAAGGTAGGTCATTTTTTTAATGCTACTAAAATTTGCATAAAAAGATGATTCCACAAATACTTGAAGTCATATAAAATAGATGCACACCCCTATAGAGGAGTTTGGAGATCTGTCCAGTCACGATTGATGGAAATCCAGATTTTAAAGTGTGAAAAGGCAAAAAAACCAACAGAAAAAAATAGTTTAAAACAGAAATCCTCAATTTGAGAGGCCCATTTTGGACAATTCTGTGACTTCTCATTCATTTAATTGCATTTCCAAGCTTTTTCTAGAAACATTGGCAACTGGAATTCCAGTCGTTTTCAAAAAGCAAACTTGGAAATCCAGACATCTGTTTTATTGAAAAGTTACTCCTTTATAAGGGTGCACAATTTTTTCTGGAATAGCCCAATGATCATGTAACTGATGGAAAAGTCTAAAATGTTCATTTTTCCTTTTATGAAGATCATGTTGCAAAAGATAAGTCTCCATAAGAACTCTACCAATTCATTAAAGGGTGCATGGTCATGTTCATTTTCCAATATTTGTCTCGATCCAGACATAGAATGTCAGCGTCAACATATTGTTGCGAAAGTGATTCGGTCTATCGTTTCTACTGCATTCTCAGAAGCCCCGTTCTCAAACAGTCTTACCTATACTTTTGCTATTTACAAAATGTCTGAATTTGTCTTGTCTACTACATATCGAAGTGTTGGTGTAAAAAATACTCTATCTACACTAAGCTGCCATGTGTCATATTTGGTAGATGTGTACAATATAAAATTCAGAATTGCTAAAATATACTATGGGGCAGCTTATTGCGAATATGCAACAACTCCTACCGCTGCTAAAACATGCAATATCACATCTCCAAATTGCAATACATTATTCTCACAAGAGTTACAGTCCAACCTCTTATTCCGCCATGATGGGACCAAGCACTGGTTGGATCGAGGAAAAAATCTAGATAAGTTAGTCTATGTGTATATTCTGCATCGAATGCTCCTAAGTGCTAAAAATTAGGACAGCACTGGTATTAGAATATGGGAGTAATGTACTCTCGAGATGGTATTTGGCCCAATATAGATATATGCTCCTGATTTGCTTCAGAGCATTAATTAAGGTATCAGAGCACTAAACAGGTTTTCCTAT